>NC_064922.1:891740441-892046375 GCF_023897955.1 Schistocerca gregaria
GAACTTCAAAGCGACTAGTTCTCAATAAATATTTCCATATCCTTCCCAGAGAAGAACCAAGAAGCAAGTAAGAAGCAGAGAAAAAGCAGGAAGAACAGAAGTTGAAGAATCGCAAGATTGAGAGCAAGAAAGAAGATGGGTGAAGAATAGACGACATACCTTCCCAAATCCCTATCCTATTGTAAACTAGTCGTCTGCGAAGTATTACAACGAAAGACGACCGGATTCAGCGACACATAACGATGACATTCATGCATACAAAGCCAGTAAACCACGAGATTCTGCACTCACAGCTCCATTCCATTATGGGACCTCCACAACAGCAACACACTTGCAAAGCCAACAAGGAACGACGCACGAAGCTGTACATCAAATACTTGCCCACATCAATCTCGCTCAAGTCCATCACGTTCGTGCAAAAACATTCGCCAACCTCATGCTTAAACATTCATAGGATTGTGTGAACATGTGAAATCAAATTATGTGGTGTAGCAATTGTACAAAAGAAACGTGTGAAAAACTAAATAAGTTAAGCACACCAGACAGCTAATAAACTACAAAATAACAGTCATTCACAATGGACTTAAGTAAAAAATAGACTATCGATAAAAATAAGTTAATAGTTCTGAAATGGACAGTATATAAAGAAACAATATGCCACTTATTTTCTCCTCATAAAAAGAAAAGAATAACTATATTTCACTTATTTTCCCCTTATAAAAACAAAGAATAAAAAAATTATCTTGT
Source organism: Schistocerca gregaria (assembly GCF_023897955.1). Taxonomy (NCBI): domain Eukaryota; kingdom Metazoa; phylum Arthropoda; class Insecta; order Orthoptera; family Acrididae; genus Schistocerca; species Schistocerca gregaria. The sequence goes on from NC_064922.1 coordinate 891,741,189, forward strand.
TTGATGTTTTCCCTTCTTTTAAACATTTGTACCATTTGTTAGGATAATATCTCAATACTTGTGTATGAATATTTATTGTTCAAAGCAATTCTTGGAAATAATTCTTATTTGTTAGTCTAACAATGTTGAAATGAGTGTCTAGAAACAAAAACATTTTACTTGCACATGATATTTAGAAAATGTGATAGGAATAGATTTTACTTAATTACTACATTTATAAAAACAATATTTCTAAGAAAATCGATGTGAAAGACTCCTCACTTTCGAAAACAAACTTCTTAAAAAACAAACTTCACACTTAAATAAAGAAAGAAAATAATTAAAAATTAATAATAGCATAAAAATATTCTTCTCTTGTCATTTTTAATTACACTCCTGGAAATGGAAAAAAAGTACACATTAACACCGGTCTGTCAGTCCCACCATACTTGCTCCGGACACTGCGAGAGGGCTGTACAAGCAATGATCACACGCACGGCACAGCGGACACACCAGGAACCGCGGTGTTGCCATCGAATGGCGCTAGCTGCGCAGCATTTGTGCACCGCCGCCGTCAGTGTCAGCCAGTTTGCCGTGGCATACGGAGCTCCATCGCGACAGCGTGGACGTGAACCGATTGTGCAGTTGACGGACTTGGAGGGAGGGCGTATAGTGGGCATGCGGGAGGCCGAGTGGACGTACCGCCGAATTGCTCAACACGTGGGGCGTGAGGTCTCCACAGTAGATCGATGTTGTCGCCAGTGGTCGGCGGAAGGTGCACGTGCCCGTCGATCTGGGACCGGATCGCAGCGACGCAGGGGTGCACGCCAAGACCGTAGGATCCTACGCAGTGCCGTAGGGGACCGCATCGCCACTTCCCAGCAAATTAGGGACACTGTTGCTCTTGGGGTATCGGCGAGGACCATTCGCAACCGTCTCCATGAAGCTGGGCTACGGTCGCGCACACCGTTAGGCCGTCTTCCGCTCACGCCCCAACATCGTGCAGCTCGCCTCCAGTGGTGTCGCGACAGGCGTGAATGGAGGAACGAATGGAGACGTGTCGTCTTCAGCGATGAGAGTCGCTTCTGCCTTGGTGCCAATGATGGTCGTATGCGTGTTTGGCGCCGTGCAGGTGAGCGCCACAATCAGGACTGCATACGACCGAGGCACACAGGGCCAACACCCGGCATCATGGTGTGGGGAGTGATCTCTTACACTGGCCGTACACCTCTGGTGATCGTCGAGGGGACACTAAATAGTGCACGGTACATCCAAACCGTCATCGAACCCGTCGTTCTACCATTCCTAGACCGGCAAGGGAACTTGCTGTTCCAACAGGACAATGCACGTCCGCATGTATCCCGTGCCACCCAACGTGCTCTAGAAGGTGTAAGTCAACTACCCTGGCCAGCAAGATCTCCGGATCTGTCCCCCATTGAGCATGTGTGGGACTGGATGAACTGTCGTCTCACGCGGTCTGCATGTCCAGCACGAACGCTGGTCCAACTGAGGCGATAGGTGGAAATGGCATGGCAAACCGTTCCACAGGACTACATCCAGCATCTCTACGATCGTCTCCATGGGAGAATAGCAGCCTGCATTGCTGCGAAAGGTGGATATACACTGTACTAGTGCCGACATTGTGCATGCTCTGTTGCCTGTGTCTATGTGCATGTGGTTCTGTCAGTGTGATCATGTGATGTATCTGACCCCAGGAATGTGTCAATAAAGTTTCCCCTTCCTGGGACAATGAATTCACGGTGTTCTTATTTCAATTTCCAGGAGTGTATAACGTGTAAGAATATAAAAATATAAATTAGTGATACAAACTAGCATAGAACAGAATAACGTGGCTGAACAGTATGCAACAAAACTTAGATAAATTAGAAAATTTTTGATTGTCTTAGACAAAGATACAAATATTGCCTAAATTCAGTGCAAAAATTAAGTTCGAAGGTGGTGATATATTAGGTATCAGGCAAATCCAACACCTTCCATGAAAACCTTGACATGATAAGCAAATCCAGTAGTAACTCCGAATAAATCGTGACATTAAATTAACCAAAGTAATACGAGTGACGAGTGAGCAAATGGAATACCACAGACTAACACAAGAATGCCTAAATGCATGTCGTATCTTCCCACCGTGAGACCGACGCCGTTCCAAGGGGAGAAACGAGAGCAGAAGCTGGGAGCAGAACTGTGTTGAGCTAGAAGGCCCTATGATAAGGGACGGACTGGACACCCACGTCGCCAGCTAACCGCCAGGGGCCACACAACCCGCACGTTTCAGCGTGAGACTTTTTCGCGTCTCTGTTACGTCAAGGACCACCCCCCAGCCCATGTTAAAAGATAGAGCCCTCCAGAAAAACAGTATAGATCTTACGATAACGCTGAAAGGACCACACCAGCTGCAGGTTTTAGCGTGAGACTTTTTCGCGTCTCTGTTGCGTTGCAAACATTAAAAACATTTCCCCACCACGAAAAGTATAATGTTTCTCATTGGATAGACAGAATTTTTGTAGGCGGAGCTTAAGGTTAACATTGAGACCCTGATTGGTCAGATGAAAACACAGCCAGATAGTTTTTCTTAAACCAACTTCGGTAAATTGTAGTAAGGAGAAGTTAGGAGAGAGTTGCTTCCGAGATGGCGAGGTGAGCGGAGCTGTGCTGCCCGCCGCTGCTCTGACGCTGCCTAAACACCGACAAGGTAATGAACGCACGCGATGCCGTATTTTTGAGCGTGTAAGGCTTCACTCAGAACTGCAGAAGTCTCATCTGTTACACCCCCTTTTTGCGTAATACTAGTGTCGATCTTCAATTAAAACTCATGGTGTTCACATTTGCCACTTGAAATAAAGACCTGAAACGCGATGATTTTTCTGTTATATAGTTATTGAGAAGCCACATCAGCTACTGTAATTTACGACAAGTTAGATAAGTAATTAAAGATAATTGAGGGTCACTGTAGACCATTTTGATAGTTTTCTCTTTTGTGTAACTTAATTTAAACCTAGATTATAGATGTGATATGGCATAGGTCATCCTTCGATCCATTGTAGAACTTGAAAACCCACTCAGGCAATATTCGTTCACATTTTTGTTGAACGCAGTTGGTTTATGCCATCCTGTATTGAAACATTTCCTTTTATCAATAGTGCAATTTATAAACAATCTTTTGTGAGTAGAATAAAATTTCCAATGGTAAACGTAACTGCTTTTTCGACGTTATTTTACCAGCTAACTGAAAATAGGAAAGCCTTGAAGCCCTTCCACTAAATTTAGTTAGTATTAAGATTCTTTTACAGGGAGTGCAGTGGAGCTGACGCTGAAATCATTAAGTATTTGGTTATATCATCGCTAGTCTCACTGAACTCTTCTGAATACTACATGTCATGTGTGGTCTGGCGTCTCCTTACCAGCAACAGGTCCCAGGTTCAAACTAGTCAATTCCCTAAAAACACGCTCAGAGCGTCGTTGCTCGAAAGTGGTAGGGAGACACGATATAGAACAAACAGACACCACCATGAATGTTTAGAATGGAGAAAGATTTTCGAAAATGGAATGATGGAAACTCTAGACAATGCCTGTTGAAATTTGAGTAATATATTGAGGTTACTTATTTAGACACCCGCTGGTGACGGCAAAAATTATGAACAACACTTTTTCGTGTTTTCCCAGGGACCGCCAATGAACTAAATGGTGTCTTCATTACCCACTTAATGCGGACCGTAGACTAAATGCATAGAGAACCATACGTTTCCCTCTATTTGCCTAAGCTGGAGGAAGGGTGAAATATATAAAAACTGATCCTGCGCTGTTGATAGCTATAGTGAGATGATCCGTTTTTTCTATATGGAAATGATCCCTAGCGCAACTGCTGTCTAGACCACCTTACCTTCCTGTTAGCAATAGAATCCGCGTTAAGAGCCCCGGAAGAAGCCCGTTTAAATGCGCGGCGTTTGGAACTAATTAGGTAGCGCATCCTGTCGCATGCGTACCGATTATTATTATGTAGCAGATTTTCACTGTCAACTTGTGCTTACAGTATGTTCAATAAGCAATTAAAACTCATAGTGCTGTGATTCTGTACTTGTTTAAAGGCTTTTTATGGATCTTCGTAATTATTTAGTAGATGTAAGCTCGTCATTCAGACAGTGGCATTTAAGACTGATAGCTGCCTAGCCTGATGTGCTGGAAGCATTATATATGAGCTGTAAGGCGCTGTCTCTAGGTGGCATCGGTTCCATAGGATATTGGTGCCCAAATATTTAATTCCCTGCCATTCCCGTTAGCCGCGTCACTGTCTTGTATGAGATTTTCCTTTCCTGACACATGGCACTTTCCCACTTTCCAGGGCCTTTCTAACAAATTTAAGTTGTCCATTCGCGTTTTCTAATACGGGTTTTAGGTGATCGCCCCATTTCATATTGCCAATTATTAGCAGCCCTAAATACTTCTACCATGTCCCGTGCTCAAATTGTTCATCAGTCATCCTGTAATGAGGTGCTTCGGGTTCTGTCTGTTTCATAGGCATTATCTTATTTTCAGCCACTTTTAAAAACTTTTAAACTGCTATTATTTACACTAAGTGGAAACTTTGCGCAGTGCCTTAGAGCGTCCAGCTAATGAATGTAAATGTCGTGTGACTAGGGCCTCCCGTCGGGTAGACCGTTCGCCGAGTGCAAGTCTTTCGATTTGACGCCACTTCGGCGACTTGCGCGTCGATGGAGATGAAATGACGACGATAAGGACAACACAACACCCATTCTCTGAGCGGAGAAAATCTCCGACCCAGCCGGGAATCGATCCCGGGCCCTTGGAATTGACATTCTGTCGCGCTGACCACTCAGCTACCGGGGGCGGACATATTCTTGAGGTGTCCTAAGTCATCGGATAGCGGTATGTCGGTATGCAGATGGCGGTAGTATCGCGTACACAGTGTATAAAAGAGCAGTGCATTGGCAGAGCTGTCAGTTGTATTTAGGTGATTCATGGGAAATGGTTGCCGACGTCATTATGGTCGCACGACGGGAATTAACAGGCTTTTGAACGGGGTGTGGTAGTTGCAGCTAGACGCTGGGGACCTTCCATTTCCGAAGTCGTTAGGATATTCGACGTTCCGAGATCAACAATGTCAAGAGTGTGCCGATAGTACCATATTTCAGGCATTACCTCCCACCAGAGACTGGGTGAGGGCTTTCACTTAACGACCGAAAGAAGAGGCGTGCGTGTAGGGTTGTCAGTGCTGCCAGACAAGCAACGCTGCGTGGTGTAACCGCAGAAATCTATGTTGGTTGCACGGCGAACGTACCCCGTAAGACAAATCCCGCGCTAATGGGCTGTGGCAGCAGACAGCCGATGCCAGTCCCCACAGCGTGACATCAGCTGGTGCAGCTCTGCTGGGCTCGTGATCACATCGGTTAGTCCATCGGCGACTGGGAAAAACGCTGTCTGGTCAGGTGAGTCCCGATTTCAGTTGGTAAGAGCTGATAATAGAACTCGACTACTGTGCAGAGCTCACGGCGGTAACGTCCCAAGTTGTCAACGAGGCACTGTGCGAGCTGGTGGTCACTCCACAATGGTGCAATGGACTGGGTCCTAATGTCCAACTGAACCAGTCGTTGACTGGAAATGATGAAGTTCTCCTACTTGGAGATCATTTTCGGCAATTCATACACTTCACGTATCGAAACGAAGATCGAATCTTGATGGACGAAAACGCGCCTGGTCACAGGGAGAATATCCTGGCAAATTCGACCGAATGATTTGGCCGTCCATATCGACCGACATGAGTCCCACCGAATACTTAAGGAACGTGATCAGACGTGTGCATCGATGCTCCCCAGCCCGCCCGCGACTGCAGCCGTAACTGCCGACCGAGCAGCAGTTTTTTACTTCGCACAGTATTTACCGACACAGCACTGAACCTCCGGTGATAAATTAAAATAACCGATGACTGTAACGTCGGGAAAGAGATGAAAACTTAAATGGCAACCGTTCGCTTGTAACTGTTAAATTAAGTTATTGTTACGTACCTCTAAAAAACTCGGTGCCTTACGATGCAGTTAATTTTATTAATGAAACCCCCTATAATTACCTACTTTTTGTAATAATGTACGAGGTAATGGCAAATATTTGGAAACTCTTGTTGACACACACTGTAGTTAGAAGGTTATATCACGGCAGAACTGTTCTCACATTGCACACTGTTTCCACTCTTTGAAGGCGTGGGTGCTGAGGCTCCTTTCTGTGTATAACTTTTTGCTCAGAAAGTTAAAAAAAAGGAAAAGGTTCAAAAGGCTCTGAGCACTATGGGGCCTAACATCTGAGGTCATCAGTCCCCTAGAACTTAAAACTACTTAAACCTAACTAACCTAAGGTTGCCAATTGGGGTGTTCCGTCTGTAACGTCTCTTAGCAAAAGATATATTATGTAATAAAGAGAAAGCAATGTGTGTCATGTTTTGTTCTTGTGTAGAATTATGTACTGTCTTTTTTTTAAGATAATATCTGTGTCGGCGAGTACTGAAACCGCCACAGACGATACTTATAAAATATCAAACAAAGATGAGACAGGTGACTAGTATAAATAGTAAAAAACGAACATTAATTTCTCTGTCGTCTTCTTGTAGCTACGTGAGTAGGAAGAGCCTGTGACGTTATATTGTACGCTTGCGTAGCATTCTTTTGTCAAGATTGTGAGAGGGACGCCATTATACATAGCCTTGGAAAGGTGTGTAATTAATTGATTTGTTTAAATGTTTTGAATGGAGTTACTTAGTGAAACCTTGCATTATGATTGGTAATAAGCTTGCCTGGCATTTTAACCCATCCATTTAAGACATTTTCAGTTATTTAAATATTATTCGTGGTGCAGAGCTGCGCTACGAATGAACGAGCCGCTGTCGCGGTGCATTCAAACTGCATTAAATGAAATCTATCATACCGCAAAGAAACGGGCAGGTAATAGTGAAGTAAAATTACTTCTTCTTCTCGGGTTGACAGCCGAGTCGATGTGTTGTTCTCCAGCAACGCTTCAGCAAGTTTCTTACTTGACATCTTCAGGCCTGAAGATGGCAAGTAAGAAACTTGCTGAAACGTTGCTGGAGAACAACGCATCGACTCGGCTGTCAACCCGAGAAGAATTTATCTTCAAGATTCGCCGAGAAAGCCTGCATTCTCATATAAAATTATTTCTTTCAGCTTTCGGAATTTCAGAGCAGAGCAGCAGATTTTCTGATGTGTTTTGCAGGTTGACGCAGGCTGCTGCTAATATATTACTAACAGTGCAAAAAGATAATTTACCTTCATAACATAAAAGAAATCTTGCTGTGCGTAGTTCTGGTCTGGCAAACCTTATAGTAAAAACATCTTTTTCTATGATAATAGTCAAATCTTCTCGTGTCAGTCGTGGTACTTATTGGTGTTTTACTGTTAACAAAGATCCACTGCAAAATTTTGATGTTGAACAATCATTGCGTACTGTAACATCAGTATTGATAACAAAGTAATTTTCATTAACCTTTTCAATAACTATAAAGTAAGATATGTTGAACTTTATAGTGAGTTACAGTAACGAAAAAATGTTCCTTTAATACAAAGCCAGATCCAGAAGAATAAGAAAATAATATATTTTGTTTTGTTGAAAATTAATGATCCAAAGAAAGTCACAGCACAGCATCACTAAAATGTACTTCGGGGCTCTTTTCGTAGTAACATATTTTATTTCATATATTAGTTCTTACGCGAGTAATAATAAAACAAAGCAAATAATAATAGAGCCAGCGAAACGTCCCAGATTCTTTGGATATGCAGTTTTGTCAAAAGCCGTAAACAAATATGCAGATTACGTTAATTTTGTCGGAGGCAGTTTTCCTTCCTCAATGGCGAATATTTTTCCCATCCAAAAAACCATTATATAATTTACCCCAAAGGTTATACATGCAAATGCTGAGTACGTGAATTTTGTTGCATGCGGGCCACATGCCTCAATGGTGGGTATTTTTTGCCGCAAACCGTTATCCAACACGAGAATAAGTCATGGTGTAAGTCCATAATCAGAGTGCAGAAACAGGTTTACTAAACCCATAATCGGTAAAAATGTCAGGGTCTGCCACTTGCAACAGATCCATAGTACTCCCGTTGTTCTTTTTGAAAACTTTAAAATAACTGATTAACAATGAACTTCAGTGTGGCTGCCAAACTACCGATATTATTTTATAAATGATAGCTCTAATTTGGTGCTATATTCTATATACTTGCAAAGACGCGCTACCTGAAAGTTATGTTTTATGAGCATTGGAGGAGCATGCAGTAACCAAACACTTCCCTTAATATGTCAAAGAGTGCTAGAAACATGGTTTCCCTACAATTTATTTCGTGGTATAACCAAATTTTTAATTAGTTCGAGCCCTCCTGCGCATACAAAATTAAAGTATTTGTAGGTAAAAATTAAGGTATTTTTCGCCTTCCCCAAGGACCGACATTAAGCCCTCTACTGCGTAATTGTTGCACAGCAGACATGGGAATCTCGTTTATTACTGTATAAGTATTTTTACTGCTGTCAACCTTACACATAGGTGAGAAATCATAAGTTATACAAAGTTTCAGTCAAAAAGTTGGTTACCATTAAGTGTATGTAGCTTTCATCTCTCAAGCTGACTATTGTCAACTTCGGCAGGCAATGGACTCAACAGGGAATAACAACAATGAAGTTAAATGATTAGTTCTACTTTTCGAACGACCAGGAGACTCGTAATGAAGAATTTCATTGGCAGCCTGTGTTGCATTTTTAATTGGTTCTGCTAATATTATGTCCATTCCTGGGGCCTTTTTATTCTTCAGGTTCTTGATGACTACTTCTACCGCCTCAGCAGTTGACGCTGGGTCCTCTGTTTCCTACTTGTTTGTATCTACAGAGCGTAAGTGTTCTTCGTTCATAGCTATACCACTATTCAACAGTTCATCAAAGTGTTGAGCCCATCTTTTACATATTCCTTCATCAGTACTCAAAATTGAATCGTATGTATTTCTACATAAATTCAACCTTTACTGGAAACCCTTCCGCCTCTTATTTAATTTCTGGAAAAAAACTCTCACTTCATTGATACCTCTCAGCTGTTCCATCTGTTCCAGTTGCTCCTTTCAAGAAAAACGTATCCCAGTAAGAAATTTAACTGCATTAAATTTCCTTCGAAAAGGTGCTGTTCATTATTTTTCTGCAAGAGTAATAGTTTGCCCACAACGAACGAGGGAATATGGAAATCTCATACAGTGTTTTTGAAGGCTTTGTGGGTTGCATAAAACTCATAGGTAGTGGCAGCTGAATGACCCTATATACATTTATTTGATCGAGATAAAATACCTGGGAACACATCAAACAATATCTAGCAGTAAACAGTGCTTTTTTCATGTATCCTTTCTATCTTGTTGCCTTGCTATGTGCCAAATAAAGATGAAAAAGCTTATCTCGTGAAATAATTCTGACATTTTTATTGTTGAAATAATTTTCATTAAACTGTTTCTCTATTCATGTTCTTATTTATGCACAGCGTATCCTTTTTCTATGTAAAATGTAAGTACGTATTTGCTTTCAGATATTTCGTCTCACATGTAGAAGAACAGTAGTAGCAAAAATATCAGGACCCTGAGTAACTTTTTAGTGTGTTACGAAAAAGAAACAAACAACACATTAAGGATTAAGAAGACACGAAAGCACGAAATTCATTTTTGTGATAGGAACGAGCTCGGCCACAATAGGTTACCTCCCAATGCTAGCAGACACCGCCGCAATCCACTGTTTCTACGCATGCGCAATGTGCAGCGTACTCGGAAATTTAACAGTCAACAGTCGACACAAATGGAAATGATTGTATGGCGTCGACACTGACGTCATAGACAAACTCGTGCCGTTGGTGGTTGCTGATTTACACGCAGATGCGAAAGGCTCAAGCAGTTCGAGTAGCCGACTTTGACCAGAAAGTCGCTCTTGTGAAACGGGCTTGAAGTTTTACAACAATTGGTTTTCTCCAAGAGAGTGGCCGTTGATGGCCCGCACGTGGTGTGAGGGGGCCGCCATAGCACAATCTCTGAGGCAGAAAATTATTTCATTGCTGCGCCTCTTTACGCAGATCTGTAGATATAAAAGTCCTTTAGACCCTGACGATGAAAGATATGAATGTACCTTCTACTTTAACAAACTGATAACTTCTAAATGCCATACGGTCCTGAACAACGAATTGACAAAAACTATCACTACAACAAAACTACGGACAAACAGCTTCGAAATGTGGTAGTAGTAGTAATAGTAGTAGTAGTAGTAGCTTTATTCACCTGTAGATCTCTTTTTACAAGGACATAGGATATGTCAAAGAATTTACAATTATAGATAAATTTAAAATAAGCTAATTCGTATGCACATATATGTACAGACTTCTAGTAAGAGGCAATCATAAGATTTACTCCTGGTATACAGTACTTCTTTTACAAATAACTTATTCGATAATGTAATGCCACACTGTTCACTCATATCTCACTATCAGTCACTGCACACACTGCTCCTACGTTGTTTCATAACACTTCACTCACTAAACACACAAACACACACACACACACACACACACACACACACACACACACACACACACACACTAGTGATCTCTGGGCTATTTTCTGTACCGCAACTTCCCATTTGTTATCCTGAAAAACTAAGTCAGCACCCCTCCATAACGAGTGAGATGTTGAGCTCAGAAAGAGGAAGAGGTGTTAGTATTGTGTTATGCATAGCTTGGGGTAAGTATTTCTAGAAAGGAAAAAAAGAAGGGAAAAAACATAAAGCAAAGGTGTTATGTGGAATGTTGGATGTTTTATAATCATTATTATTATTATTGATTTGTATAACTTTTTTTATCAAACCCTTACTCTGTTTTATCTAAATAATCCTTCAATGCATAAAATGTATTGCATTTTTTTTTATTTCTTTAATCTCTTTTGGTAATTTATTGTACAGTTCTTTCCTTGGTAGAAAATGCTCTTTTGATTTTAATGTTTATTTTTTCTTGTTAAATGGAAGTTGAGTCTGTCATGGACAGAGCTGTTTGTGCAGTAATCACTAACGTTATTTTTGGTGTGTACAACTGACTGGTAAGTGACTTCACATGGAGGAGTTATGTAAAATCGCAAGTGTTTTGAACACATCTTTACAATGAGCTCGACTAGTATTTTTGGTTGTTATTCTTATGGCTCTTTTCTGGAGTTGGAAAACTGTGTTCATATATTGTGCATTTGTTCTCCAAAAAAGAATGCCATAGCTAAGAATTGGTTGTACGTATGAATAATATGTACCTAAAAGACACTGCATGTTACACACTGATGATAGGATTCTAAGGGCGTTACATGCTGATGAAATTTTGTTTGCAAGTACCTTTGTGTGTTCACACCACTTGAACTGAGAATCACTATTCATTCCTAGAAATTCTGCATTTTTTACACAGTCTACAGAGGTGCCATCAAAATTTAATTTAACATTGTCATTTTTCCTCTTCAAACTGAAATTGGTGGCATTAGTTTTCTTTATGGTCAATGTCACTTTATTGCTTATTGACCAATCATAAACTTAATTGAGAGTTTCATTTTCTTTCTTGGCAAGAAGTTCTCTTGTTTTCTCAGTGACTCGCTGTCATCAACAAAGAGGATTTTTTCACCATGAGTGACACTAATGGGAAAGTCATTGATGTATATCAGGAACAGTATTGACCCTAATATGCTACCTTCAAGAACCCCTATATTAATGTATTTTGGTTCTGGTAAGTGTTTTACTAAATGTTTGGATCTATTTGAAGTATATGTTATCTCCACTGTTTGTACCCCGTCTGTCAGGTATGATCAAAAGCAGTCATTAGCTACTCCTCTTATTCCTAATGCTCCTAATTTATTTAAGAGAATCTTGTGATCGACTGCATCCAAACTCTTAGAAAGATCCAAAAATATGTCTGTGGCACACTCATCTTTATCAAGAGCATCAAATACAACTTTTGTGAATTCTACTATGGCTGAATCCGTATTTTTGCCACATTGGCAACCAAACTGTGATTCGCTTAAACGATTGTGTTTATTCATGTAACTCATTAATCTGTCTTTCATAATTGCTTCTATTATTTTTGTGAAGGTTGACAGCAGGGAAATGGGCCGGTAATTTTTTATGTCTTCTGCATTACCTTTCTTAAGCAAAGGTAAAACTCTTGCCTGTTTTAACTGCTCCAGAAATGTCCCTGATGTGAAGGATTCATTTATCACATTTGTTAAGGGGCCTCGTATAATCTCTATGCAGTGTTGCAGTACACACATTGGTACTTCATCTAAGCCTACTGACGTTTTATTTTTTAGTTTTTGAACACTTTTATTGACTTCATTCTCTGTGGTTGGAAATAACATCATTGTATTTAGTGCAACATTATTTACAGGTGTTATATTTCTTTTGGGTAATTTCTGCTGAAACTTCTCTGCAATACTTGAAAAATGCTCGTTTACATTGTTTGCTAAGTGTTGTGGATCATTTATTAGCTTATGCCCCTCCCTTAGCAGAATGTTATTCTGCGTTTGTTTGCCTCTCCCCATTTCCTTTTCTATAACAGCCCAGACTGCTTTCCTTTTATTCTATGCATTATGTATTATTTTGTCACTAAATGACTTCTTTGCAGCAATCAGCAGCTTCCTTTAGATCTTTTTTTATCCATGGTATAAACTTTAGAATTCTGGATCATTGCGAATTTTTGTCATGGAACTGAGGTGTTTAAGTGTTTGGGAGGGCTTGCTGTTATCCACGTGTTTTGTGAGATGTTGATAAAGACATGCATAATTTTGGAAATGCCTTTTCAAAGTTCAGTTTAAACAGTGTGTAGAATTTTAGAGAATTTCATATTCACATTTGTTTCATATACACTTCATCCCAGCTTTGTTTTTCTAGCTCTTTTGAAAAATCTTTTATTTTGATTTCTGATATATGTCGTTTGTAGGCTTGTAGTTTAGGGATTGATTCAGTGCCTGATTTTACTGTTGTTGATTGACAGAGATGGTCTGATAATCCAAGGTCTTTTACAGCTACGTCACGTTTTTCCCTGTCCATATTTGTGGCCACATGGTCAATTACTGATGCAGTCGTTGTAGTAACCCTTGTTGTATTATTGACCAATAGGGAGATGCCAAATCTTTGAAGGATGTGTCTAAACATTCATGGTGGTGTCTGATTGTTCTATATCGTGTCTCCCTACCACTTTCGCGTAACGACGCTCTGAGCGTGTTTTTTAGGGAATTAACTAGTTTGAACCTAGGACCTGTTGCTGGTAAGGAGACGCCAGACCACACATGACATGTAGAATTCAGAAGAGTTCAGTGAGACTAGCGATAATATAACCAAATACTAAATGATCTCAGCGTCAGCTCCAATGCACTCCCTGTAAAAGAATCTTAATACTATCTAAATTTAGTGGAAAGGGTTCAAGGCTTTGCTATTTTTAGTTAGCTGGTAAAATAACGTCGAAAAGCAGTTAAGTTTACCATTGGAAATTTTATTCTACTCACAAAACATCGTTTATAAATTACACTATTGATAAAAGGAAATGTTTTAATACAGGATGGTAAAAACCAACTGCGTTCAACAAAATTGTGAACGAATATTCCCTAAATGGGTTTCCAAGTTCTACAATCGATCGAAGGATGACCTATGCCATATCACATCTATAATCTCGGTTTAATTTAAGTTTCACAAAAGAGAAAACTATCAAAATGGTCTACAGTGACCCTCAATTATCTTTAATTACTTATTTAACTTGTCGTAAATTACAGTGCCTGATGTGGCTTCTCAATAACTATATAAAAGAAAAATCATCGCGTTTCAGATCTGTTCTTCAAGTGGCAAATGTGAACACCATGAGTTTTAATTAACGATCGACACTAGTATTACGCAAAAAAGGGGTGTAACAGATGAGACTTCTGCAGTTCTGTGTGAAGCCTTATGCGCTCAAAAATGCAGCATCGCGTGCGTTCATTACCTTGTAGGTGTTTAAGCAGCGTCAGGGCGGCAGCGGCCGGCGCAGCAGCCATCCAGCTCGCCGTCTCGGAACCAACTCTCCTCTTACTTCTCCTTACTAGAATTTACCGAAGATAGTTTAAAAAAACTATCTGGCTATGTTTTCATCTGACCAATCAGGGTCTCAATGTTAACCTTAAGCTCCGCCTACAAAAATTCTGTCTATCCAATGAGAAACGTTATACTTTTCGTGGTGGGGCAATATTTTTAAAGTTTGCAACGTAACAGAGACGCGAAAAAGTCTCACGCTAAAAGCTGCAGCTAGTGTGATCCTTTTAGCGTTATTGTAAGATCTATACTGTTCTTCTGGAGGGTTCTATCTTTTAACATGGGCTGGGGGGTGGTCCTTGACGTACCTGAGACACGAAAATGTCTCATGCTAAAAATTGCGGGTGGTAGTGGCCCTTTTTGTGTTATCGTAAGATCTATACTGTTTTTCTGGAGGGCTCTAGCTTTTAACATGGGCTGGGGGGTGATCCTTGATGTACCTGAGACGCGAAAACGTGGGGATTGTGTGGCCCTACTGGTTAGCTGGCGCAGTAGGTGTCCAGACCTTCCCTTATCCTAGGGCCTTCTAGCTTAACACGGTTCTCCTCTCGGCTACTGTCCTCGTTTCTCCCCTCGAAACTGCGTCTGCCTCACGGTGGGAAGGTACGACATGCATTTAGGCATTCTTGTGTTAGTCTGTGGTATTCCATTTGCTCACTCGTTACTCGTATTAGTTTGGTTAATTTAATGTCACAATTTATTCGGAGCTATGTGACATACTAGTAGATTTGCTTATTATGTCAGGGTTTTCATGGAAGGTGTTGGATTTGCCTGATACCTTACATACATGGTCAATTACTGATGCAGTCGTTGTAGTAACCCTTGTTGTACTATTGACCAATAGGGAGACGCCAAAACTTTGAAGGATGTGTATGAAGGTGCTGCTTGATTCATTTATGATATTTGTGTTGATGTTAATGTCCCCACACAGAATTATGTTGACCTTTGTACTTGTGACTAACTACAACTTCTGTTAACTTATTGAAAAAAGTGCCCACACTACCATTGGGAGATCTATACAGACACAAAATGATTAATTTCTTGGTGATGTCAAACCCTGTTGATTTAATAGCTGATATTTCCAAGTGTTTGTCTTCACTCACAGTACTGAGGTCATGTCTTGATTTGAACTTTGTTCCTTTTCTGATATAAATGCATGGTCCTATAGCTATTAAAGCAATGCAGCTTGAGTTACGAGTCGGGAAGCTGACTCCGAAGGTTGAAAAACGCATTTTAGTGCGAAATAATTGCAAAACAATAAATCTAATGGCTTAGTAAGATGCTAGTAACCCAAGAACCAAAACCCCCATTAAGAAACTGGTGTCACCATACAAAAGCCGATAGCATTCTACCCGTTATTTGTGGGTAATATTAGTGGTAGTGGTAAGACAAACGTAATTTTATTCCTAATTTCGTAAGCAAGTAACGAAAGACATTGAGCTACAGTTTCTTTTAAGAAGATGAGGAAACTTATACTTTTAAGAACTCAAAATAATCATTACTTAAGTGCAAGTCATATAGAGTGTAGAGTGCAGTTTATACAGTAATATATGAAGTATGTGTAATTTTGTGAGTTTTAGAACAATAGATCGTGTCTATATGGGGAGCTTCCATGTTGGCAGGGGGACAGTTCGCTTTGAGGGGTTGGCGAGTACAGACGTGTACAGATAAGTGACATGTCAGTCAAGACTAAATTTTTTGGTTACGTCTAGTGTCTTGTACGATTTCTGCAAGAGTTTGGAAGCTTGGAGAAGTTTTACACAGTTGCAGTCGTGGACTGAAGCTCGGAACAGCAGAGTAGAAATGAAATTTCTGAAGAGGTTTGTGGGCTTTGTAAACTTATACATGGTCGATTTTCAAACTTAAATTTCGAACAGTAACGTGGTGTGCCAAACATGATGCATTTTCAAATCAATGTGTCATTGCTCTCAATGTTATTAATCAGCGGCTGAATAAACATTTTCATTGCTAAACGGTATCTAGATTGTGTTAAGGACATTTATTCATTTCACCAACCATAATCCCGCCTGCAATTTAATCAAGTTGTATGAAGAAAAAAGGAACAATAATAGTGTAACGCGACACGTGGATGTTCCCTAGACACACACGAGACAAGATAGCTTTAAAAAGCGGTCACACACTTCGTTAAACCCTTTCATACGAAGAGATATTTTGAAGGAAGGCATTAGTGCATCGAAATCCGTACAGAAAAGATTTTAGAGCATCCACGGACGGTTCCAGAACGACCGGTAATGGTGGGATAAGCTACGAATACCTATGTCAAAACTCTGCTTGAGTTATTCGCTTCCCCAATAAGACTTACTCTTTTTTTCTGTGGAAGCTACGTCTCTACTTGCGGTTTTACAATACAGACGAAATCACAGCGCAAAATATCGTCGTAAGACACACCAGAACTTATCAAGACATGGAATCTGCTGGCGGTGGTGGTGGTGGTTTGTGTTTAACGTCCCGTCGACAACGAGGTCATTAGAGACGGAGCGCAAGCTCGGGTTAGGGAAGGATTGGGAAGGAAATCGTCCGTGCCCTTTCAAAGGAACCATCCCGGCATTTGCCTGAAGCGATTTAGGGAAATCACGGAAAACCTAAATCAGGATGGCCGGAGACGGGATTGAACTCTCGTCCTCCCGCGGAATCTGCTGGCAATGCGAGCATGTAGGTGAATGGACAGTGGACGCTACGGCCTGTAAAAAGTTGACAATTTGGGTCGCCTGTTCAGTCTGGCATTACAGCGGAGCAGAGCGGACGTGCAGTGCGTATCTGCATGCAGTGTGAGCAAGCTCATCCAGCCGACACTAACGTGACGCTGTAGCGCGTTAAGGTCATGGCTAATTAATATCGAAAAACAGCACTGAAATTCCCTTTTAGAAAACACTTTTTCAGACCAAAACTACTCAATATCGAGCGGTTTTTAAAGGAAGAGTCCAAGATCCCGGTTGCTGACATCATCGGCATCCATTTATCAAAAATGGTTCAAATGGCTCTAAGCACTAAGGGACCTATCATCTGAGGTCATCAGTCCCGTAGACTTAGAACTACTTAAACCTGACTAACCTAAGGAAATCACACACATCCATGCCCAAGGTAGGATTCGAACCTACGACTGCATCAGCCGTGTGGTTCCAGACTAAAGCGCCTAGAACCGCTAGGCCACCGCGACCGACATCCATTTTTCCATCGTAAGCAACGCGGTCTGTGTGAAACTAATTACATTACATTATTACTATGCTACATGCGGCTGGGCTTTTCGAGAGACAAAGCAAGGACTATCTCTGCCACGCAGACGGAAATGTTGGGAATGTCTTGGGTGACTAAGAACTGTACACGTATTCAAACTACCCTTCAAACTCCTGGCAACAGACGTCGTGGAGGCGCTCCACCCCTACACGAACACGTGGCAGAAACGTGAACACAATTTAGGACGTATCCAGTCCTCAACAGAGTACATCAGGTGCGCATGGAACACTGACGACACGTACCATCATCCCTCAAAACAATAGGTTCCTTATGACTGCTAGCCCAAAACGTGTTCCCGATGCGGCGAATGTCTCCAACGTCGGATGACACAACTCCCACCGCAGGACGTGTTACTTCCACCGACTCCATCAATCCGACCAGTAACTTATGCGGCGGCGCTCACGATGTCTCCATCTGTCCAGACACAGCGCACCGACGTTGCTGTAGCGGAACAACCCTCTGCAGACCAACGCCTACGCAATCATTCAGTCTGGCCGGTGGCAGAACTTCGTACAACACCATCGATACTACCGAACACTGCAGGCATCGTCGACAGCAAGATGGCAGTCGATACTGTTGTCATGCCAACAGAAGCCTTTGTGTCTGCGAGGCGTGAATCAATGCTGTCTTCTGATACCAAAGGCCATGCACGAAAGCGTTCACCGAAACACCGAAAATGATGCCCTAGGTCCATGTCCCAACATGGCAACTCATATTTGTAGGATTAAGAAGAACTGA
Organism: Schistocerca gregaria; assembly: GCF_023897955.1. Classification (NCBI taxonomy): domain Eukaryota; kingdom Metazoa; phylum Arthropoda; class Insecta; order Orthoptera; family Acrididae; genus Schistocerca; species Schistocerca gregaria. The sequence goes on from NC_064922.1 coordinate 891,759,297, forward strand.
CCCTGCAGGGCACCTACCATGACACTGACACCATTGCCACTGACCCCACCGCTGCAGAACGGACGGTGAGGCGGGCGGAATCCGTATGCCAGTCGTCTGCATTGAACAGCGATCAGCAGAAAGGTTCCAGCATAGACTGCGAAGCTTCTCGTTCCCTTCCTACCAACCACTACGACCTTATGGAACTAGAACAGACTCCCGCCTCCAAATAATGGGCCAAGGACGTCGTGACCAGGCAGGGACTCCAATCTGGGGGCTCCCTGTGGCCTGAACAAGGGGAGGGACGTGATTGGCGGAGTGTGACGTCACTCGTTTCGTCAGCTTCCCTCCCCCATCATCATGGATAACCCTGCCCAACCACCACGCCACCTGGCTAACCGCTCGGCCACGATGAATATCAACATTTTTAGCTCCAAGATCCAACTCCTGAGTGAAACAGTACGAACCACAGAAGCCGACTTTCCATTCATGTGTGAACGAATGCACTCCCAAACTTTAAGATTATGCAAATGGTTACGCAACGTAGTGATACCTGGTGATGCCACAGACACTGGTGTGGCGATTCTAGTGCACTATGGTATCGAAGCCAACGGCACCACATACCTTTCTCCGCTCTATGTTTAGCGCTCACGGCACTCGACTTCTGATTCATTAAAGCTTATGCATCGTCGGGCACTACCAAACGTCGTGACTGAGCTAGGTACTACTTCACTGACATCCAAAAAGACGGTGTGGACACAGTGTCCTCGGCGGCAATTTCAACTGCGTCCTTTATCCCAAGGGCCACGACCAAACGGGACACTGAGCTATGTGTGCCTCGCATTCATGCCATTTGTTCTTTCTGCGGGAGCGAGAAAGTTTGTTGCCCACCGAACCTGGACGCTAAAGTTGAGTAATCACTTAACCTGTTATGAAACCTCAACTATTGTGAGGGGTTGTTGCTCCCTTGGCCGTTTGGGCTAGCAGCAATGTACGGTGTGTTGCAGTCAGCGAAATCTTGCAGCCATCTTCCTACATTGTGATTAATTATTAAACTGACTGTTACTTGCCAGTGAAGTATTTTCTGCTCTGTGGCCGTTAGCGCCCCAGTTACCTGCCCTGGTCGTTAGTGCATTTTCCGGCAGTGTGACTTTTCTCGTGGTGTTGATGCTACCCGGCACGGTGTGTAGTTCGACAGCCTTTTAAGTTGTTTGGTTCATATTTTGCTTAGAGTGGTTATTGTTCCCTTGGCTGTTTTTAGACGCCAATTTCTGAAGATATAGTGCTGTTTGTATCTTCGTCCTTGGCCAATATATTCCATTGTTCTGCCGTTGGTCCGACGGAAGGGTTTAATTGTTTGTCGCTCCTTGGGCCATCCCTGGTTTGGGTTGCCATCCGATTGTTCATCTTCAACTCTTGGCTGCCTATGTCACCTCACTTTACGTTTGAGCTACCTTCTCTGGCCTACCCTTGGAACACTTCTGAGCACCACTTGTTCTGTTTGTTTTAGATTGTGATTTACATTTTAGCTTAAAGTGTTGTGCGAGGCTTTTGGCCATTTGTTAATTCAGTTCTTTTTTTAAAACTTGTTCTATTTGGAATTGTTTGTAATCCAGGCCCTAAGCCGTTAGTTGTTCAATGTGTTATGTGTGACCCACAGCGGAGGACTTACATGAACACCTTTTAATATGGTCTTCAGCCGTGTGTATTTTTTAAGGGAAAATTATATTATAGGAAGGAAGGGGTTTATTTTAAATTGTTTGTCTGACTTGTTGTTCAGGCCTTCAGCTGTTGTTTCAAATTTGTTTGTAGTCTTCAGCCGTGCAAGAAGTTAATATTTCGTTAATTAGGCTCTCAGCCATTCTGTTGTAAGTTTAAAAAGAAATATCTTGGTTATAAAAATTGTTTATTAATGTGTTTTAATTATAGTTGCCCTCCAGACGTGTAATGTAGGACTTCAGCCGATAATTGTTTCAACTGCATGTTCCTTTAAAAAAATTTACCTTCTATTTTTAATTGTTTTTGATTTCTAAACCAGGCCTTCAGCCGTTCTTGTTTTTGGTGTGGTTTTGGGTCTTCAGCCCAGAAAGCATCTCAAGTCTTTTTTAACTAGGCCTTAGCCGTATTGTCTAATTGTGATCTTTTAAAGCAATGTGTCAATAAATGCTTGATTGTTAACGGCCCCGTGCACAATCGTAACCTTATCCTGTGCACTCTCTGAGTACCTACCAACCAGGTCACTCCTGTACGACCCAAGCAACAGTAGCGGAAGTTATGAAAGATCATTTTCGTCATCTTCACTAGGAAAGCGCCGTAAATAACGAAGCCACTGCAGAAGCGTTATAACAGGTGACACACCCTATCGACATGGCGACAATAACGGCATTAATGTCTGAGCTGTTGGGCGACGCCTTGTACGAAGGTGTGGTCAATAACTCTCCATGACCCGATGGATTACCTGTCGAGTTTTACCCGATTTTCCCTGACATCATGATGGGTTAAAATGTTCCGAGAACTCATGTCGCCAGTCTACGCTATACCACATTGTTACACAAACGAGTGGGAGGGAAATCAGCCAATGAAAATCGACCTCTTGCTACGCTGAACGCCGACAACATGATCTCCGCCAGACTTACGGCAGGCCGCATTAAGGAGACTTTTCAATGATTCTCTATCTAGAACAGACATCGCAGGGGGGAGATACCCAATTACAAATGGCCACCGGCGACTGCAGGGTGTTAATAGAGATCGCCTCGGCATGCCGCCTGAGAACGGCGATCGACTCCGTCGCTTTTAATCGGGACTTCGATAGAGTGCACCATAACTTCCTCCTGTAGATGATGGGACATATGGGATTCCTTTCCCCCACCCCCCGCCACCCGCCAGTGAGGCTAATCGACAGCCTGTGTCACCTTGTGCAGCAACCAGCTCTCAGGTCCAGGTCAATGGACAGATGGTGGGACCAATACCCATTATGAGGACTCTTAGACAAAGTTGCCCAATTTCTATCTACCTATATACAATAGTGCTCGAGCCACTCCTCGGAGTCTTCACCACAGACTATCTCGCATCACCGTGTGGAACATCACCTTCTACTGTGAGGCGTATACCGACGACCTTCTACTGCTGGTTCATCCCACCGATGACGTATGTAGCGTAGTAAACTGGTTCAAGCAATATGGGCAGGATGCAGGATGGATATCCGGCCCGGTCATGGGGGAGTGGAATGCAGTTGTAGGAGAAGGAGTAGAAGAAAAGGTTACAGGAGAATATGGGCTTAGGACAAATAATGAGAGAGGAGAAAGAGTACTTAATTTCTGTAACAAATTTCAGTTAGTAATAGCGAAAACTCTGTTCAAGAATCACAAGAGCAGGAGGTATACTCGGAAAAGGCCCGGTGATACGGGAACATCAGGCACAGATTCCGAAATCAGATACTACATTGTAAAGGCATACCCAGGAGGAGATATTGACTCAGATCACAATGTAGTAGGCTGAGGTCTAAGAGATCAGTCAGGAAGAATCAATAGCAAGGAAGTGGGATACGAAAGTATTGAGGAATGACGAGAAACGCTTGAAATTCTCTAAGGCTGTAGATACAGCAATAAGGAGTAGCTCAGTAGGCAGTACAGTTGAAGAGGAATGGCCATATCTAAAAAGGGCAATAACGGAAGTGGGAAAGAAAAACATTGGTACAAAGAAGATAACTCCGAATATACCATGGATAATAGAATAAATATTTCAGTTGATCAATGAAAGAAGGAAGTACAAAAGTATTCAGGGAAATTCAAGAGTACTGAAATGCAAGTCGCTAAGGAATGAAATAAACAGGAAATGCAGAAAAGCTAAGACGAAATGGGTGCATGAAATATGTGAAGAAATCGAAAAAGGAAGGATTGAGTCAGCACTTCGGAAAGTCAAAAACCTTCGTTGACATTAAAAGCAAGAGTGGTAATACTAAGAGTGCAATGGGAATTCAACTGATAACTACAGAGGAGAGAACGGATAGGTGGAAAGAGTAAACTGAAAGCCCCCATGAGGGGAAAGATATATCTGATATGAAGAAGAAACGGGGGTCGATTTAGAAGAAAATGGTTTTGGAAGTTTGTGGTAAATTCCTATGGGACCAAACTGCTGAGGTCATCGGTCCCGAGGCTTACACACTACTTAACCTCACTGACACTGAGGACAGCATACACCTATGCCGAGGGAGGACTCTAACTTCCGACGGGGGAGCCGCGTGAACATGGCAAGGCGCCCTAGACCACGCGGCTACCACCCGCGGTTATTTAGAAGACATAGAGGAAGCCGCCTAGTAGAATTTTGCACGGAGCACAACTTAATCATAGCTAACACTTGGTTTAAGAATCATGAAAGAAGGTTGTATACGTGGAAGAACCCTGGAGATACTAAAAGGTATCAGATAGATTATATAATGGTAAGACAGAGATTTAGGAACCAGGTTTTAAATTGTAAGACATTTCCAGGGGCAGATGTGGACTCTGACCACAATCTATTGGTTATGACCTGTAGATTAAAACTGAAGAAACTGCAAAAATGTGGGAAATTAAGGAGATGGGACCTGGATAAACTGAAAGAACCAGAAGTTGTACAGAGTTTCAGAGACAGCATAAGGGAACAATTGACAGGAATAGGGGAAAGAAATACAGTAGAAGAAGAATGGGTAGCTCTGAGGGATGAAATAGTGAAGGCAGCAGAGGATAAAGTAGGGACAAAGACGAGGGCTGCTAGAAATCCTTGGGTAACAGAAGAAATATTGAATTTAATTGATGAAAGGAGAAAATATAAAAATGCAGTAAATGAAGCAGGCAAAAAGGAATACAAACGTCTCAAAAATGAGATCGACAGGAAGTGCAAAATGGCTAAACAGGGATGGCTAGAGGACAAATGTAAGGATGTAGAAGCTTATCTCACTAGGGGTAAGATAGATACTGCCTACAGGAAAATTAAAGAGACCTTTGGAGAGAAGAGAACCACCTGTATGAATATCAAGAGCTCAGATGGAAACCCAGTTCTAAGCAAAGAAGGGAAGGCAGAAAGGTGGAAGGAGTATATAGAAGGTTTATACAAGGGCGATGTACTTGGGGACAATATTATGGAAATGGAAGAGGATCTAGATGAAGACGAAATGGGAGATACGATACTGCGTGAAGAGTTTGACAGAGCACTGAAAGACCTGAGTCGAAACAAGGCCCCCCCGAGTAGACAACATTCCATTAGAACTACTGACGGCCTTGGGAGAACCAGTCCTGACAAAACTCTACCAGCTGGTGAGCAAGATGTATGAGACAGGCGAAATACCCTCAGACTTCAAGAAGAATATAATAATTCCAATCCCAAAGAAAGCAGGTGCTGACAGATGTGAAAATTACTAACGCGAATTCTATACAGACGAATGGAAAAACTGGTAGATGCGGACCTCGGGGAGGATCAGTTTGGATTCCGTCGAAATGTTGGAACACGTGAGGCAATACTGACCTTACGACTTATCTTAGAAGAAAGATTAAGAAAAGGCAAACCTACGTTTCTAGCATTTGTAGACTTAGAGAAAGCTTTTGACAATGTTGACTGGAATACTCTATTTCAAATTCTAAAGGTGGCAGGGGTAAAATACAGGGAGCGAAAGGCTATTTACAACTTGTACAGAAACCAGATGGCAGTTATTAGAGTCGAGGGGCTGAAAGGGAAGCAGTGGTTGGGAAAGGAGTGAGACAAGGTTGTAGCCTCTCCCCGATGTTATTCAATCTGTATATTGAGCAAGCAGTAAAGGAAACAAAAGAAAAATTTGGAGTAGGTATTAAAATTCATGGAGACGAAGTAAAAACTTTGAGGTTCGCCGATGACATTGTAATTCTGTCAGAGACGGCAAAGGACTTGGAAGAGCAGTTGAACGGAATGGACAGTGTCTTGAAAGGAGGATATAAGATGAACATTAACAAAAGCAAAACGAGGATAATGGAATGTAGTCATATTAAATCGGGTGATGCTGAGGGAATTAGATTAGGAAATGAGACACTTAAAGTAGTAAAGGAGTTTTGCTATTTAGGAAGTAAAATAACTGCTGATGGTCGAAGTAGAGAGGATATAAAATGTAGACTGGCAATGGCAAGGAAAGCGTTTCTGAAGAAGAGAAATTTGTTAACATCGAGTATAGATTTATGTATCAGGAAGTCGTTTCTGAAAGTATTTGTATGGAGTGTAGCCTTGTATGGAAGTGAAACATGGACGATAAATAGTTTGGACAAGAAGAGAATAGAAGCTTTCGAAATGTGGTGCTACAGAAGAATACTGAAGATAAGGTGGATAGATCACGTAACTAATGAGGAGGTATTGAATAGGATTGGGGAGAAGAGAAGTTTGTGGCACAACTTGACTAGAAGAAGGGATCGGTTGGTAGGACATGTTTTGAGGCATCAAGGGATCACGAATTTAGCATTGGAGGGCAGCGTGGAGGGTAAAAATCGTAGAGGGAGACCGAGAGATGAGTACACTAAGCAGATTCAGACGGATGTAGGTTGCAGTAGGTACTGGGAGATGAAACAGCTTGCACAGGATAGAGTAGCATGGAGAGCTGCATCAAACCAGTCTCAGGACTGAAGACAACAACAACAACAACAACAGAGGATTCAGTATTAGAATCAAAACATAACTTTAGAGGACTTAAGATCAAATAAGGTAGAAGGGATGGATAACATTCCATCAGAATTTCTGAAGTCACTGGGGGAGTGACAACAAAACGAATATTCTCGATGGTGTGCAGAATGTATGAGTCTGGCGACATACCATCCGACTTTCGGAAAAAATATCATCCACACAATTCCGAAGACTGCAAGAGCTGAAAGTGCGAGAATTACCCCACAATCAGTTTAGCAGCTCATGTATCCGTTTCTGACTGGAATAACGTAGAGAAGAATGGAGGAGAAGGTTGATGATGTGTTAGATGTCGATCATTTTGGCTTTAGGATAGGTAAAGGCACCAGACAGGCAATTCTGACGTTGCGGTTCATAATGGAAGAAAAATTAAGACAAATTCATAGGGCCGGCCGCGGTGGTCTCGCGGTTCTAGGCGCGCAGTACGGAACCGTGCGACTGCTACGGTGGCAGGTTCGAATCCTGCCTCGGGCATGAATGTGTGTGATCTCCTTAGGTTAGTTAGGTGTAAGTAGTTCTAAGTTCTAGGGGACTGATGACCACAGCAGTTGAGTCCCATAGTGCTCAGAGCCATTTGAACCATTTTTTGAAATTCATAGGATTTCTCGACCTGGAAAAAGTTCGACAATGTAAAGAGGAGCTAGATGTTCGAAATACTGAGATAAACTGGGTTAAGCTATAGGGAGAGATTGGTGATATATAATATGTACAAGGGCCAAGAAGGAATAATAACAGTGGAAGACCAAGAAGAAAGTGCTCGGATTAAAATAGATGTAAGGCAAGGAGGTAGTCTGTCGCCCCTAATATTCAGTCTATACATCGAAGAAGCTATGATGGATATAAAAGACAGGTTCAGGAGTGGAATTACAATTGTAGGTGAAAGGATGTCAATGATACGATTCGCTGATGACATTGCTATCCAAAGTAAAAGGGAAGGACAATTACATGGTGTGCTGAATGGAATGAACAATCTAATGAGTACAGAATACGGATTGAGAGTAAATCGAACAAAGACGAAAGTAATGAGGAGTAGCAGAAATGAGATCAGCGAGAAACTTAACATCAGAATTGACGGTCAAGAAGTAGATGAAGTTAAAGAATTCTGCCACCTATGTAGCATAATTACCAATGACGGTGGAGCAAGGAGGACATCAAAAGCAGATTAGCAGTGGCAAAAAGGGCTTTCCAGGCTAAGAGAAGTCTGTTAGTATCAAACATAGGCTTTAATGTGAGGGAGAAGATTCTGAGAATGTACGTTTGGAGAAAAGCATTGTGTGGTAGTGAAACATGGACTGTGGGAAAACCGGAATAAAAGAGAATCAAAGCATTTGAGACATAATGCTAAAAACGAATGTTGAAAATTAAGTGGACTGATAGGGTAAGGAATGAGGAAGTTCTGGACAGAATCGGAGAGGAAAGGAAGATGTGGAAAAGAAGTAGAAGCGGCAGGATGATAGACATCAAGGAATGACTTCCATGGTACTAGCGGCAGCTGTAAACAGAGATTGGAATACATCCAGCAAATAGTTGAGGACGCAGGTTCCCACTGCTACTCTGAGATGAAGAAGTTGGCGCAGGGAGAATCAGAACACTGATGACTCAAAAAATTTTCATTCTCAGCCCTCCTTCATGCGATTGAGGACTGGAGCTGGTGAACGAAGTGCAGTATATTCGATGGTCCAGTCAGCCTCACTGGCCGTCATGTGAAGGTCCCTCCATGTGTACGTGGCGCGCATCGTGACACAACTTTTCCAGTATCGACATTCGTTCTCGAATACAGCTATGTGATCTCGGAACTCCCCGGAACGTGCGCGCTAAAGGGGAAAATATTTTTATAGCACGTTTCTTCAGGAGTTCCGTGTAACGTGGAAGAAACCAAGTACCCAACTCTCAATTGGCCGTAGGTGTGGAAAAGATGCACCACCACTTTTACCAACCACTATGGCACTTCATTGTATTAAGTCACCAATAAAAAATATGCGACGAGACGCCCTATCCATGCTGTCGGATTAACTTTGTCCTGGCTATCTCCTCCTGGACACTGAAGAATATCACTTCATGTGCTTGTCGTCATACGACACTGCGACTGATAAAGAAGATCTTAGCTTATTAACTCCGTTTTGCACCTCACGTTACTGAGCGTTAGACTGTCCTGTATCCAGCAGACTATTAATTTTCCCTCGCCAAGCATAATCTATCTACATGGTTCAAGAGAGTTGCCATCGACTCTAACTTCGGTGAAGGAAGGCAGTGGGGCTTGATTACTGGTTGTACCAACGCTCACAACGCTACTGAACGCACACTGAGGTGCCGTATTCTCTTTGAAAATTGCTTACGTGGACTACGGTGCCTTCTAATCACCGCAACGTCAAAGATAGTTGGGAAGTGGCAGGCTCAGTGTGATTTTCCGTACAGCATCCCATTGAAAACAAAACAAAAAAATGGTTAAAATGGCTCTGAGCACTATGGGACTTAACTTCTGAGGTCATCAGTCCCCTAGAACTTAGAACTACTTAAACCTAACTAACCTAAGGACATCATACACATCCATGCCCGAGGCAGGATTCGAACCTGCGACCGTAGTGGTCTCGCGGTTCCAGACTGTAGTGCCTAGAACCGCTCGGCCACCTCGGCCGGCTGAAATGAGATAGGTGCACATACGCACTCACAGGCACACACACACACACACACACACACACACACACACACACACACACACACACACAAAAGGCGATTAAGGTAACCGTTCGCAAGACCCAGTCCGGCGCAAATTTTCAAATTTCTCCATGAATTTTTTCAATGACCGATTGCGACTGGTGTCAGTCTTTCTTTCGGAATTTAATCGCTGACGTGGCATTTAATTTGTTTCTCGCCTGGATATTGAAATGATCAGCATTTCACACAATTGCATAATGTAGGTATAAATCCTGTATACTATAACAGCTTATGCAGCGTGTTACTTATACAGAAATTTCATTTGAATGTTGGTTGGTTGTCAGCAGTTCGTATTATGCCTTGTGATAGAAGGAAAAAAGGTTTAGCAACACTGTCGAAATTCGATAGCATTATGATCGTGTCTTTCTGGACTATCATTCCATGATGATGGTCCTTGGTTTTGTCGGGTCCCATGAGCTCACTCCTGCGAACATGCAGTATCGGTAGGTTTATGAGAGCCATACTCAACACCACGGAGGACGTTAGTTGCCCAACACAACTAGGGTCTGAAAGGACAGACATATTTTTCTCTCGATCGTGCAGAAATGCAACTCCACATTGCACGTCACGTATCAGGAAATGGATTTACAGCACAAATAAAAATAAAAATAAAAAAGAAAACAAATAAATAAATAAAAGATGTCCACCTGCGCCGTGCGATGGCGCCTGGAACACTACAGACTGTTGTCAGCCCTCGCCGCGGCAGCAAAGGTACACGCGTTGACAGTTGTACACTAAATGGGAACGCTGGACAGGCTAGTTGCACAACGTTGTCTTCGTAGACGAATCTCGGTTATGGCTGAAGCATCCCGGTGGACATAATGACGAACCAATTCGTGTGTCAAGCGCAAGTGGACGCTGAAAGGATAACGAACGTTGCCAGGTTGTATGACGATATGAGCAGTCATTGGGTATACACCATTTGTGGTTCGCAGAGCCAGTAATTTTGATATAAGGCGTTCCCTGTCGTTGAGGTCCACAACACGTCATGTTCCAACAAGGTAACGCATGATAGCGTGTTGCCCTTTCTGTCGTGATCAATCTCGATACAGAGAGTGTTCGGCTGTTGCCCGGCCAGCACGTTTCCCAGCTCTCTTACCCACTGAAAACATCTGGTTACGGGCTGCCCAGAGATTGGAACGCAACCTCTTGCCAGCCACCACGATCGATAAACTCTGCCGTAGAGTGGAAGCAACACGGAATGACGTACTCGTATCGGTCACACGCGCTCAGATCGACCTGACGTCCAGGCGGGCTAGAGCCGCTGTTGCCGCCATAACAGGCAGCTCTGTGTGTTCTAAATTTCATACCACATACAAATCCAAATTCATTATAAATGTAATTATTACCCTTACTACATTGCGTGCTTACAATATGTAAAATTAAGGCACCTGCTACAGTCGATGGAGTCGCAGATTTAGCATACACTATATTACACTGTCATCATCAGACCCAGAGGCTAATGTAAATGATAGAGAATAACGAGGAGAACGGATATCAAATACTGAGTCGCAGAGATGAAAACATTTACTATCAAATACAACCAACATTCTTTTGAAGTGCCACACACTTAAAGCGAAAAAGGGTTTAAATTCCACAAAAGAAGTCATATTTAATCACTGACCATTTCTCAGTTATATCCAACAAAGACAACGTTACTGCATAACAGGAGGAGGTAAATGATTTTACTTCCCATTTTAGTCTGAATATAAACCAAAGAAATTAATACAATGGTTTATCGGCAAATACTTAATTATATGGTTAGCTTCCTTATTGAGATTGCTGTTATTATCATTTTATTATTAGTATTATTATTATTATCTTTGAATAAGTCAGTTATGACTGTCCAAAATATTGTAGCGGACGAAAATACAATCGTCAGCACAATGATGAGTTTAATGTACCATCATTATAGCACCGAAGAAAATTAGTCTGGTGAATGATACCTACTCAGTTGTATTACACATCCTATCTGAATGGTCAGAGTGAAAGCAAGCCTAGTGCTCGTCTGGATAGAGTATTAACTTCATTACTTTATTAGTAATTAAATCAATTTAGATGCCACTGAATCGCTAGGATAATATCTCTTAGACTCGCATATGATTAGATTGAGCATAAAACTTCCATATCAACACCAAATAAATACCCTCTGTTCCTCTAGAGACTTGCGGTACACGGCTGTTAGAGGGGGGGACAAGTTCTTTAGCGTACTCTGTGTAGAATCGAATTGGTATCCCGTCAGGTCCAGTGGACTTTCCTCTGTTGAGTGATTTCAGTTGCTTTTTTAATCCTTGGATACTTATTTCGATATCAGCCATTTTTTCGTTCGTGCGAGGATTTAGAGAAGGGACTGCAGTGCGGTCTTCCTCTGTGAAACAGCTTTGGAAAAAGGTGTTTAGTATTTCAGCTTTACGCGTGTCATCCTCTGTTTCAATGGCATTATCATCCCAGAGTGTCTGGATATGCTCTTTCGATCCACTTACTGATTTAATGTAAGACCAGAACTTCCTAGGATTTTCTGTCAAGTCGGTACATAGAATTTTACTTTCGAATTCACTGAGCGCTTCAAGCATAGCTCTCCTTACGCTACCTTTGACATCGTTTAGCTTCCGTTTGTCTGAGAGGTTTTGGCTGCGTTTAAATTTGCAGTGAAGCTCTCTCTGCTTTCGCAGTAGTTTTCTAACTTTGTTGTTGAACCACGGTGGGTTTTTCCCGTCTCTCACAGTTTTTCTCGGCACGTACCTGTCTAAGACACATTTTACGATTGCCTTGAACTTTTCCCATAAACACTCACCATATCAATGTCTGAACTGAAATTTTCGTTTTGATCTCTTAGGTAGTCTCATTCTGCCTCCTATTGCTCTTGCTAAACAGATAAACCTTCCTCCCTTTTTTATATTCCTATTATACTCAGTATAATGTTATTAGATAACCTAGCCAGCGGAACCCGAAACCCCACCACCCTATGGCGCAAGTCGAGGAATCTGCAGCCCACAAGGTCGCAGAACCGTCTCAGCCTCTGATACAGACCCTCCAAAAAGGCCCACAGTCATCCTGTTGAAGATACTGCAGATGGTGAGCTCTGATTTCGTCCCGCTATCGAGACTGGCAGTCTTCACCAAATCAGATAGCCGCCAGAAGCCAGAGAGGATTTCCTCCGATCCATAGCGACGCAAATCATTGGTGCCGACAAGAGCGACCACCTGCAAATGGGTGCACCCTGTACCCTTCATGGCATCCGGAAGGACCCTTTCCACATCTGGAATGACTCCCCTGGTATGCACACGGAGTGCACATTGGTTTTCTTTCCCTCCCTGCAGCCATATTCCTAAGGGGCCCCATTATGTGCCTGACATAGGAGCTCCCAACTACCAGTAAGCCCACCCTCTGCGACCGCCCAGATCTTGCAGACTGAGGGGCAACCTCTGGAACAGGACAAGCAGCCATGTCCGGCTGAAGATCAGTATCAGCCGGAGACAGAGCCTGAAACTGGTTCATCAGACAAACTGGAGAGGCCTTCTGTTTAGCCCTCCAGAATGTCTTTCGTCCCCTGCCACACCTCGAGACGACCCCCCACTCTATCATTTGTGAGGGGTCAGCCTCTATGTGGGCAGTATCCCGGGCAGACAGTGTCGTAGGTCGTAGTCCAATCAGGGGATGCATTGGACGAGCTGGCCGTCTCTGACAAACCCCTGCCTGGACCCCCACATTGATGCCCACTGGCAACAGTCTCAAGCTGTGTGACCGAAGCAAAAACTGCCTGAAGCTGGAAGCAAAGATATGCCAACTCAGCCAGCATCCGAACACAGCAGTCACAGTCCCTATCCATGCTGAATAATGTTGTGCAAAGAACGTCTGATCTAATCTACAGAGAGCATAAACAATTAGACATGACAGAGGACTAAGCGACTTTACACGTCACAGATATTAAAATACAAATCTTCCTACGCTAAATATGAAACTACACAATGATTTGGCGGATTTAACTAAACAAGTGCGCTGAGACCACTCAGATAAATTTTCAACTTGAGTACTACACTTATATGAACGCTAAATAAGCCACTTGCTGCTACTTGCGCACTGCTGACACACTGCTCGGCGGCAGAAGGCAGTGGCGTCGTTATGGTTAACGTGAGAGATAGGGTCACAGCACTTCAAATCAATTCTACGTTCAGGCTACGGAAAAGCCAGGACTTTTAGTTTCACTGGAACGTTGCCGTCCGAGTTCGCACCTATATCGAGATGTCACATCTCCAGTGTCACACACTGGCCGATTCATTTTTAAACACAGTTAGGTATTCACTGAGCTCCTCAGGAACACGAAGACGACCACCCATGACATCTACCGTCTTCTCCGACCGTCCCCACCCAGACCCCAATTCATTTATCATGTCTGTGACACTATCTCCCATATTTCGCGATAGTACAAAACGAGGTTCCATTCTTTGTACTTTTTCGATGTCATCCGTCAATCCCACCTGATGTGGATCCCACACCTCACAGAAATACTCCAGAATAGGGAGGACAAGCGTGATGTAAGCAGTCTCTTTGCTAGTCCTGTTGCACCTTCTAAGTGTTCTGCCAATGAATCGCAGTCTTTGGTTTGCTCTACACACAACATTATCTACGTGATAGTTCCAGTTTAAGTTATTTGTAATTGTGATCCCTAAGTACTTAGCTGAATTTACAGCCTTCAGATTTGTGTGACTTATCGCGTAATCGAAATTTAGCTTATTTCTTTTAGTACTCATGTGAATAACTTCACACTTTTCTTTATTCAGGGTTGATTGCCACTTTTCGCACCATACAGTTATCTAAATCATTTTGCAAGTCGTTTTGATCATCAGATGACTTTACAAGATGGAAAATGACAGCATCATCTGGAAAAAATCTAAGAGGGCTACTCAGATTGTCTCCTACGTCGTTAACATAGATCAGGAACAATAGAGGGTCTATAACACTTCCTTGGGGAACGCCGGATATTACTTCTGTTTTACTAGATGACTTTGCGTCTATTACTACGAACTGTGACTTTTCTGACAGGAAATCACGAATTCAGTCGCACAACTGAGGCGATACTCCGTAGGAACGCAGTTTGGTTAGAAGACGCTTGTGAGGAACGGTGTCCAAAGCCTTCTGGAAATCTAAAAGTATGGAATCAATTTGACATCCCCTGTTAATAGCACTTGTTACTTCATGACTGTAAAGAACTAGTTGTGTTTCACAACACCGATATTTTCTGGATCCGTGCTGACTAAGTGTCAATAATCGTTTTCTTCTAGGTACTTCATAATGTTAGAATACACTATATGTTCCAAAACCCTACTGGAAATCGACGTTAGTGATATAGGCCTGCAATTCAGTCGATAACTGCTACTTCCCTTTTTGTGTATTGGTGTGACTTGAGCAATTTTCCAGTCTTTAGGTACCGATCTTCCTGTGAGTGAGTGGTTGTATATAATTGCTAAATATGGAGCTATTGTATCAGCCTACTCTGAGAGGGAACTTACTGCTATACAATCTGGACCGGAGGACTTGCCTTTATTAAGTGATTTAAACTGCTTCGTTACACCGAGGATATCCACTTCTATGTTTCTTATCTTGGCAGTTGTTCTTTATTGGAATTCAAGAATATTTACTTCGTCTTCTTTGGTGAAGGAGTTTCGCGAAACCGTGTTTAATAACTCCACTGTAGTGGCACTGTCATCAGTGACTTCACCGTTGTTATCGTCCAGTGAAGGTATTGATTGAGTCTTGCCACTGGTGTGTTCGTGTACGACCAGAATCTCTTTGGGTTTTCTGCCAGATTTCGAGACATAATTTCGTTGTGGAAATTATTAAAAGCATCTCGCTTTGAAGTACGCGCTATATTTCGAACTTCTGTAAAACTTTACCAATCTTGGGGATTTTGCGTTCTCTTAAATTTGGCATGCTTTTTTCGTTGTTTCTGCAACATCGATCTGACCTGTTTTGTGTACCATGGGGGATCAGTACAATCGCTTCTTAATTTATGTGGTATATATCTTTCAACTGCTGTTGATACTGTCTCTTTGAAAACATTATACAACTTTTCTACACTTACATGATCAGATCGGAAGGGGTGAAGACTGTCTCTTAAAAAGGAATTAAGAGCATTTTTATCAGCTTTTTAAAATAGATGTACTTTGCTTTTCTTTTTGACGGTTGTAGGTGTTAAGGTATTCATCCTAGCAGCAACTTCCTTGTGTTCTATAATCCCTGTATTCGTCACAACGCTTACTATTTATCCAGGATTATTTGTTGCTAAAAGGTCAAGTATGCTTTCGCAAGCTCATGAACTAATTGTTCAAAATAATTTTCTGAGAAAGCATTCAGTACAATTTCGGACTGCGTTTTATGCCTGCCGTCGGCTTTAAACGGGTAAGTTTTATAGCATATCGAGGGCACATTGAAGTCACCACCGACTATAATTGTATGAGCGGGGTACTTATTTGAAATGAGACTCAAGTTTTCTTTGAACTGTTCAGTAGCGATATCTTCTGAGTCGAGGTGCCGGTAAAACAACAGAATTAATAGTTTAGTCCGATTGTCAGGTAAAACCTCTACCTATGCTATTTTACACGACCTATCTACTTCAATTTCGCCACAAGGCAAAGTACCTCTGACAGCAGTAAGTACTGTACCACCGACTGTATTTAATCTATCCTTTCTGAACACTGTTAGATCGTTTGAAAAAATTTCGGCTGAACTTATTTCCGGCTTTAGCCAACTCTCTGTAAGTACAACTATTTGAGCTTCAGTGCTTTCTACTAGGGCTTGGAACTTTGGTTCTTTCTCACCGCAACTACAACAAATTACGTCTACAATACCAATCGTTTCTACAACTAACTTATTGTGTTTTACCTGTCCGCTTGCAGACGGACGCCCCTTCTGTGGTTCCCTGGGACTCTCTAACCTAAAAAACCACCCTGTACCTTCCACACAGCCCACGCTACGCTTAAGCCGCCTCCTGTGTGTAGTGGACTCGTGCTTTCTTAAGCGTAATCCGGAAACCCACCCCCGATGGCGCAAGTCAGGGCATCTGCAGCCTACACGGTCCCAGAACCGCCTGAGCCTCTGATGCAGACTCTCCACTCGTCTCTGCATCAAAGGACCACAGTCGGTTCTATCGACGGTGCTGCAGATGGTGAGTTCTACCTTAATCTCGGAAGCAACACTAGCAGTCTTTACCATTTCTGCTAGCCGCCCGAAACTAGACAGAATCTGCTCCGATTCGAAGCTGCAAACGTCATCGGTACCGACATGAGCCACCACCTGCAGTTGGCTGCACCAGGTACTCTTCATGGCATCCGGAAGCAACTTTTCCACATCCAGAATTACTCCCCTGGAATGCATATGGAGTGCACACTGGCTTCCTACCCCTCCGTGGCGGCCATGTTTCTAAGGGGCCTCATTACACAACTAACGTTTGAGCTCCCAACTACCAGAAAATCCACTCTCTGTGAATGCCTAGTCCTTGCGGGCCGAGAAGCTTCCTCTGGAAAAGGGTAGACGACTGCATCCGGCTCCGAGACATCGTCAGCCACAGATAACACCCGAAACTTGTTCGTCAAACGAACCGGGGTGCCTCTACGATCGGCCCGTCAGAAAGTTTTTCGCTGCCTGCCAGACTTTGGAATGATCTCCCACTCGACCACGGGTGAGGGATCAATCAACCTCAGTGCAGGCACTGCCTGGGGCAGTCACAGCAGTGGACCAATCAGAGCACACTTGGGACGTGCTCGACGTCCCTCGCATCGCCGCGTTCGATCCCCCACAGTGACGCCACCTGGCAGCAGCCTCAAGCTGTGTGACGGAAGCCAATGCAGCCTGGAGCTGTGTGCGGCGGATCGCCAGCTCAGCTCGCATCTGTACACAACAATCACAGTTCCTATTCTTTACTGCAGTCGCTCCTGTTTGAAGCTCGTAAAAATATGCTACAAATGAACGGTCTAGTCGCCTTATAAGCAATGCTCTGTCACTGAATGTCTAAGCGACACTGAGCTGTTCTAACCAAACGAAGAAAAGCTTGTGCGATATGAGAGACGATACAATGGTCGATAGCAATGGCGGTACTGTACAGTACACTGTTATTAAAATAAAAGGTTGTGCCTAGTAAGCACTCGAACACGCAAGAAATTCAAAAAATGAACTAGTAACTACACAGATAACTGAAAAGGAGTCGCTCCTGTTTGAAGCTCGTAAAAATATGTAACAAGCGAACGGTGTACTCGCCTCATTAGTAGCAGGAACAATTGGTGCGTTCTCGCCGACTGTCTAACTGACACAGTAGTTATTTCAATAACTATTTTGTAACATGTGGCGAACACCTTGGTTGGGTATAAGAAAGGATTCGTCTCGTCTATATGTACACGCTCATTCATCTCAGAACACAAACGCTTAAAGAAAAGTTCATAAATATGAAATTCATACAGTTGATTGAAACGTTAGCTTTACTGTTCACCCAACTGGTCGGTAGCTTGTGTGGAAATTCAACAAGCTGAAAGCACATACTTTGTCGAATGTCAAAGACAACATCCTAAAGCAGTACTGATAGCCTCCGGTCCAAAAAATTTCGATGACTGATTCCATTCAATGTGTGTTCAGTAAAATAAGGACCAATTAGTTTGTTCCTCAAGATTCCACAAAAAATCCTGCACCGGCAAGACTTTCGCAATTACAGACGGCTGTACAGGCAGCATGGCTCAATGTTTCTACATGGGACTTACAACGGCTTGCTGAGTCTGTTGCACTACGCCGCGCAAACGGAGGTCCGACGAGATATTAGGAGTTATCCCATGATTATTGTCACCTCAGTGCTGTTTCTTTAAGTGGCAATGTGAAGCGTGATTAATTCTGATGTATTTGTCGTTAAGCATCGAGGCAGTAACCTTTCGTAGATTTTCTTTATTTAGTTCAGCACTGATCTTAAAATAAAGTAATTAGTTTTTGTGGGTAAAAATTTTTTTGGTCTAGCAACTCCCACTTGTACCTCCACGATCTCTTCCTTCTCACTAACTGCTGAAGGTAGACAGCAGTTATCCCACGATATGATTTTCACGAAAGTAGTAACTGGAGACTGTAGACGTGAAGTTCAGCGTCCATAGGGACCACTGAGGCAACGTTAGGCTAATAGAAACTGGGAAAGAGCCATTTAAACATTGTCTCCGCCCTCCATAGGCGAGTGGAAATGGAAGAAACCCTAACATGCGCTGTCAGGCACTACACATTGGTTCTCAGGGTCATCACCATCATCATCATTTAAGACTGATTATGCGTTTCAGCGTTCAGTCTGGAGCATAGCCCTCCTTATAAAGTTCCTCCATGATCCCCTATTCAGTGCTAACATTGGTGCCTCTTCTGATGTTAAACCTGTTACTTCAAAATCATTCTTAACCGAATCCAGGTACCTTCTCCTTGGTCTGCCCCGACTCCTCCTACCCTCTACTGCTGAACCCATGAGTCTCTTGGGTAACCTTGCTTCTCCCATTCGTGTAACATGACCCCACCATCTAAGCCTGTTTGCCCTGACTGCTACATCTATAGAGTTAATTCCCAGTTTTTTATTTGATTTCCTCATTGTGTACATCCTCCTGCCATTGTTCCCATCTACTAGTACCTTCAATCATCCTAGCTACTTTCATATCCGTAACCTCAACCTTGTTGATAAGGTAACCTGAATCCACCCAGCTTTCGCTCCCATACAACAAAGTTGGTCGAAAGATTGAACGGTGCACAGATAACTTAGTCTTGTTACTGACTTCCTTCTTGCAAAAGAGAGTAGATCGTAGCTGAGCGCTCACTGCATTAGCTTTGCTACACCTCGCTTCCAGTTCTTTCACTATGTTGCCATCCTGTGAGAATATGAATCCTAAGTACTTGAAACCGTAGACATGTTCTAACTTTGTTCCTCCTATTTGGCACTCAGTCCGTTTATATTTGTTTCCCACTGACTTTACTTTCGTTTTGGAGATTCTAATCGTCATACCATAGTCCTTACATTTCTGATCTAGCTCTGAAATATTACTCTGCAAACTTTCAATCGAATCTGCCATCAGAACTAAGTCATCCGCATATGCAAGACTGCTTACTTTGTGTTCACATATCTTAATCTCACGCAGCCAGTGTATTGTTTTCAACATATGATCCATAAATAATATGAACAACAGTGGCGACAGGTTGCAGCCTTGTCTTACCCCTGAAACTACTCTGAACCATGAACTCAATTTACCGTCAACTCTAACTGCTGCCTGACTGTCCATGTAAAGACCTTTAATTGCTTGCAAAAGTGTGCCTCCTATTCCATAATCTCGTAGAACAGACAATAACTTCCTCCTAGGAACCCGATCATACGCCTTTTCTAGATCTATAAAGTATAGATACAATCCCTGTTCCACTCATAGCACTTCTGCATTATTTGTCGTAAGATAAAGATCTGGTCCTGATAACGTCTAAGAGGCCTAAACCCACACTGATTTTCATCCAATTGGTCCTCAACTAATACTCGCACATTCCTTTCAACAATACATGAGAAGATTTTACCCATAACGCTGATTAAAGAGATACCTCTGTAGTTGTTACAATCTTTTCTGTTTCCATGTTTAAAGACTGGTGTGATTGCTGCTTTTGTCCAGTCTGATGGAATCTATCACGACTCGCAGGCCATTTCAATTATGCTGTGTAGCCATTTAAGACCTGACATTCCACTGTATTTGATGAGTTCCGACTTAATTTCATCCACCCCAGCTGCCTTATTGCACTGCAATCTATTGACAACTTTCTCCACTTCCTCAAATGTGATCCTATTTCCATCATCATTCCTATCCCATTCTACCTCAAAATCTGAAACATTACTTACCGTATTTTCACCTACATTGAGCAACTCTTTAAAATATTCCCTCCGTCTGCCCAAGGCATCCACAGGATACATCAGCAGGTTTCCTGACCTGTTCTCAGGGTATGTAGGCAAATATCGACAGGCGGAGCAGTCCTTCACTGCCGTCTCCGTATGGGTTACAGTAATAAAAGCAGGAGGCAATTCCATAATTCAGCTAGGTATAAGCACAATGAACCACAATTGGAACTACATCAGGTGGCTAAGTAACTTAAATTTCGTGTGTTTCAAGCTAAAGCCGATCAGTGGAAGTAGTCCTTCTGCTATTTCAGATCTACTCGCGCTGAGACACTGAGAAGACATACACCCAACCTGTTAACGACACTGAACTATTGTGTAAAGAAGCAAAGGGTATGAAATTAGATTCATTGGAGGAGGTGCAGATATGCAAGCACAAAAAGTTTGACAGTAGGAATTTAGTGAATGATCAGTCTTATTTATTTATTGTTATTACCTTGCTTGAAGGTTTTCAGCCCGTATTGGGCCTAGAAGATATTCACTAGTAGTTATTCGACTGTGCCATATGATTGTATGATTATCTTTTGAGATAAACTAATGTTTTAGGACAATGCTCCAGTAGGAATTTGTCATAAAGAGGCATGAGCTGCTTTTATGTTAACAGTGGTTTAAGTGGAGACAGGTATGTTATTCCCGGGTTCGATTCCCGGCAGGGTCAGGGATTTTCTCTGCCTCGTGATGGCTGGGTGTTGTGTGATGTCCTTAGGTTAGTTAGGCTTAAGTAGTTCTAAGTTCTAGGGGACTGATGAACATAGACGTTAAATCCCATAGTGCTCAGAGCCATTTGAGCCATTTGAACAGATATGTTAATGTGCCATTCGTCATCTTGTACCACGTTTCCGCAGTCACGCACCGGGGTGCTAGTGGTAGAAATAATGTCAATCATTGGTAGTGTAGCTATGTACAACGACTACGGTCGGCTGGTAGAATTAGCCCTATAAGCTATTAGAGCGTATAATGTAAGCTGAAGCTATATTTGCTCGTTTCTGAATCATGCATCAAGTAGTGATGCGACAAACTTTGTTATATGAAATGGATAATGTTGTACCACTCTAATGATCGTATGCAATAGTATTTCAGGTTTTGGACATTTGTATTAATATTGTATGGTTCCTCATTTGCAGGCGGCCGCAGTCGCTCTGCGGTTCTAGGCGCTTCACTCTGGAACCGCGCGACCGCTGCGGTCGCAGGTTAGAGTCCTGCCTCGGACATGGATGTGTGTGATGTCCTTAGGTTAGGTTTAGGTAGTTCTATGTTCTAGGGAACTGATGACCTCAGATGTTAAGTCCCATAGTGCTCAGAGCTATTTGAACCATTTTGAACCTCATTTGCACATGTAGGCTTGTTATTAATTTATTGTCGTATTTATGGACTAGTGGCCTGATAAACGGTGGACGTAGCTCACTGCGGTGGGCGCCACCTATAGTGCACGGGGTGCAGCACATTTGACGACCGTGCGTCTAGTATAATACAGGTTGTGGCGTAGGACACACGTTGCCCATATGTAATTTTACTTATGTTCGAAACAGAATTATATCTGTTGAAGTTTTTTATTGGTCTTGACGCAGCCTCTGGGCTAAGACATTTCTCCGTTATTAGTGTATATGTAAGTAATACAGAGGGGTCCAAAAAAGTATCCACTGTTTAAAAGTCCGTAACTTGCAAAGTAATTGACGGAGTTGTCTCATTTTTGGTGAAAGTGTAGCTTAAAGTCCAACGTAAAGATATCACTGTAGGTGTTCGAAATGGTCACCATTAACATCCACACACAAACGATGACGCCGAACTGCACCACGAACTACTGACTGCCACGTGTTCAGTTGGATATTTGTACATGAATGTACGATGGATTCCCGAAGTTCATCCAGTGTGCGTGGCTTTTGTCGATAAACGACGGCCATTAGTGTTCCCCACAGGTAAAAGTCCAGAGAAGTTAGGTCTGGGGAACGTGGTGGACACTCCACAGCACCTCTACGGCCTATTCATCTTCCTGGTAGATTTTCGTCCAGATACGCCCCAACACGATTTTGGTAGTGGGCTGGAGCACCATCGTGTTGAAAGTATACTTTCCGTCTCCATACAAGTCTCGGATGGCAGGTGAAATTGATGTCTGAAGCTTCTGAATGTACAACTCACCGGTAACTGTGCCGTAAAAGAAGAATGGCCCAATCAAGCCCCGATAAGACAACCCACACCACACATTTACTGCCTCAAATTCACGGCTTGGTCCACATGGACGTTCGGATTTTCGGCGGCCCAGTAGATGCAATTTTGGCGAGTTACTGGACCACTGAGTTTGAACTGTGCCTCATCAGACCACACAATCATCTCTAAAAACACAGCATGTTAGTAATCCACTCGCAGTACTCCATTCTACGATCTGGGGCGTCCTCGTTCATTGCGTGTAGCAGTCGTGGGATGTAACACTTCCACTTTGCTGTCTTTAAAATTCGCCGTACACTTGAGCGACTCACTCCAGTGTCACGGGCACACTGTCTCACAGATTTCTGTGGTGAGCGAGTGAATTTTTGTAACACACGAAGGGAGTTAGCTAGACTTGCTATTGTTACAGGTCGTCCAGATCGAGGTTTGTGTAGGCCTACAACTTCAAATTTGTCTCGAGTGCGGTGAATCGTTAAACGTGTCGGTGGCTCTGTTTGATACTCATTTCGCATTGTCGTTGAACCTCATTAATGTTTCGTACTTAAAATACCACTTCAAAAATGACTTCCTTTCATCGATGTAAGCCTTGCGCCAGCCATGTTTACTCGTGTAAGTAGGTGCAACTAAGAACAAAACACTGACTATCGGGCGACTGTCATCTCACAAAACAAAACAACGCAATACAACGCTTGTGTGGCTATTGACGGAACTACAAACTATTACACTGCCAAAGATGAGACAACTCAGTCAATTAGTTTGCCAGTTATGGACTTCTAAACAGTGGATACATTTTTTTGGACCCCTATGTGTGTCATCGGTAACCTAATTTTGAAGTTTATGTATAGATTATCCCTGGTCTAGTTGTTATTTTGATAATTTTTAGGACTTCTGAAGAAAGCTATTTTATTATAGCAGAAGCATTTAGTGCAACCGTGGTATTTTATTATAGCAGAAGCAATGGTCAAGGTTTAAAATAAACAGCATTTAGTGCAACCGTGGGCTGTTTATCATTCGAGACACTGAGAAGAGACACAGAAACGTTTTCGGCACCGGAAGCTTTTTGCGCGCCTCTATACAGTTAGGCTCAAACAGCATGGAACTGTTGGCGCGTTCAGACGTGACAGATCGCGGAGCTGACGCCCGTGTGTCCGCTGGTGCGCGGTTCACCCGCCTGGCTGCGCCACAGCACGCAGCGCACCGGAGTAATTAATTTATGAGCCGGCGGCGCTCGCAGCGGGACAATGGACAGACGACCACTCGCGTTCCACGTGCCGCTTGCACGCCTTGCGCCCGTCCCGTCCTGTCAAAGAAGGGGCTCACTCTAATTACTCTCGACGCCCCGTGCCTCGCGAGTCCGTCCCCGAAGCAAAATATCCGCTCGCCATTAACCGCAGCCTCGAGCACCGTACTGCGAGGTGCTAAACCAAACAGCTGCACGCGGCGTGTGGACTTTGCAAGCAGTTCAACAATAGGTTCTCCAGAAGGGACGACTGCACAGTTTGCGTAAGTCTTAATAAGAGGATCACTCAAAAAAAAAAAAAAATGCGCACTATTTTTGTAAAAACACAGTTTTCATTCTGCATGTGTGAAAGTTTTACAGTGTGTAGATACATCCTTCCCGCTTGTTTTCAAACTTAGTACAAACTGTTCGCATGAGTGGCGCTGTCACAGCACGTCTTCAAGATGGCTGCCACATATGATGTTCGTCAGGAGCAACGTGCTCTCATAGAATTCCTGTCCTGTGAAAATGAGACATTGGGAAGCATACACGAGAGGTTGAAAAGCTGTACGGAGGTGCTGCTGTCGATCGCAGTACAGTTAGTCGGTGAGCAAGCAGGTTACGTGATGAATGCGGGCACAGCAATATTGAGGATTGTCCTCGCAGCGGCAGGCCTCGTACTGCACACACTCCACACAATATGCAGAGAGTTAACGAATTTTTGACTGCTGACAGACGCATCACAGTGAACGAATTGTCACGCTGCGTTGGGATAGGGGAAGGAAGTGATTGCAGAATACTGAAAGTGTTGGCGTTAAAAGAGGTTTGTGCCGTTTTGGTTCCCGGGATATTGACAGTGGCTCACAAGTTATGGAACAGTACGAGAATGCTGGAGATGAATTTCTTGGAAGAATGGCTCCATCAGTTTTGACCGGAGACGAAGAGGCAATCAATGGAGTGGCATCATGCAAATTCACCCAAGAAAAAAAATTCAAAACCACACCTTCTGCTGGAAAAGTTATGGCTAAGGTGTTTTTCGATTCCGAAGGACTCTTGCTTGTGGACATCACGCCAAGTGGAGCCACCATAAATTCTGAAGCATATTTGACGACACTGAAGAAACTTCAAGCTCTGCTGCGTCGTGTTCGACCACATCGGCAAAATCAGGATGTTTTGCTGTTGAACGACCATGCACGGCCACATGTCAGTCAAAAAACCATGGAAGCGATCACAAAACTCAGATGGACAATACTGAAACACCCACCTTACAGTCCTGATCTGGCTCCATGTGACTATCATCTCTTTGGGAAACTGAAAGGCTCTCTTCGTGCAACAAGATTTGAAGGTGCTGACTCCCTTGTGCACGTTGCCAAATAGTGGCTTCAACAGGTTGGTCCACAATTTTACCGTCCGGGTATACAGGCGCTGGTTCCAAGATGGCGTAAGGCAGTTGAGAGGGGAAGAAATTATATGGAGAAATGAAAATATCGTTCCTAAAAGATGTGTCTACACACTGTAAAACTTTCAAACATGTGGAATAAAAGATGCATAAAAAAAATTAGTGTGCATTACTTTTGGAGTGACCCTCGTACTGTGTACTAATAATCAGTAAGGTGTGTAATGTCGGCTGTAGTTTAGAATGTCATTAAAAGCTAAACTTTTTCACTCGGCCGCGGTGGCCGAGCGGTTCTAGGCGCTTCAGTCCGGAACCACGCGACTGCTACGGTCGCAGGTTCGAATCCTGCCTCGGGCATGGATGTGTGTATGATGTCCTTAGGTTAGTTAGGTTTAAGCAGTTCTAAGTTCTAGGGGACTGATGGCCTCAGATGTTAAGTCCCATAGTGCTCAGAGCCGTTTGAACCATTTTGAAACTTTTTCAACTTTTTTGATGCGTGTTATTGCAAAGTTTTCACTACGTATTCATTCGTACAGCTTGTTCGGTATGCTCGGTGTACCACAACAAACAGTGAAAACTTATTTTTTTATTATTCACTTACGGCTTTTAAAGCTGAGTTCGACGTCTTTTTATTTGAATGCAGGTCGTTATAGTCAGCGCATTCTGTATGTCATTCGATATGACATTTAATATGTGATGTTAAACACCGACGGATAATTTTTGCGGCCTTATTAACAGTAAGATGTAGAGCTGAAAGAAGGCAAGAAGAGCGAATAAGAATCAATTTCCTAAGAATAATTAAATCCATCGAATACAAAAATTATAAAAGCTCCGATGTACGATCTGTAATTTTAGTGATATGAACACAACTTACAGTCAACATTATTACACTACGCCAGGTGGAATTCTTGTGCAATTTGAACAAAACAATTATCCGGGAGACGTTGTAGTATGAATATTGCATTATACATGTGTATAATATAGTCAGTATCATTTACAATATCAAATCAATGCAACTGCTAAATAACAGAGTGAATTCAAACCGCAGAATACCATAGAGTGTCATATCATCCATAGTCATTGCATTTGGCCATGTTGATGATACGCAGAACCGCCACACCTATTCTGCTGCAGTGGCAATCATCAGTCTTGGAATTACTCAGCACTGCTGCTCATACAGTTCTCTCCATATATGTCCATATCTATACTAAACTAATCTTTTTAATAAGCTCATAACTCCGGCGTATCTACCATCCAGAACAACAGAGATGAGTTCAAGGTCAATCTGGGCGTCGACCATTTCAAACGGGAGGAACTGACGGTAAAAGTGGTGGACGACAGCTTGGGTACAGGCAAGCATATTCCCTTGTTGTAAGCTGCTATTCACATGCTTTTTGCTTCAGAAGACCTTTTAGTACTGAAGCAGCCCACACAGTGACCGAAATATAGACATGCAACAAACATCATTTCCTATACTAGTTTCTACTTGAAAATATTTAGTTACGAACCACTATGTCTTCCGTATGAAATATTACATTGATTACTATAAATGTATTTGAAACGTGAATAATACTATTATGTACTCGTCTGCCTGGGCACGAAGAACGACTTTGGAAAGAAACCGCGTTGTTTGCGGCCTGCCGCCCGCAGTACTTGTTCGTTGCTACATGCTGCTTGGCGGACCACGGAACAGCTGCGGTCGCTAGCGGAAGCGAGGGCGAGGCGCAGAATGGAAGCGATCAAGACTGTGACACATGTCTGGTATTTTGTGGGTCGCAGTGAGCGAGCAGCTCGGACAGATGCCTCTATCAACATGTGTACCAGGAGATTAGACAGGTGACCCTATGAACAAACTCTGTCACTGTCGAAGGGAAGCAGTTCATACTGTATAGTAAATGAACCAGCCACATATCTGTACCGTGCTGAATCATACAGGGTGATTCAAAAAGAATACCACAACTTTAGGAATTTAAAACTCTGCAACGACAAAAGGCAGAGATAAGCACTATCTGTCGGCGAATTAAGGGAGCTATAAAGTTTCATTTAGTTGTACATTTGTTCGCTTGAGGCGCTGTTGACTAGACGTCAGCGTCAGTTGATG
This sequence comes from Schistocerca gregaria, assembly GCF_023897955.1. Classification (NCBI taxonomy): domain Eukaryota; kingdom Metazoa; phylum Arthropoda; class Insecta; order Orthoptera; family Acrididae; genus Schistocerca; species Schistocerca gregaria. The sequence goes on from NC_064922.1 coordinate 891,786,472, forward strand.
CTAACATGGCGACCGCTCAACAGAAAGCTTTTTGTGTTATTGAGTACAGCAGAAGTGAATCAACGACAGTTGTTCAGCGTGCATTTCGAACGAAGTATGGTGTTAAACCTCCTGATAGGTGGTGTATTAAACGTTGGTATAAACAGTTTACAAAGAATGGGTGTTTGTGCAAAGGGAAAAGTTCTGGACGGCCGAGAACGAGTGATGAAAATGTAGCACGCATCCAGCAAGCATTTGTTCGCAACCCAGGAACATCGACTCCCAGAGCTGGCAGAGAGCTGCAAATTCCACAATCAACTGTATGGAGAGTCCTACAAAAAAGGTTAGTTATGAAATCTTATCGTCTGAAATTGGTTCAAGCACTGTCTGCAGCTGATAAGATGGATCGGCCGCCAGGCAGCCCATGACAGAGCACTTCATCACTGGCCTGGTAGAGATGCTGGATGTAGTCCTGTGGAACGGCTTGCCATGCCATTTCCACCTGGCGCCTCAGTTGGACCAGCGTTCGTGCTGGACGTGCACACCGCGTGAGACGATGCTTCATCCAGTCCCAAACATGCTCAATGGGGGACAGATCCGGAGATCTTGCTGGCCAGGGTAGTTGACTTACACCTTCTAGAGCACGTTGGGTGGCACGGATACATGCGGACGTGCATTGTACTGTTGGAACAGCAAGTTCCCTTGCCGGTCTAGGAATGGTAGAACGATGGGTTCGATGACGGCTTGGATGTACCGTGCACTATTCAGTGTCCCCTCGACGATCACCAGAGGTGTACGGCCAGTATAGGAGATCGCTCCCCACACCATGATGCCGGGTGTTGGCCCTGTGTGCCTGGGTTGTATGCAGTCCTGATTGTGGCGCTCACCTGCACGGCGCCAAACACGCATACGACCATCATTGGCACCAAGGCAGAAGCGACTCTCATCGCTGAAGACGACACGTCTCCATTCGTCCCTCCATTCACGCCTGTCGCGACACCACTGGAGGCGGGCTGCACGATGTTGGGGCGTGAGCGGAAGACGTCCTAACGGTGTGCGGGACCGTAGCCCAGCTTCATAGAAACGGTTGCGAATGGTCCTCGCCGATACCCCAGGAGCAACAGTGTCCCTAATTTGCTGGGAAGTGGCGGTGCGGTCCCCTACGGCACTGCGTAGGATCCTACGGTCTTGGTGTGCATCCGTGCGTCGCTGCGGTCCGGTCCCAGGTCGACGGGCGCGTGCACCTTCCGCCGACCACTGGCGACAACATCGATGTACTGTGGAGACCTCACGCCCCACGTGTTGAGCAATTCGGCGGTACGTCCACCCGGCCTCCCGCATGCCCACTATACGCCCTCGCTCAAAGTCCGTCAACTGCAAATACGGTTCACGTCCACGCTGTCGCGGCATGCTACCAGTGTTAAAGACTGCGATGGAGCTCCGTATACCACGGCAAACTGGCTGACACTGACGGCGGCGGTGCACAAATGCTGCGCAGCTAGCGCCATTCGACGGCCAACACCGCGGTTCCTGGTGTGTCCGCTGTGCCGTGCATGTGATCATTGCTTGTACAGCCCTCTCGCAGTGTCCGGAGCAAGTATGGTGGGTCTGACACACCGGTGTCAATGTGTTTTTTTTTCCATTTCCAGGATTGTATGTGGAGCATTTGTCCATGGCTTGGATCTTTGCCAAACCCCGGATCGCTTTCAGTCAAGTATGGCCTCACGAGTATCAGCACTGTGCGGTTTATAACCTTCTGGCTCCAATCGCAGAGAAGATACAGGCAAAAACGTGTTTTTTTCTGTCCTTAGTATATAGCCAGAATTCACAATATGTATGCTGTATTGTAACAGTTCGGAGAACCAATTTGTTTCTCAGGTCAGCCTATTTGCCAGGGGCCTGACATGTAGACCTGCTGTATCGAACTGCTTTACATGATGGCCTAATGTATAGCCTACCCTGCATGATAGGTGTGTTGAGCATTACTGGACTGCTTTATTGAACTGTATTGCAGGGGCTACATGTGACAATGAGCTTGGCTAGGATGTGGAGGATAGAAGAGGGGGCGGACAGAGCGAGAGGAAGAGGAAATGGACAAAGAGAGGGGAAGAGGCGGATGCATGAGGTAGGGGGAAGATGTAGAGAAGTATTGGGTGGGTGGTTGGTTGGTTGGTTTGGGGAAGGAGACCAGACAGCGTGGTCATCGGTCTTAGCGGATTAGGGAAGGATGGGGAAGGAAGTCGGCCGTGCCCTTTCAGAGGAACCTTCCCGGCATTTGCCTGGAGAGATTTAGGGAAATCACGAAAAACCTAAATCATGATGGCCGGACGCGGGATTGAACTGTCGTCCTCCCGAACGCGATTCCAGTGTCTAACCACTGCGCCACCTCGGTGGGTGGGTGGGAAAGGGGGCAGGGAGAGTGGGAAACAGAGATGGGGACAGGGATATGGTCAGAGGCAGGGGAGAGAAAGATATGTTAATTACCAAAGACAGCTTTGAAGTACATAATAACATATTTTAACATTACTTAGACCATGAATTTTCTGTAATTAATTACCGGTTTTAATTAAACAGAATATTTAATATAAAGAAAGTAACGGATCAGTTAGGAAATATTTTAAGTAAACGTGATATTAGACCTGTTTTTAGACCAACGAAGAAAATTTGTCACGTTCTCCGGTCTGTAAAAGATAATCGCGCTCCTCTATCAGCCAGTGGCGTATATAAAATTCCGTGTACATGTGGTAAAGTTTATATTGGAACAACGAAGAGAAGCATAAATACACGGTTAAAAGAACACAGAAGTCTGCCGATTAGGGAAAACAGACAAATCGGCTGTAGCAGAACACGCTTTTCAGTCAGGAAATCATCAAGTGAAGTTTTCCGAAACAAAAATTTTATCTACGACGACGAACTATTACCCACTGCTTTGTAGAGAAGCAATTGAAATATATAAACATAGGGATAATTTTAATCGGAAAGAAGAGACCATGAAACTTAGTGATATTTGGACAGTAGCTCTACAGAATTGCTCTACAGTTTTATCTGTGACGAGATTACGATCGATAGTTAAGTTTTATCTCTGACAAAGATTATCTCTGCATATCATGTGTAACTCTGGCCACGCCCACTTTCTACGATATATAAGTCACTCTCAGATGTCCGACCCGTCAGTCGGCAAGACTCACCGGAGGGGGAACACCCCTCTGAAGATGTCCAGCGTAGCTCTGTGTGAAACGTTAGGAGCTGAAGAGTTTCATGGACCACGACCTTACATCCCGGAAGGTTTACCAGAAGATATGTCATCCGGTCGTGAAAGCCTTCATACTATGATTTAATAGTTTTGCCCACAATTAGATTTACTTTAAAGATATGTAAATTTGAATAGCAGCAATGGAAAGAGCACACCATTTCCTAAAAGGCTGATGTGCCATTTACGTACGCATTGTAATTATTTGAGGCATTTTCAACAAAAACTGAAAATGGATCTCGTCATTTGAAATGTATAAATATTTAATCAATTTTTCGTTGTAATATGTGATTTTAAACAGAATGTCATTGAGCTTCCACTGACACCAGTATTCTATAGAATCACATTTCAGAGCTTTTATTCTCTTCTTATCTAAACTCCTATCGTCCACACTTCTCTTCTATACAAGAGCACACTCCAGACAAATGGTGTAAGATAACACTTCGTCATGTTACATCGCTCAATTAGAATGGTTAGTCAAGGATGTGTAACGAGTTAATTGGATGTAAACAAGTTCCTAATTTTCAGTAATGCTTTACTTTCTTTTACCAGTCTCCATTTATATCTTCTCTGCCAATCATCAGTTCTTTATCTGCCAAATAGCAAATTTCATCTACTATTTTTACTCTCTCATCTCCTAATCTACTTTTATCAGCATTGTCCGATTTATTTCGACTATGTCCCATTATCTTTGATTTACTTTTGTTGATACTCATCATATAATCTCTTTTCAAGACACTATGCATTTCATTCATTTGCTCTCCCCACTCGAATGCCATCGGCAAACCTCGAAAGTTTATTTCCTCTCATCGAACTTGAATTACTTCTTCAAATTTTCCTTTGGTTTCCTTTACTGCTTACTCAATGTATTGACTGTATAATATCGGGGATAGACAAGCCTGTTTAACTCTATTCTAAACCACTGCATCCCTTTCATGTCTTTCAATTCTTATAATTGTTGTCTGCTTTCATGCGTAACCTTTCGCTTCCTGTATTTTATCTCTGCTACCTTCAAAAATGTCCCCCTCTGTAGCTGAGTGGTCAGGGCAAACGGATGTCATGTAGAGGATCCGAGTTCGATTGCTGGCACTGCCAAGGATCTTTCGTTGGTGGAAAGACTGGTAATGGGTGACCTCAGCCTCGAGACGCCAACTGAAGATGTTATGGATCGAGTAGTGGCAGCTCAACAACCAGGAAAGTTTGGTAGTTGCCAGGAGAGCGATGTGCGTGTCGCCACAAGGCAGGGGGTGACACAGGACGACAGACTCTCTTGAGCCTTCAAATTTAAAAAAAAAAGCTCAGTCCAGTCAACTTTATCAAAACTTTTCTGTAAATCTACAACGTGTGCTTGCTCGTCATCAGTTGGGTCGTGAACAACACCGACCATCCTCTCCTGTACCGTTATTGGAGACGAGAAGTGGTGTCTTTCTGCTGACGTATGGAAAAGAAAGGAATGATGTAGCCCAAACAAAGCAGCAACTCTCCGTACAAAGGTACGCAAGCATCCGCAAAAGATAATGTTATTTATCTGGTGGAACACTAATAGTGGGGTATACTACGAATTGCTGCCCTGAGGTGTAACCATCGCTGTTGACATTTATTGTCAACAAGTAGACCTCTTGCAGTCAAACAAAGAGGAAGACTGCTACTCCACTGCAATGCCCGATCGCCCACATTTTTCTAGACTGACAAAAAAAGCTGTACAGGACTTGGGTTGGGAAGTCACTCTGCACGCACCTTATTCGCCTGATCTTGCACTCTTTATCGAACAGCCTTCAAAGACCCTTCTTTCCGGATGAAAATGCGCTCCGAACATGGCTCCACGAGTTTATCACCTCAAGATCCCGAGGGCTCTACAGTCGCGGAATCTAAAAGTTAATCCAGACTGACCGACTGTTGTAAACAGCGAATGATAACATACACAACTGGCCATTAAAATAGCTACACCACGAATATGACGTGCTACAGACTCGAAATTTAACCGACAGGAAGAAGATGTTGTGATATGCAAATGATTATCTTTTCAGAGCATTCACACAAGGTTGGCGACACCTACAACGTGCTGACATGAGGAAAGTTTCCAACCGATTTCTCATACACAAACAGCAGCTGACCGGCGTTACCTGGTGAAACGTTGTTGGGATGCCACGTGTAAAAGGGAGAAATGCATATCATCACGTTTCCGTCTTTTTGATAAAGTTCGGATTGTAGCCTATCGCGGTTTATCGTATCGCAACATTGCTGCTCGCGTTGGTCGAGATCCAATGACAGTTAGCAGAATACGGAATCGCTGGGTTCAGGAGGGTAATACAGAACGCCGTGCTGGATCCCAACGGCCTCGTATCTCAAGCAGCCGAGATGACAGGCATCTTATCTGCATGGCTGTAACGGACTGTGCAGCCACCTCTTGATCCATGAGTCAACAGATGGGGACGTTTGCAAGACAAAAACCACCTGCGCGAAAATGCGACGTTTGCAGCAGCGTGGACTATCAGCTCAGAGACCATGGCTACGGTTACTCTTGATGCTGCATCACAGACAGGAGCGTTTGTGATGGTGTACTGAGCGACGAACCTGGAGGCACGAATGGTAAACGTCATTTTTTTCGATGAATCCAGATTCTGTTTACGGCATCATGATGATGGCGTCCGTGTTTGGTGACATCGCGGAGAACGCACATTGGAAGCGAGCATTCGTCATCGCCATACTGGCTTATCACACGACGTGATGGTATGGGGTGCCATTGGTTACACGTCTAGGTCACCTTTTGCTCACATTGACAGAACTTTGAACAGTGGACGTTACATCTCAGATGTGTTAGGAACCGTACCTCTATTCGATCCCTATGAAACCCTACATTTCAGCAAGATAATGCACGACCGTTAAGTTGCAGATCCTGTATGGGCCTTTCTGGATACAGAAAATGTTGGACTGCTGCCCTGGCAAGCACATTCTCCAGATCTCTCACCAATTAAAAACGTCTGGTCAATGGTGGCCGAGCAACTGGTTCGTCACAATACGCTAGTCACTACTCTTGATGAACTGTGTTTTCGTGTTGTAGCTGCATGGACAACTATACCTGTAAACGCCATCCTCAAGCTCTGTTTGACTCAGTTCCCAGGCGTATCAAGGCCGTTATTACGGGCATAGGTGGTTGTTCTGGGTACTGATTTCTCAGGATGTATGCACCCAAGTTGCGTGGAAATGTAATCACGTGTCAGTTCTAGTACTATATATTTGTCGAATAAATACCCGTTTACCATCTGCATTTTTTCTTGTTTTAGCAATTCTAATGGCCAGTAGTGATGATTGAAGTCGCTGTTACGTGCATTTGTTGCGTTTAATAAACTTATGGAGAAGCGCTACGAACTTACGCACCAACCTAACATGTCCTAAAGGGGCGAAAATCATATGAAAATGTATTCCATAAAAAATCGCAAAGAACTTTCGTACTCTGCATACTGCAGCAGACAGAGCTACAGAGGCTGCGGCTATCGCTGTAGGGGCTCCACAGTCCAGCGCGCCGTATTCTTTTGCAGTGGGAGCCGAGTCCCCGTGTGTACCGGCGATATTGGGAACTGCAGGAGGCCGGCAGGTGCATGGCGCGCTCGTGCGCCAGGGATAGGCAGGGGTGAGGTGTGAGGCCTGGGATGTGGGGCGGCAGTTGCTCGACCTCCGCCCCCACTCCGGCCTCCGCCCCCACCGGAGGCGGCTAAGAGGCGGATAACGGCCGCGTTAGGGGCGCTCCGCTGCCTCCGCGCGCTCAACCGGCTTCCAGCCCGGTCCCTGAGGGGCCGTCAACGCTCCGGCTATCCCTGCTGCTCCCCACATGCCGAAAAGATGGGAAAAAATCTGCATCTACATAAAAACTTAGAAAGCGAAGGAAAGGTTGGAACCTCCCTACGGATAAAAAATATAATGTGTATTGCATTCACATTTAGCGTAACCGACCAACAGATAAATATAATTATATAGCCTAATTGACATTCAGTGTAACTACCCAACAGATAAATTCCGTAACCTACCAATAATAAAAATGTGACTAACCTCCTAATTAAATTCTGGCTCACTTATAACCTTTCAATAATTGACTGTGAATTTAAACTGGTAAATTTACGACGTCAGCAGTGCTGCGTCATGGCCCTGAAAGATCATACTAAATAAAGTGAAAATTCTTACCTCAATCAAGTCACCGCATAACACGTATATACCTGCTCCTATAAGAAAGTTTTCTGGCACAGCCAAGTTCAATGCTGGCCGCTAGATTTGTCATGTCTAAAAGGAAACGTCTGATTTTTCTTTACAATAATAAGGATGACCATGGGTTGGAGACATTAGGAAATTCTTTAAATTCAGATGAATGATTGTCATTAGTTACTTTTTATGAAAAAGATTATTACTAAGAGATTTTTTTAAAACATTGACATGGGACTTGGTATAACAGTACTACATATGCGCGAGGCTGCTTTTACCTTATACTGCAATGCTCAGGAACCGCCATCGCTCCACACGACCGGCCCAGCCAACTCGGTACACACGACTGCAAGCTACTACTTACTCCTACTGCTACACAGTCCCTGCATACAACATTGCTCTTTGGTCTGAGATTCTCTTATAGCTTACATATCGCAGGCAGCGCGCGAACAATCCATCGACATTACATCTGCTCGAGTGCGCTAGCAACAAATTCCTTAATCATGGACCTTTTACAAGGTGCGTCACATACTCTAGGCTTTTATGGTCAATTATTCTCTATTTTAGCTTAACCTTGTATTAGGATTTCTCAACAGATTTCTAAAGGTAACACCAACATAATTTTGAGAGTAACTTTTCCACAAACATTTATAGTTCAAAGTGATCGTTCAGGTTTTCTCCACGAATTTCATAGTATAATGCGGTTTTTAGTTTGCAGCTGAAATAGTATTTTCTCCTTATGCTACGTTTCAACAACTTCCTAGTTTTATGTATAGGTGACAGAGCTGTACCTAGAGGATAGCGTATCTAGGAACATACGATTGTTCCTGCTTGGTACTTCAGTCTACTGACTGCTTTTAGAGTTACATGAAGGAATGCGCACTGGAGACCACCATGAGAAGTTACCGTCAGTTTGTGCAGCTTTTGCTATTGTCGGATAGCAGACTGTGTTTTGAGCAGCATTTGTAAATAATTCGCATTCTACACTGAGCCGTGCATAGCTCGGCCGTCCAACCATTTGGTATTTTACACCGTGTTTTAACGTATTTCAATCTTATCACGTTGATCTAAATTAATGGTGTTACTGAGCTGCTGTTTCGCCTGACCGTCATCGGCGCTAGTAGCGCCTATCGATTTATCCCCTCTGATAGGATGTTTGCTCGGCTGGTATGACTTCCTGGTTGTCATCTGTCGTGGAGTCAGTCGGAACGTGCGAGGAGGAGAGTTGACGGCGGCAGTTCGGGTCGTGAGCTGGACTCTGGAAGTCAGTTGCAACGCGTCTGGAGCGCAGCCCGGGCCAGCCAGTCGCCGGCTTCCAACTGCAGTGAGCCCTGCGTGGACATCGCCTGCCCGACCGTTGGCGCCACGCATCTCTCCAGCCGTACCTGACTGATGGGGGATTGTTGGTCTGGCGGTTGGTCTGAGGACATCTCCGTGAGGCGCCGTCGACTGGGCCGCTGAAGGTCTCTGCGCAGCGTCGGAGTCCGGAGCTGTCCGATCGGTACGAGCATCGTCGCTCGCCGATCCAGGACGTGAAGATTGGGTGGTTTTAAGAGTTACTTTGTTAGTTCCGGCGTTGCTGTTGTGGCGGTTTGTCCGTGAGCGACAACCAGTGAAGTGTTCGAGATAGTCGCCGTCAGGTGGAATTGAGCAAATTAATTTATCCCTAGTCAAGTGCACCAGAGGAATTTTCTGCCTTGTTGCCGTTAGTGTTCTGGTTACCTGCCCTGGCCGCTAACGCAGTTTTAAAAAAAATGGTTCAAGTGGCTCTGAGCACTATGGGACTTAACATCTTAGGTCATCAGTCCCCTAGAACTTAGAACTACTGAAACCTAACTAACCTAAGGACGTCACACAACACCCAGCCATCACGAGGAAGAGAAAATCCCTGACCCCGCCGGGAATCGAACCCAGGAACCCGGGCGTGGGAAGCGAGAACGCTACCGCACGACCACTAGATGCGGGCAACGCAGTTTTAGGCGATCTCTTTTTCCTCAGCTGTTGGTGCTACCAAACATGGTGTCTAGTTTTGGCAGCTCATTTCACATACGTGTTTGTTTGGGGATAGTAATTTGTTGGGGGGGGGGGGGGTGGCTTGAATTCTCGTGTACTCCGTCGTGGCAAGCAAGTGGTAGGTCGGTCGGTCCGTGACTGTCCCTTGGTTGGGTTCGCACGAATTAAGTGTAGTTGGACTCACCACCTGTCTCGCCTAAGTGAACGAAGGCAGACCGATCCACTGCAGACTCCTGAGTGCTTTTAAGGGATCCGTGATCCCACGAACACAGTTATTAGTGTCAGACGCCCAGGTCGATAGTAGACAGGAGTCGATTGTCGAGTGCTGCAGAAAGTCAGTGAGACTAGTGTCGATTGCGTAGTAGTAATGTAGAGTGTCGAATGAGAAGCGGTGCGGGACAGACAGGCAAGAATGGTGGTCGGGTGAGTGTAAACGATAAAATTCACCGGAGTATGACGAGTGAGCACGTCCCCCTGATCGTCGTGGGGTTGACTCTCACTAATATCGATTCGCGAGTGATATGAAACAGAAAGTGACAAGTGCCGAATTAAATGTTTCGCGTCAACCATGGATTGCAGTGAGGATTGCAGTGAATGTTAACCATCAGCATTGCGTGTGACGAAGTACTGAAAATCAGCAACCAATAAAAAGATATAACTGTAATTAGTCGTGTAAGGCGAAGGTAGCAACTGCTCCATAACTTGTGTGTTAGTAGGAAATGTATATCAGTTTGTACATCGCAACCTTCGTGATCCTTGACAATAGACAACTTTCAATCAATAAGTATCCAGTCTCTGCCGCACTCGGTTGAAATACCCCAGCAACTACCGCATAGAAACCGATAGCATTTCATCCATTAAGCACACGGTCATGTAATCATAATAATTAATTGTTTGGCGGCTTCGGTAAATTATATAAAACCCAGGAATTTAAACGGGGGTGTTTCATGCTGTTCTCGTAATTATCCTTTTGGCATTCTTAATGTTGTTGTAAATTAACTGTATTTTATATTTTTTGATTTGGAAAGGTTAGCTGTGGGCCTTCAGCCCTGGAAACATGTTGTCAGAGTTTTCTTAAAGTCCAAACATTATCGCCTTCTGCTCTTGAAAGGTTATTGTAATTTCCTCTAAAAGATTTTACAAGTTATTGTGGGCCTTCAGCATTTGGTGCTGCAGAATGGAAATTTTTAAACTTAATTTATTGTTTTACAGATTGTTGCAGTAGATATTTCCTTAATTTGCAGAATTTAACCTTGCGGAATTCAGCCTTCTTATTGCGTTTCTCTTTCTGTAGACATTCTGGGCCATCAGCCATGTTAGCATCTTAAAACGTTGGGGCCTACCGCCTTTAATAATCATCATGGTATATACGGAATTTTGAAGATTTAATCTTGCGGCCTTCAGCCGCTCCGCAAGCTGATATCATATATGTATACGATTTATCTTATTCAAAAATTTAACTGTGTGCCACGTCTTTTCAAAATTGATCTTATTCTAATGCATCTGTTTGGAGGCCTTTAGCCGCGAAGCAAATTTAATTCTTTCAAAAGTGTATTTGTGAACTAAATGATAATAAATTACAATTGTGAAATGCACATTTAAGCGCCGTACAAAATATTATAGCTACTTGGGATACGCTGTTAATGCTTCAAGTACAGGAATTTATGGTGTGTAAAATATTGTATAATAGTAAAATTAGAATGAAATTTTCACTCTGCAGCGGAGTGTTGGCTCAAATGGCTCTGAGCACTATGGGACTTGACATCTGAGGTCATCAGTCCCCTAGAATGTAGAACTACATAAACCTAACTTAACCTAAGGACAACACACACATCTATGCCAGAGGCGGGATTCGAACGTGCGACCGTAGCAGTCGCGCGGTTCCGGACTGAAGCTTCTAGAACCGCTCGGCCACCGCAGCCGGTCCAGCAGCCGAGTGTGCGCCGATATGAAATTTCCTGGCGTATTAAAATTGTGTGCCAACCGAGACTCTAACTTGATGCCTTTGTCTGCCGTGGCAAATGCTCGGCCGAATGAGCTGTCCAAGCGTGACTCACGACCCCTCCTCACAGCTTTACTTCCCGCCGTACCTCATCTCTTACCTTCCAAACTTCACAGAAGCTCTTCTACGAGGGCTCAGGCTGTGGCTAAGCCGTGTCTGCCTAGTATCGTTTCTTCAAGCAGTGGTAGCCGTACAAGATTCGCAGGAGAGCTTCTGTGAGGTTTTGAAGGTATGAAATGTACTGGCTGAAGTAAAACTGTGAGGAGGGGTGCTTGGGGTGCTTGGCTAGCTTAGCACTTGCCCGCGAAAGGCCAAGATCTCGAGTTCGAATCTTGTTCCGGCTCGGAGTTTTAATCTTCGATGGAGTTTCATATTAGATGAGCTTGTATAACATGTCGACTTGTCAGTCGCACACTATCTTTTATCTTGAAACAGAAGGAGGTCGTTTAAGATGAAACATATCATATATGTGAATGAAATGAGTGTTTCTTTAAAGTCTTAACAAATTTACTTGTCTTGAAAATGGAATTTTATGTAAATTTTCAGCAGCTTCCATTTCAAATTTATCAAAGATGTAATTTTTTTTTTTAAATTCTTCTGCTTATTCTTATTTCACTTATTGATTATTGTGTGCCGGCCGCGGTGGTCTCGCGGTTCTAGGCGCGCAGTCCGGAACCGTGCGACTGCTACGGTCGCAGGTTCGAATCCTGCCTCGGGCATGGATGTGTGTGATGTCCTTAGGTTAGTTAGGTTTAAGTAGTTCTAAGTTCTAGGGGACTAATGACCACAGCAGTTGAGTCCCATAGTGCTCAGAGCCATTTGAACCATTATTGTGTGTGGTAGTGTAATAATGTAACAGACTATGAAATACAGTGTCGACAAAATTTTATGGATTGCAGTTCTCTTAAATCTCTGTGAAATATTTGTTCCTCGGTAGATGATAACGTTGGACATCGAAACACTGGGAAAACTTTAAATTTCCTGAGTAATTTTTGTAATTTTCGAAAGACTGGAGCGCAGCAAAAGAGACTAGCATCATTTAAAAATGTAATATGTTACTCGTTAAACCAGGTACAACAGAGCTGGCTACAGGCTAAAGGCTGAAACGAGTAGGGAGGAACGAAACAGTTCTCTTCGATGAAGTTAAGAGGATATGAAAAAGATAATCTAGGGCTCCGGAGAACGCTTGTGGATAACATACCGAGCGAATGAGGCGTATCATACGCTGTGCAGACTGTTAAGAGCTGTTGAACAAAAATGTAAGGAATTGAAGCGTTTCACGTGACTCAGGTAATCAACTAAATCAGCAGTCGCCAAAAACAGCCTCAGTTCAAGGCGTGAAATGAAATACGAACATGCCAAATCGTGTTAAAGGCGACGAATTTCTGGAACGGTTTAATGTAGGATAGCTTAGGCTCCGGCACCCAACACACTTGAATCACTCTGGAAAACACCTTACACTCATACCCATTAAGACTTTTGCGTCGAGGGGTTTTGTCTCATGAAATTTTTGTTATTTAAACTTTGTCGTTTTGGCGTAGCCTTATAATTACTTTTGAATTTCTGTTGACAGTTTCATGTTGAACGTAGCCATGAAACAACCGCTAGGACAGTGCTAAGCGTGTAAAGTTCACGGGTGGGTTGGGTCAGCGAGAGACGAAATATGCTCTCAACACAAGGTTCAAAAATGGTTCAAATGGCTCTTAGCACTATGGAACTAAACTTCTGAGGTCATCAGTCCCCTAGAACTTACAGCTACTTAAACTAAAACCAGCTACACACATCCATGCCCGAGGCAGGAATCGAACCTGCGACCGTAGCGATCGCACGGTTCCACACTGTAGCGCCTAGAACTGCTCGGCCACCCCGGCCGGCTCAACACAAGGGGAAAACAACGAGGGCAAGTGGAAATAAAATGTGAGCTCGACTACAAACCCAAAAATTAAACGGTTAAAATTAATTTTTCAGAACGTTCTATCGTTTAACATAGATTTTTTTTTCAAATATTGATACTAAGCACAAAAAAATCTCCTTATCAGCAATAACTCAGTGTAGAGTAGTACAGTTACTTACAGTATCTTAATACGTGGACCGCTTTCATCTCTATGATGAAGTTGCAGAATACTTTATAGCAAGGGCAACTACAGGGGTATTAATAAACCACCTCCGCTGTGTTTAATCCCAGATTTTTAGATCACTACCTGTTTCATAGTTCTAAGAGAAACATATTCAGGTGAATATCAAGAAAGGCATGACAACCCTGAGTTATCCACTAGTACAATTTTGTAAAATTGTTTTAAAAATTTTCTTCTCAGTTCACAATTTTAAAAAAATTTACAGGTGCTTAAATATTTTTTCTCACATAACGAAAGTACTAGAATAAAAAGCTCTGAACTTGGTATGTGAAATTCGTTTTCCATCAAAATAAAACCCCACCAAAAAAAGTTTTGAAGTTTTATTTAGTGGACACTTTCGACAGATCTGTTCCTTTGCCGTAGTGTATGAAATCCTGCAGTTCTCTTTTAAGTCATTAACCTTTTAGGTTAGCGTAACTAACGGGCTTACTAACGTAAATAAATGTCAACTGTGAATATTACATTGTACATTCTACTTTTTAAAGGGCTTTTGTAGTCGAATTTGGATTCATGTGTTCCCCCACAAGACCACCGATCATTCGGTTACGCCCATGCATCATCTGCGCACGCACGAGCTCTCTGTAGGCCAACTGTTTACATTCATGGCTGGAGCAGAGACAGCACGCGGTCGCGTCCCCTGTTTCGCGATTGCGTATAGACCGGAGAACTAGTGTTTTTCAGGTTCTACTTTTCTGTCAATAGCTATTTACTTGACGCCTTTTTTCTGGGTTAGAATATCCCTTCATTGCCTGCAACCACCCTTAATTTTTTTAGCCTAGCCGCAAAGCAGGACTTAAAAAATTTTCATCTACTTTCACTTTACAAGTGGATCAGTATGGTATAATTCGTTTAGGTCCCATCGACCGTATTGTATTGGAATCCCATAATAGAGCTTTTTTCAGTGGCACACTGTGTTTTATTTTCACGAAATATGAATTTTGAGCACGAATGTTTGTTATGTTTAATTTTTTCAGCCTAGCCGCAAATCAGGACTTAAAAAATTTTCATGTACTTTCACCTTACAAGTGGATCAGTATGGTATAATTCGTTTAGGTCCCATCGACCGTATTGTATTGGAATCCCATAATAGAGCTTTTTTCAGTGGCACACTGTGTTTTATTTTCACGAAAAACGAATTTTGGGCACGAATGTTTGTTATGTGAGTTTATATATTTTAATTCATTTGTAAAAGTTTATTAACCATTTTTAAAATTACAAAATGTTACAATGATTTTAGAAAATTATCATATTAGGGGATGACTCAGGGCTGTTACACCTTCTAGCTCTGTTACGCAGATCATCACATGAAGATGTGGTTCACAGATGGTGATCCACTAATAAAGAACCAATTGCACCTAAAGTGGTTTACTGACACCCAGGAATTTAATGAATTACTGTATGCTGTGAACCTTTTCTAAAAACGTATTAACAGGAGAAGGTTGCAATTGTCTGTTTAATAACACAAACATATAGGATACACATAATGAGACTAAATCGTAGTACTTCATGTACTTTTAATTTTGTGATGTTCAAACGAATGAAAAGAAATACTACACTCCTGGAAATGGAAAGAAGAACACATTGGCACCGGTGTGTCAGACCCACCATACTTGCTCCGAACACTGCGAGAGTGCTGTACAAGCAATGATCACACGCACGGCACAGCAGACACACCAGGAACCACGGTGTTGGCCGTCGAATGGCGCTAGCTGCGCAGCATTTGTGCACCGCCGCCGTCAGTGTCAGCCAGTTTGCCGTGGCATACGGAGCTCCATCGCAGTCTTTAACACTGGTAGCATACCGCGACAGCGTGGACGTGAACCGTATGTGCAGTTGACGGACTTCGAGCGAGGGCGTATACAAGTAGTGGGCATGCGGGAGGCCGGGTGGACGTACCGCCGAATTGCTCAACACGTGGGGCGTGAGGTCTCCACAGTACATCGATGTTGTCGCCAGTGGTCGGCGGAAGGTGCACGTGCCCGTCGACCTGGGACCGGACCGCAGCGACGCACCGATGCACGCCCAGACCGTAGGATCCTACGCAGTGCCGTAGGGGACCGCACCGCCACTTCCCAGCAAATTAGGGACACTGTTGCTCCTGGGGTATCGGCGAGGACCATTCGCAACCGTCTCCATGAAGCTGGGCTACGGTCCCGCACACCGTTAGGCCGTCTTCCGCTCACGCCCCAACATCGTGCAGCCCGCCTCCAGTGGTGTCGCGACAGGCGTGAATGGAGGGACGAATGGAGACGTGTCGTCTTCAGCGATGAGAGTCGCTGATGCCTTGGTGCCAATGATGGTCGTATGCGTGTTTGGCGCCTTGCAGGTGAGCGCCACAATCAGGATTGCATACGACCGAGGCACACAGGGCCAACACCCGGCATCATGGTGTGGGGAGCGATCTCCTACACTGGCTGTACACCTCTGGTGATCGTCGAGGGGACACTGAATAGTGCACGGTACATCCAAACCGTCATCGAACCCATCGTTCTACCATTCCTAGACCGGCAAGGGAACTTGCTGTTCCAACAGGACAATGCGCGCCCGCATGTATCCCGTGCCACCCAACGTGCTCTAGAAGGTGTAAGTCAACTACCCTGGCCAGCAAGATCTCCTTATCTGTCCCCCATTGAGCATGTTTGGGACTGGATGAAGCATCGTCTCACGCGGTCTGCACGTCCAGCACGAACGCTGGTCCAACTGAGGCGCCAGGTGGAAATGGCATGGCAAGCCGTTCCACAGGACTACATCCAGCATCTCTACGATCGTCTCCATGGGAGAATAACAGCCTGCATTGCTGCGAAAGGTGGATATACACTGTACTAGTACCGACATTGTGCATGCTCTGTTGCCTGTGTCTATGTGCCTGTGGTTCTGTCAGTGTGATCATGTGATGTATCTGACCCCAGGAATGTGTCAATAAAGATTCCCCTTCCTGGGAGAATGAATTCACGGTGTTCTTATTTCAATTTCCAGGAGTGTATTTTCAACTTTAAAAGTTGTTACTTCGTTACTGGTGCACAATATTACAAAAGTTCGTCATTCAATGCTGATTAGTATGTTATGTAATAGGATTACCGGAGCAGGCGACGTGGTCGGGGTTGTAGGGCGTGGCTGAGTAGAAGAGGGTGGCTGTTTTTAGCAATCTTCCCCTTTATTGTTGGTTCTCCCAATACATTTTCCGGTAGCTCAGCCCCACCGGTCGTGTCGTGGTGGAGACGAGCTGATGCACCCAGTCCGGGGAATGAGACGCCGTGCTTTGTCAGCAGCTGCTCAGGTGGTAGGAGTTCAGCAGCACGAGGCGCAGCCCAGCTCGCAGACGCGGTGGCTCGTGACGACGCCGGGAGTCGCCAGTGCAGCAGCAGGCAACTCCCTCCACAGGCCAGTCCTCGGGGACAGCGTAACTGATGACGACGACCTGACAGCGACCGAACGCCCAGTCGGTCGAACCGAATGCCGACGCCCACCTCTGATGCCCTTAAATAGGGCGGTTACGCGACGGCGTGCTTACTGGAAGGTTCTCGATGAGTTGGCTAACGCAACCGCGCCACACGGCGCCCGTCCCTGCGTAATTCTGCTAATGCTGAGTTCTGATGGCTGCCGTGCACGCACACACACGCATACCGACGCTCGTTGCAAAACTGTGTCACCGGCCAGCCTTCGTCCGCCGTCTGCTGTGAGGCTGGCGCATTGCACACTGAAACACACTAATTCACAATTTCGCACCATATTTCCTACAAAAATAACCACTTGTCCTCTACAGTTATGTGAAAAGATCCATATTTTTAGAAATGGATGTTCTGAACGGAAGATTCGCCGTGCCTTCCGTCCGATGCATGCTAGAGGAAGTAAGGAAATGGAAGATGGGGATGAGCAGAGATGAGTGCTCGCTTTTCAATACGACGTCAGCAGTATTTCTTCGAAAATAGGAAGGTTCTTGGAGAAACATAAACGCCAACGAAACTCCGAACTCTTTCAGGCTCAGTGAGAGATGATCTTGGTTGAAGAAGGCTATAATAAGATTCCCTGTAGCTGTGGGATGCCATAAATTGGAAAACTTGCCGTATCGTGGAGGATAGATGTGTCGAACATCGACGACACACACTTCTCGACTAGCCAGAGAAATTTCAGCAGCCGTGCATTGCCTCAGTACAGGAATACAAAAACGTGGAAATTCTGTCGACTACCTCCTTGTACTGCGACAGCATTATTAAAGAAGCACTGGAAATTCGAAGCTCGATTAATTTGCTTAACAGCGCACAGGATACCAACTCAATACGGCATGGGATCCACAACTGACCATGTTAAAATCACGGCGAACACAAAATGAAATGTTAGTCGAAGAATGACGCTGCGCTGGCGACATACATACATTTGTTTGACAACGTCGAGGACGGGCACACGCCAGCGCGGGCGTATTTTGGCAGGCGGCTGCCGACAGATGGCGCTGGGGAATCGATGGCACCGCACAATATGACTGGCGCACTTCTGAGTGTGCCTTCATCGTCCAGCAGGTGGTATAGTTGTCTCTCGCGAGACCGATCTGCATATCTACACTATTGGTCATCGAAATTTGAAGCGTTCACGCCTGCTCAGTTTCTTCTCTCATTGTCATAAATAGGAGGCGTCGGTCACAGCATGACGCCTTTTATATGTAAAGTTGCCTCTTTTTTTAACTGTAATGTCACTCGGCTGAAGAGCGGTAGATTGTGCCGCTGCCAGCCATACCGTGCCCATATGGGGCAGGGGAATGAAACCACAATAAAGAAACCATCATACACTATTCATAATTTTTTATTACCATAGCAACACGGTTTTCTAGAGTTCCAGAGCACCAATACCCTGCTTTAACACCGTTCTCTCCAGGATTAATTTACAATATATGTTACCATTACTGGTAAGTAGGAGTTGCATTCAATACAAAAAATATACAGCATATGCCAAGGTTTATTTAAGGGTAACTTTCCTATAACATTGCATTTGGTTTTTTAATTTCTGCTCTGTAATTAGTACAGTTCACACGGTGCATCCAGAAAAACATTTCCACAATAAAAGACGATTCATTCACTCTCGAATATCAGTGTTACGCACACTGTGAATCCTTAGTTAGTAGGATGTAGAGAATCACTTTGTCACACCTACTTGATTGTCAACATTCAACACCTCATAAATACTCTGAAATTCATTTGTTGAAGCAACATTTCCAGACAATTATACACTCAGTTTGATCCGCAAACTGAAATTTTATTTTTTTGAGAATAGCAAAAGTGTAACGCCCCCGTAACTGCTTATCGAAGCTGGAACTGAAGAAACAGGAAACTCAGACTGTTTAGTCGCTACACATGGCTTTCTTCGATACTGTACACTGGGAGGGGGTATCATGGGAAAACGATTGAACAAGTGGGAGGAGAGGGGAAGCTTGGTTTTGTTGTTGGCATAGAATTTCCTTTACGAGAAGAGCACACAAAACTTACTGTCTCACATCGCTAATATACACTACTGACCATTAAAATTGCTACACCACGAAGATGACGTGCTACAGACGCGAAATATAATAGACAGGAACAAGATGCTGTCATATGCAAATCATTAGCCTTTCAGAGCATTCACACAAGGTTGGCGCCGGTGGCAACGCCTACAACGTGCTGGCATGAAAGTTTCCATCCGATTTCTCATACACAAACAGCAGTTGACCGGTGTTGCTTGGTGAAACGTTGTTGTGATGCCTCGTGTAAGGGGGAGAAATGCGTACCATCATGATTCCGACTCTGATAAAGGTCGGATTGTATTACATCGCGATTGCGGTTTATCGAATGGCGACTTTGCAGCGACGTTGGTCGAGATCCAATGACTGTTAGCAAATTATGTAATCGCTGGGTTCAGGAGGGTAACACGGAACGCCGTGCTGGATCCCAACGGCCTCGTATCACTAGCAGTCGAGATGACAGGCATCTTATCCGCATCGCTGTAACAGATCGTGCAGCCACGTCTCTATCCCTGAGTCAATAGATGGGGACCTTTGCAAGACAACAACCATCTCCACGAACAGTTCGAAGACTTTTGCAGCAGCATGGACTATCAGCTTGGAGATCATGGCTGCGGTTACCCTTGACGCTGCATCACAGACAGGATCGCCTGCGATGGTGTACTCAACGACGATCCTCGGTGCACGAATGGCAAAACAACATTTTTTCGGATGAATCCAGGTTCTGTTTACAGCATCATGATCTGCGCATCGTTGTTTGGCGACATCACGGTCAACACACATTGGAAGCGTGTATTCGTTATCGCCATACTATCGTATCATCCGGAGTGATGGTATGGGGTGCCATTGGTTACACGTCTCGATCACCTGTTGTTCACATTGATTGCACTTTGAACAGTGGACGATACATATCAGATGTGTTACGACCCATGGCTCTGCCCTTCATTCGATCCCTGCGAAACCCAACATTTCAGCAGGATAATGCACGACCGTATGTTGCAGGTCCTGTAAGGGCCTTTCTGGATACAGAGAATGTTCGAATGCTGCCCTGACCAGCACATTCTCCAGATCTCTCACCAATTGAAAACGTCTGGTTAATGGTGGCCGATCAACTGGCTCGTCACAATAAGCCAGTCACTACTCTTGATGAACTGTGGTATCGTGCTCAAGCTGCATGGGCAGCTGTATCTGTACACACCGTCCACGCTCTGTTTGACTCAATGCCCAGGCGTATCAAGGCCGTTATTACGGCCAGAGGTGATTGTTCTGGGTACTGATTTCTCAGGATCTATGCACCCAAATTGCGTGAAAATGTAATCAGATGTCAGCTTCTAGTATAATATCGTATATTTGTCCAATGAATACCGGATTATCATCTGCATTTCTTCTTGGTGTAGCAAGTTTAATGTCCAGTAGTGTATAACCTAAATTATATATTTTAATTATAACCAAATACACAAATACGGCAGAATGGCTGTTCCTCCACACAAACGTAATTAAGAACGGAGCACTCACACTCATAACCCCTTCTTATTTTCCAATTGGTCGTATGATTTGATAGTAGCGGGATTTATTAGTACATTAATTAATATTCATCTAGATGCTAATAACTCTGGAAGTAATTTAAAATTGTTACAGTTTATAGATTTTCTAAAACACTATTGAAGAGAAAACTAAAAGACGCTTCTTACAATTAGGTAACGGTAATTTGTATTCCTATAGTACATTAAGTTTTATTTGCAATAAGCTTTAATGGCATATGTGCCTAATATGTTATTAGGATGTTTATAAATGAGAAACGAAGCTGAAGTTAAGCTGTGAAGTCTCCAAAGACCCGCGAAGCACCTGGGCATTTCAAAATTTATTTACTAGTATAATTACGTATAATTTAAATAGTGGATTATTTTGTTAAATTTTGCTGAACAGTTGTAGTTTGGCGTGATTTTGAGGGCATAACAGGCCGTGCTCAGGCTGACTGATAATCATTGTTCCGAGGAAGCGATGTGATAACTTGTACAATCATTGGTAAGGGTCCTACATTTACCCAGTCTCCGCAAACAGGTCACTGGTCCAATAATTTTGGCTTAGGTGCTCAGGCAGGGTGAACTGTGTGTTACTGTATTATGGCACAAAGGAAAGTAACTCGCTTTTTCATCTATTCCAAATACAAGTACTGATTTACATTTGCACAACTTCATTGTAATTAGTACATTTTTCGATGCATTTGTTATACAATGTTCTGCTCTTACTGTAATTTCTTTTAAGTGCAGTTTCAAACTTCATCTACCTGTATTAAGTTCTTACATTCATTACGGACATTCATGCCGACAGGGAGCAAAATATGTAGGTGGTTCACAGATTTTGGATTGTAGGATGTTCTTCGTTTCTCTAGAATGAAGTTCGGAAGATTTTCTGCAGCACTGCTGATTTGTGGTGATGATACTTCTTACCGACTGATTCAATTCTGAATTTCCCACCACCCGCGTGTAGTGTTATAGAAGCTGTAGTAGCATCCTATAATATGTTTTCCACTGTACTAACACAAATTAATTCAATGCATTTTTGCAAAGACCGTAAGTACAAATTTTATTGAAACTTAGTCATCGGCTTCTCCAAAATCTATAAACCAGAGACAAGATGGTAGTTCATAGTAAATTTTGTTCACTACTTGCAGTTGGTCCGTTATGTTCTATGTACCCATAAAGCCAACTTGTTCCTTTGTGCGACTAAAATCTAATGTTTTCTCTTGACAGACGTAATTGCAATAAATGTTCAAAATCACAGTGGTATAAATTTCATGTAAAGAGGTATGCTGTACTGAAATGTTCCATGAGGAGGTCACGGTAACTGCCATAACCCGATTTCCGAGAAATTCGCTTAGTGTAAGAGGGATCAAAATAAGCGACCACATGTCTCTGCTTATCCGTTTGTGTAAAAAGAACAGTCAAAGTTTTCGAGCCACTTTATGTGCATTTTACCGCGCGTTGTGCTCAGTCGAAGCGGTGTCTCAGTGCTTACCGTTGCAGTTTCCAAGATTTGCACCCCCTGTTCGAAAGTCGATTATTTTCTTTACTTATTTTATTTTTATAGTTTTCATTCATCTACCCATGTCCGTAGAAGGTTACTACAAGAACGTTTGTTGTCAAATTAGGGGACACAAGGCGTTATATTAACTGTAAAATTACAATGAGGAATAGTTAGCTACTATCAATATTCTGTGAAATTTTTGCCGCCTAACTTAAACTACGGAATTCACATGACTGTGAATCACTGCTTCTTCAGTCGAAAGAGACCTGATATTACACAGAGCGTAAAGGAAAATTAGATTTTCCATTTCCAATTGAGGTCATACAATTACAAATGGAAGCAGAGGAGGCCTGCCCACCTACTATTAACATGTGGTTCTCACTACATGAATTTCCTAATGTCCAGTGGATTGTCATCCAGTAGCTGCCGGAACAGATGTGTTAGGCACTGCAGGTAATCGTGGCCATTGAGAGAGCCAACAATAAGACAAGGACCGTTGATACATCTACATCTACATCACATCTACATCTACATGGATACAATTCAAATCACGTTTAAGTTCCTCGCAGAGGGTTCATGGAACCACCTTCACAATTCTCCATTATTCCAACAGCACTCAGCAGTTCATGGTAATAAAGAGCTGGTTGTGTTTCACAGGAACGATGTTGTCTAAACCCATGTTGACTGTGTGTCAATAGACCGTTTCCTTCTACGTAATTCATAATTTTCGAAGACAATATATGTTCTAAAATCCAGCTGCATATCGACGCTAACGATATGGGCATGAAATTTAGTAGATTACTCCTACTAACTTTCGTGAATATTGGTGTGACCTGTGCAACTTTCCAGTCTTTGGGTACGGATCTTTCTTCTAGCGAACAGTTGTATATGATTGTTAAGTATGGAGCTAATGCATCAGCATACTCCGAAAGGAACCTAATTGGTATACCGTCTGGACCAGAAGACTTGCCTTCATTAAGTGATTTTAGTTGCTTCACTACTCCGAGGATATTTACTTCAACGTTACTCATGTTTGCAGTTGTTCTCGATTCGAATTCTGGAATATTTACTTCGTCTTCTTTTGTGAAGTGCTTTGGCAGCACTGTCTTCGATAGTATGTCCATTGTTATCGCGCAGAGAAGGTATTGTTTTGATGCAGTTCTTGGAAAGCCCGCTTCACTCTTTGGCAGACTAAGGTAGTTGTTAATCCAGTGCACTCTGCCAAGATGGGTAGCCAACTACCCAGTACTGCACACTGCTAATATTGAGCATACATATGCTTTGTAAATGTTGCTTAATTCAGAGAATTGAAACGCATTGCCATGAAGCTGTTTATGGAACTAAATGTGAAAAGGACGAAATCTGCTGCAGAGTATTCGCGTAACAAACCTTTGGCCAATTTTACCTGCCGCACATTTATATGTGGGTTCCATGTTATAATTCCTCAAATATTACTTGTGTTTCTGCCTTCAGTTACTGTTCTTATTTCGTGTCGAGTTCTTCTCCCCAGAGTTTTTAAGGACAGACAGTGAGGACTGGAACGTTTACTACACTTTCAGCAAATAGCTGCTGCTTTAACAATTTGGTGACGTTCACAACAAACGACACCTATCCTTTTTGCAACTGTTGTATACGCTATGTAGGTCTGGATAGCTCCACGATCCACAACATGGCATACAGACATTAGCTACCAATAATACTAATATAAAAACATATTTGGATAGTCTACATAAATCCCTGTCTCTGCCTACTGTTCTACACTTCAGGAAATGAAACTGGTTCTTAGTCATCCTATTCGGCACCTGTAGCATTCTTTTGCGAAAGGCCACTTCCCTCACGATGAACTCCACTCACGTTCGAGTTTTCAGACAGATTTCGCCTCTCCAACATATCCAGTCCAGTTCTCTTATGTGTGCAGACAAAGAAAACTTCACAGCACTCAAGTTTATACAGGGTGAATCAAAAACTTGCACCGCAATCATTGTGAAAATGGAAAGTGCTAATATGTGCGGTTTTCACGGAATGGATTGGTAGTCAGGGGCCCGTATTGTTAGCCAATTAACAGATTATAGCAAAACAGAGGAAATGTTTCGTGAAAACTTACATCTTTTTAAATGGAACAATAACTAGTGATATTGAAAAATTGAAGATAGAGTAAATTAGAATGTCAGATGTGTTTCTTAAGGAAATATAACACGAGTCGTTTAAGAGATGTATTTAGAAAAGGTTCCACACCTACACACGTAAAGTACCTGTGGTAGCAGGTATAAAGAACAACACAAGTGCATACACCATTTTAGTAGATTTAGTAACGAGAAAATCGATCATCATAAGTTAGTGTTCAAACTGACCACTAGTGGCAGTAATAGACGCTTCCAGTCTGGTACGGAACGACCGCTGTACACCTGCTAGCTTTTCAGCGAAGATGTCCGAACTGGGTGCAGTGATACTTCTTTGAATATCGTCGAGTGTAGTTGTTATGTTCTTGTAGACAGTGTGTTTCATGCTTCTTCGCAGAAAAATGTGTATAGGAGCCAAATATGGGGAGTGAGCCGGCCAAGGTACAGGTCCTCTGCATCAAATCTAACGACTTGGAAACAATTCTTGACGACATGCTGTAGTACTTTGTACACTATGGGCTGTGAAGCAATCTCCTTGGCACCACAGGGTTCCTCCTAGCCTGCAGAGGGACGTCTTCTGGCATACGTGGAAGATAGTCTGTTAAGGGGCTGCGATACTTGTGCGCGTTCAGTGTTCCGTCTGCGAAAAACGGACCAATGAGCTGATGGCTCACTACCCCACACGACACGTTTGCATTCCATGGACGCTGACGTTCCATATAGCTTGCCGCTTACAGCGTCAAGAACGAACTGCATTCTTCCTACGCCCTCCATACACCATGAGCATGTCCTCTGCATTGGGAAATGCCATCATCCACTCACTATCTCCTGCTTCGACTGCCACACACACCATCAAGTCGTAACTGCCACACACACTAACGATTCGTAACTGCCACAACACAATACATCATGAACCGAACGCCACGTGTGAGCATAAACTGTGTTCCTTGAATCATCTGAAAGCTTTTTGAAATCGTCACAACTGATTTTCTTTCGTTCCCAGTGAACCGTCAACCTAGGCGATTTACAAACAACAACTTAAGTACACACGTTATTCCAAAAACGTTATCGTGGAAGTAGGGGCCAGGAGGTTCTGGTGAAAAAACACACATTGGTAAGGTTATATTTTATTTTAAAAGGCATCCTCAGTAATAAATTTTTAAGTCGCATTTCTTAACAAAAATTTCAAATAGCTTGACCATTTTTATTATGAAAAGGAGATTACCAGGTATCACACTAACAACTTGCCAATAGTGAGACTAACTTGACATATATAAGACAACAGTTAAAAGAACTCTTCTAAAAATAGCTCTGTGTAAAAGATATTGCAATGTTTGACGTTAACAATAACAAGATTTTAAACTTGTTATACCAGTAAGGGCACTATTCAAAAAATAAAAAATAAAAACATTAAATAGCTAGCTTGTACTAAGGAAAAAAGTTGTCTCTCACCTTCACTTTAAAGGCGGTTTCCAACAAAAGGGAGTGACACGTGTAAAGGCGGAATAGTTACTGGTTGTCTACAGGGCCATAGCGGACCAGCCCCAAAACTTCCATTACAAGACACCACTTCGCCGAGTTACTCAAAACCAGAAGATGTAGCAAGGGCGCTGCCTGCACAGACTCCGAACCACAAAGACTCTGGACTCCGACCCAAAATCACCCAATCGCAGTGTGAATGAAAACGGCCCGACCAAGAAGCAATTACCACATTCCCGCGGACAGGCAAACGAAAACTGTGTTGGGACGACCCCAACAAAACCACTGATGAAGAAACTCATATACTTCACTAGAACTTGCAAAACCTTCTCATAACTAGCTCTGTTACATAAAAACAGTAACCAAATTCTCACACTCCACTCCAGCGCCGGGAACACGTCACTTCCAAACGCTTGTCAGAGCCAACCGCTGCCAGTGGTTTCAACGACCGATAAGAAGACATACGGTCACACTCGCTGATCTCCTGCACCACGGCTTCTTCGCGTCATAAGCCACGTACATGTGGATAAGGCAGAGTTAGCCTCTGACAGCCAAGAGGTCGGCCAAGACACATGGGTCAAACATACCTGTGATCATTATTGCTATCTTTCTCTGTACAGGTCAATAGTTTCTTTTAGTCGTATTTGGTTGAATCCCCCAAACCTGTGTAATATCCTAGGATGCGTCACACAATGTTTTTTTAAGCAGTCCCTTTTGTAGAGTGATTGCACCACTTTGAAATTCTATCAACATCTGACTGGGTGCCTGTAAATCTTCTTCAGATAATAAGTTATTATACGTATCTGCATCGTCTGGAAAAAAAGTCTGAGGATAGCATTAAATTTTTTGTGCCAGTTCGTTAATATACAACATGTACAGCAAAGGTCGCAATACACTTCCCTGCGGTACGCCTGAAGTTACTTCTGCATTTGTCGAGGACTCTCCAGCCAAGGTAACATGCTGCGTCTTCACTACCTACAAATGCTCAGTGTTTTTGCTGGGTAATGTCACACATCTGGCAGCGTGTGGCTGAGAGGAAGACAGTCCAGCACTTGTTGGTCAGTACTGCAGTCGCCTCCTCTCCGTCTATCGTGACCCGCAAGTAGCTGTGTTGCTTGGATCGATCTGGATCGGCCGCGAGAACGTGTGCTGGAGACCTGGGCAGACCGCGCACGATAAACGCCTCCCTGCCACCCTCCCCCCCTCACCATTCCCAGAGCTCTGCCCCTGCCAGACTGCCGTCTCCACTCCAGCCGCCTGTTTCTGCCGCAGCTACTCAGAAGCCAGCGCTGACGACACCGTGACTCCACGAAAAAATAAGATAAAACGAGAAGCTACAGAGCGGATCACAGTGGGTCAGAAAATGCCTTCTGAAAATACCGAACTGTAAACACAGACGGAAAATTTTCATGCTTAACTAAAGGACAGAATGAGACGGTGAAAACGAAAATAAGTGAATACTCAGGTACGATCTTCAGTTGAGATGATTCTAATCAAGCTGCGGGCCTACGGAGTACCGTCTCAGTTGTGCGACTGGATTCGTGATTTCCTGTCAGGAAGGTCGAAGTTCGTAGTAATAGACGGCAAATCATCGAGTAAAACTGAAGTGATACCAGGTGAACCTCAGGGAAGCGTCCTGGGACCTCTGCTGTTCCTGATCTATGTAAATAACCTGGGTGACAATCTGAGCAGTTCTCTTAGATTGTTCGCAGATAATGCTGTAATTTACCGTCTAGTAAGGTCATCCGAAGACCAGTATCAGCTGCAGGGATTGGATGGCATCTGATGCAGCACTGTTTAATGGTTGAAATGGCTCTGAGCACTATGGGACTTAACGTCTGAGGTCATCAGTCTCCTAGAATTTAGAACTACTTAAACCTAACGAACCTAAGGACATCACACACATCCATGCGTAAGGTAGGATTAGAACCTGGGACGATACCGGTCGCACGGTTCCAGATGGAAGCGCCTAGAACCGCTTGGCCACAAGGCAAATGCTTCGAGTGGGTCATCACTATGGGGAAACACCGTCTGTGGCAACAGAGTGATATAATGAATATGTATTTCATTATTGTTGAATTAAACAGTGCTTTAGGTCATATTGTGTAAGTTTATTTTATCATTATTCAAATAAACTAAGACTAAACTGTCCCCTAGAACTTAAACCTAACTAACCTAAGGACATCACACAACACCCAGTCATCACGAGGCAGAGAAAATCCCTGACCCCGCCGGGATTCGAACCCAGGAACCCGGGCGGGGGAAGCGAGAACGCTACCGCACGACCACGAGCTGCGGACTTCGCTTCTTCAGCGCTATGTTGTCGTAACCCTAGAATAATTTATATTTGCCTTATATGGACTGAAACGAGCACGAAAAAAGGTTCAGATAAGGACAGAAACTTTTGAAATGTAGTGCTACAGAAGAACGCCGAAGATCAAGTCGATAGATTGAATAACCAATGCTGAGATAGTGAACCTAATTTGGAAAAATTGTGGCAAACTTGGATAGAAGGCTGGATCCGTTGATATGGCAAATCGGGATCAAGGCATCGTTTATTCTGTAGAACGAAATTTTGTCAAGAATACAGTAAGCAGACTGAAATGGATGTAGGTTGCAGTAGCTCTTTAGAGAAGAAGAGGATAGAGAGCTGCATTATATCAATATTTGGACTGAAGACAACAACATCATCGACAGCAAAATGTTCTTTTCGTACTGTTCACTGTAACTAGGCTATTGTAAGTTTAACCATCTGCATTGCCATTTGGATTATCACCTGTGGCTGCTCCAAACTTTTCATGTACTTATGAAGATGGATGGTTTGAGAAGAGAGATAACGTCCGTGGCATGTCACCACAACAACTGAACAACTGAATTCCAGCCATTTATTACATTTAAAATGTTGGGGTCCTGCTTCATCTTCAGGATGCTGCACATCATAAACAGTAAAATGTGGCCAAAATTTTGTAAAGCGGAACGTAACGGTTTCCATTTTTTTTTGTAGACGACTGTGCATTCTTTGACTTGTCTCCTAAGGCATAGCATCTTTAGACCTACAGGGGATGGACAATATTATGGAAATATCTCAAAAATATTTCAACATATTAGGACGCCTATTACGGTATAGGAAAACCGTTGGCAATCAGAAAAGCTTTCTAGTCATCTCGCAATGGATTAATAAAGGTCCTGTACCGTCTCAAGGGAATGCTGTACCATTCCTGTTGCAAAAATTAGCAATTTCGGGTAACGATCATGGAGATGGATACCGATCACGCAGGATTCTCACAAAAGTAAACCACAAATGCTCAGTAGTACTGAAATCTGGTGACAGTGGCGCCCAGGGGAGATGCCACGGTACCCTGTCGTCTCGGAACACTTCACCATTGGCGTATAAACCGTTTATAATGGCATGTCCTTGATAAGCCATAATGGTCATATAATCTTTGGCAGCAATGCGACCAAGCAGACTAACCATGGGGCCTATGGAATATCACGATATGGCTGCCCAGATCAACATCGAAACCCCACTATGTTTCACAACGTTCATGAAAGAATGTAAACAGCTCTTCTTCCATTACTTCATGGTCCAAGTTTTATGGCTACAGCTGCATGTTTTCTTGTTACGGATAGCTGCATCCCCATCTCGCCCTGCAACCTCCTGCTTATGGAGCCCCTTCCGCGTTGTTTTGGTGTTGACAGGTATCGCGAGTGTGACATTCAGTTCTACACTGAGTTTTGCTGCTGTTGTCCTGTTATTTATTGTCACAATTCTTATAATTATTCCTTTAAAGTCAGTACCGACATTAGAATGTTGTTTATTTGCAATGTTACATTTACACTTACACGATCATGATTTCGGCTTCCAAGTGACATTATCAAGTGTTATACACTGCCTAAGATAGTGTATTTTAAATACGAGAGTATGCCATTTTAGGCACTGTATAACGCTTAAAACACTTGATAATGGCACTTTGATGCCGAAATCATGATGGTGTTACTGTAAATGTGACATTGCAAACAAACAACAGTCTAATGGCGGTATTGACTTTAAAGAAATACACTCCTGGAAATGGAAAAAAGAACACATTGACACCGGTGTGTCAGACCCACCATACTTGCTCCGGACACTGCGAGAGGGCTGTACAAGCAATGATCACACGCACGGCACAGTGGACACACCAGAAACCGCGGTGTTGGCCGTCGAATGGCGCTAGCTGCGCAGCATTTGTGCACCGCCGCGTGGACGTGAACCGTATGTGCAGTTGATGGACTTTGAGCGAGGGCGTATAGTGGGCATGCGGGAGGCCGGGTGGACGTACCGCCGAATTGCTCAACACGTGGGGCGTGAGGTCTCCACAGTACATCGATGTTGTCGCCAGTGGTCGCCGTAAGGTGCACGTGCCCGTCGACCTGGGACCGGACCGCAGCGACGCACGGATTCACGCCAAGCCCGTAGGATCCTACGCAGTGCCGTAGGGGACCGCACCGCCACTTCCCAGCAAATTAGGGATACTGTTGCTCCTGGGGTATCGGCGAGGACCATTCGCAACCGTCTCCATGAAGCTGGGCTACGGTCCCGCACACCGTTAGGCTGTCATCCGCTCACGCCCCAACATCGTGCAGCCCGCCTCCAGTGGTGTCGCGACAGGCGTGAATGGAGGGACGAATAGAGACGTGTCGTCTTCAGCGATGAGAGTCGCTTCTGCCTTGGTGCCAATGATGGTCGTATGCGTGTTTGGCGCCGTGCAGGTGAGCGCCACAATCAGGCCTGCATACGACCGAGGCACACAGGGCCAACACCCGGCATCATGGTGTGGGGAGCGATCTCCTACACTGACCGTACACCTCTGGTGATCGTCGAGGGGACACTGAATAGTGCACGGTACATCCAAA
The DNA here is from genome assembly GCF_023897955.1 of Schistocerca gregaria. NCBI lineage: Eukaryota > Metazoa > Arthropoda > Insecta > Orthoptera > Acrididae > Schistocerca > Schistocerca gregaria. The sequence goes on from NC_064922.1 coordinate 891,817,049, forward strand.
CCGTGATCGAACCCATCGTTCTACCATTCCTAGACCTGCAAGGGAACTTGCTGTTCCAACAGGACAATGCACGTCTGCATGTATCCCGTGTCACCCAACGTCCTCTAGAAGGTGTAAGTCAACTACCCTGGCCAGCAAGATCTCCTTATCTGTCCCCCATTGAGCATGTTTGGGACTGGATGAAGCGTCGTCTCACGCGGTGTGCACGTCCAGCACGAACGCTGGTCCAACTGAGGCGCCAGGTGGAAATGGCATGGCAAGCCGTTCCACAGGACTACATCCAGCACCTCTACGATCGTCTCCATGGGAGAATAGCAGCCTGCATTGCTGCGAAAGGTGGATATACACTGTACTAGTGCCGACATTGTGCATGCTCTGTTGCCTGTGTCTATGTGCCTGTGGTTCTGTCAGTGTGATCATGTGATGTATCTGACCCCAGGAATGTGTCAATAAAGTTTCCCTTCCTGGGACAATGAATTCAAGGTGTTCTTATTTCAATTTCCAGGAGTGTATATTATGACTGTGGCCACGTATCAGGAAAAAATTATCTTATAATTATATTTTTTCCCGAGACATTTAAGTCTCCTCTTTATCTACAATAATGCAAGACAATGTTTACCCTAGTGCTGTGTTGGGGGAATGGTTATCACTTCTGCCTTGCATTGATTGGACTGAGATTTTGAAAAAAAACTTTAGTTCTAATGTGTTCACGTGTAAAATAAAAATGTCATGGTACAAGACAGTTAACAACATAGGTAGCACCAATGAAAGACTGTACACAATCGGACTCTGTGAAGCAAATTTATGTCAACAATGCCATCTAGTTGACACAATAATTCATAGATACATTTGCAGCGGATACACATCAATAGTTGGAAGTGAATCCGAGAGCTCATAGCTCTGATTACAAGGACATCCCCTCAGAGTATATTGCTGTCATTGATACAAAGGCCTGAAGCACGCTATCTCCCAGAGGCAAAAGGTGACGCTGTGTACTGGATGCTGGGAAATTTTCTTAATTACGTCATTAACATATAGGATCCGAGAGCACCATTTTTGCGGTAAATCTACTTATGAGATATTTTCTCTCTTACCATATTTGGTCCTATCACAAAATTAGAAGGTATTCGAATCACGAGAAAAATTCCGGTAATATGTTAAAAATTATATTTGAAAGAATGAGCATTGGTTAATATAAAAAAGAAGACTGTGTTGACAGTGATGTTTTGTAGTTACCTTAAGGATATTATTTAAATTCTTACTGTAAGGTTTTGGTGTGTGCTTTTTCTGCTTCAGAAAGTAGTTTTGGAAATTTGATAAGCTAATGTACAGAGCTTATGTGACAGTCAAATTGTGTGTCTAATAGCGTCAAAACACAAATCATTGAAGCTGCAATATTGGTTTGTAATATAAATATCAAAATTGACAGTTTTTATGGAAATGTCTTTATCGATTGGTTAAAACCATAGGACGGTATCTGATATAATGTAATATTCAATGGCTGACAAATTTCCCTGTTCATATTTACTGTGATGTGTGAGTCAGTTTGAAACGTCCCCTTGAAACGTCCCCTTTGAACAGTTTATACACGACTGTGCTTAAACTGACACACAATAGTTTTTCAGCGCAACGCAATCTGACTTTCAAAAATCCCTACAAAAGAATGGCCCTGACTAACATTAACCTATACGTTTCACAAATCACTTACCTCACAAAAATCTTCGTTACTCAAGCTACTGCTATACCGCGAGCGCCACTACTGCCAGCTAAATAAAAGATTCAAACTACGGAAGGCACTAACTACTGATAGGTATAGTTAGCAAATGAAAGATTTTAATAGAGAACAACAATGTATTTACCTTAGTACTCAGAATATATATATCACTTTATGACACCAATTCTTACAAATTTCAAAACTCCGCCATCTCTCTCCCCACGTCCACCACTGCTGGCGGCTCACCTCCAACTGCGCAACGCTACGCGCTGTTAGCATCCAGCTGCCGCAGCCCAACACTACAATGGCAGACAACAATGCAAACCAGCCACAGACTGCACACGGCACAGCCAGTGATTTTTATACAGAGCGCTATGTGGCGGCGGCGTTACCAATAAAAAAACCTAAACAGCCTACTTACATAGCCCTCATGCTCCCCACAAAAAAATTTACAAATTGTTTTGGGCAGTGGCCAATATAGATTTGAAAATTTTTTTCATAATTACAATGACAAAGAAATGAAATGCACACACTTATTGATACAATGTTGGTCAAAAGCTAAAATTTTCTCACAGTCCATAAAGACAGTCCTGATCATTCATCAAAGTAAAATTGCAGTTTTTCTCAAAGTCTGAGCAGTAAAACAAAATGCACACGGAAGTAGTGGATTTCCATGCATTCTTGAAGAAGTAGTGTTGTCCTTCCAACGGAAAGACAGTGCTGACTCTTGACATGCAGACAGGTAATGGGCCACAACAGAGCAAACCCACAGCAGAGTCAGTCGAAGTTTTCAAGAATATCGTTAGGTAGGTCGTCACAGAGTAGACCCATTGTAGTTCTGGTAGAGATTATGGTATTGGTGGACCACCAGAGGTGCAGACCCACTGCAGTCCTTGTAGAAATAATGGTATCAGTGGGTCGTCAAAGGTGTAGACCCACTGTAGTCCTTGTAGAGATGGCCAGCAGCCATCTGTTTGACTGTGCAGGCGCACAATCACCATTGAAGCGTCTTGTGGATAATATAGCAAGTCCATAACCACCACTTGTGCACTCAGAAAAATTGTTTTTGAAATGTCCTTAGAACCAGCAATGCTGTTATCCAGTCCCTTACTGAGTTATTAACACATGTGCAAACGCTATCAGTCCCTACTTCTCACATATTGTCCATATACTATGACCAACAGAAACATGTGCAGTGAAATGTAATTTACAAGTTACTTAATTTGATGAACTGGTGTCAATTACAATTTTATAACATGAGAATACAATAACAAAGGTAAAAAATACATCATTAAAGAACATAACAACACCGATAACATTTGCAGTAATACAGGCTTTACATAAGAATCGTAATAACAAATACATCAGTGTTACAAAAATTATGACATAAGTACATACAAAAAAGATAAAAATAACTTTTGAAACATCAACTTCACACATGAGCATTAAAACAAAACACAATAAATGTCTGAACATATTTACAAAGAAAATAACATAGTATTTGAAAAATTCTACAACATAAATCTTATTAGCTAAACACATAAAGACAGGGAAAAGACAAATACACAAGGGTACATAAACACATAGAGGGATAATCCGAAAGGAAAGGACAGGGTTTGTTTTACTGCAGTATTTTGCACAGAGATCTCCCTTAGTTCATCATTATTCCCAAAAAGTCCTATCTAAACCTGCTTTCTGTATTCTGTTCACATCCTCTTTCAAAAATAGTTTTTCTCCACTGTACACTACTTTTTTTTGGCAAAACCATTTTATTATAGCTTCTCAATGCTTTTCTTCCAATTCATCATAGTTAGTTTCTTATATAGTCTACCCCCTCTTAAGCTAACTTCAATCTACTGAGCTCAGATGCTAAACTAAGAGACGAGGCAATGCAGCAGCACAAAACAATTAACACAAACAGCAATGATAAAAAAATGGAAACTGGCAAAAAAAGGCAGCAATATTACAATTAATATAAGGCAATGCGCAGCAAACAAGAAAAATAAATCAGTAATAAAATTGGTATAACCTAGTAATACAAAGTGACATCCAGTAGCACTATGAATGGTAAACAGCCGCAGCAAATGCTATAACTTATACCTAAACATGACAAAGCTCAAGCAGAAAAAATGTTACACTAAAGACAACAATGCAGATAAGGACAATGTCTATTCACATCTTAATGTCTATGCAATTAAAGTGGTGCACCACAAAAATTTCAAAAATTTATTGTAAAAAAATATTACCATGTACTTGAAAAGACAATTCTGTATGCAATTTCTGTGAAGGGAAATGTCTTTTTGTGCTACTTCGTTTTTTTTAAGTACATCATAAAGTTATTATTTACTGTAGGCATAAAATATTTATATTAGTACATCCATAAAATTTATTTTAACCAATGCTTCAGTGCAGTTAGGAACTAGATATTAAAGAAAATGAGTAAATAAATGCATAAAGCAAGCCACATGGCATTTCTCTCAACTAGCAGGACAATAGCCATGAAATGTTTCTCGTCGTTTCATTAGGCATTTTAGTAAATATCATAAATTAAGAGCTTCACAGTGTAATCATATGTTTTCAAGTTTGGGCGTGTAGTATTTGCAATGCTTTCTACAAAGGAATCTCAATAGCGAGGATAATGGCCTCTTTTTTTTTCTCCACCTGTGCCTCTGACAGGCACACACTAATGGCTTTCTTTTGTCAGGTGGTTGTCGCGCAGCTGGGTGCCCACGACGCATTACATGCAGGTGGTCACTTAACTGTCTCATCGAAATATTTACGACACCAGTTTCCGCTACAGTGGCAGTCTCATATAAAAAAATTCACAGGTCAAGAACTTGCATTACAAATCTGTAGAAACAAAATCCTGTAAATATAACAGTGTCCAAAAAATTTTCGGCGGCATTGTGGTACATTCACGCATTTACATACATATCATATCTTAAAGTACAAGTCTTGGTTTCCAACCACCTTTTTCACAAACCAGAGTCCCTAACCTCTACTCATTATTTCTTACCTTATCCATCGACACTTCAATATTCCATCATAACAGATAAGTAGCATAATCAAACAACCCATATAACATCAGCTTAAACATATCTCAGCAGCATAATTCACATCGTCATCGTGATAATAACATCATAACACGACAGTCAAATTCTCAAAATCTCCGTAGCTTCCTCCAATAATTTCAAAACCTAAAAAAAAATTCTCTGCTCATGTCAAAAGTGTCATCTGCCTCAAACGTACTTTAAAAATCGTGATCCCATACCAAATATGTACATTCAAAGCTCTCATAGTATCACAATGGTTCCGAAAAAATATGAACAGTTCACAAAGTACAGACAAAATACAATTTCATAGGTGTTAAATCATCCAACTGTGTAATTGCGTAAACATGTGTCACTGATGCTGTAGTAAAACAAAATGTTTATCTCTCAGTTAAATGACCAGATAGCTGTGTAATTAATGTGTTAGAGAAATACGGTACCGATGTGTAAAGTTGTATAAGCAAATACCATATTAGCTAGGGCTCCTTGTGCTTGCCACACACATGGTACACAAAGTAGGCGTGTACCCCCCTGAGGATTAATGTAATTATATCCTCAGGTGTTGCAGATTACAGCAATGGAATGAAATGTATCATGGAAAACCTTTGTATCATTGTACTTCAAATATCTTTAAGAACAAATGTTTAAGTACAAAATTAATCACTCAAATACGTGTAAGGGTAGCGCTAAACTGTGCGTCTTGTTGTAAGATAATCTCTGTGGAAGTGTCGTAGTTATCGTCCTCCGAAAACTAAGTTCTGCAGAAGTCAATGTACTTACCTCATGATAAACAAAAGTGAAATGCTTTGCGTATAGATATCGTAGTTACTACGCTTATTGCCGTGATGAAGTAAGTACTGTACTGTAACGTATTGTTGTGCTACAGAAAAGGCTGTCTCATTGTAGCTATACCACAAAAGTTACTAGTAAAACATGTTTTACTTTCCAGAATTATTCAGAAAAACTGCAGATATAAAACAGATACACCGCAAAAGCAACATTGTAAATTGTCACTCATTAGTAGCGTCGTGATATAATCGTGTAGCTGTCACATATACTAACCACTGTGTCATCTGGTATCTCACAGAAAGTACTTTAAATCCAGAATGTATTTGCAAGTAAACCAAAATGTTACATTAAAATCTCATTAGTAGTACTGGTAAATGTTCTATGTATGTCAGCCTTATGGTCGTTACATAATCGTGCCACTAACAAGCAAGAATGTACACACACACAATGACACTGTGTCATCTGTTCACTGTAACAATGCATTCGTAATTTCTGTTTAGATAAGTTCTCTTGGTTCTTGATTGGATATTTAACTTAAATATTGCTGCATGTTAAGAGATTATAAGTCTGACAAAGCATACTAGTAACATGAAGTGAAAAATTTTATTTCAAAGACTAAGTTAAAATGCAGATTATCTTTCAATAAACGGTTTTACATGTGAAATGTGGTGTAAAGCTTTACTCTTTCTAGTACGCAGACTGTCAACTGAAAAGCAATTATGTTTTATACGTCGGTAAGGAATGCTAAATCTTTTCTCAAGGTTAGCGTCTGTGTTATTTTTCTCTGAGCCAGCCGGGGCACGCGGCTGCCTGCGGTGCGAGTCATTGTCTGTTTCTTTGTTGGCGCGCGTCGTTAATGGGATTACGAGACCTAACTTCTACAAATTCACCTTGCCGAGAGGGCTCTGCTCTGTTTGAATCCCGCCAGTTCTGATGCAATTCAGGTCTGTCGTTACGATCATATCGTCTGTCGTCATGTCGGTAATTTCTGTAATTAATTTCTTGTCGGTCACGTGGTGGAGAATTTCTCCCTGGATCGTAACTGCGCGCTGGACCGTTGCGTCTGAAGTTATTACGTCTCCCTTGATAATAATTATTTTGGTTCCCATATTGTCTCTTTCTCTGATTGTGTCTGTGATATTCATTACTACGGAAATGCGATCTTTCTCTGTAACTATTACTCTGCCAGTGGTTGTCATATGGGTGGTGTCTGTTTTGGTCACGATTTGTGATGTGAGAATAGCCTTGTCGTGTCCAGTTATTATTCCTTTCATCGCGGAATTGCGACGGATGTGACCTGTACTGATTGTTTTCCTGTTTTCGCGTTCGATTGTCAGTGTCAATTTCCAGTTCTTGTAACAGTCCCTGAAAAGCTTCAATGTCGTCTTTGCATCGTCCTGCTAAAATAATCTGTCGTAAATGTTCAGGTAATTTGATTAAGCAAATGCGGATGAGTTCTGAGGGGCTGCATGGGTTTGAAAGATACTGATTCTTATGTAACATGTGTTCAAAATATTTGACAAGACTGGAAAATTCAGATTGTTCGAAATGTTTCATCATTATGATGCTATGTTTTACTCGGTCTTGTGTGGCTTGGGACCAATATGCTGAGAGGAAGGCATGGTAAAATTCTCCTTCACTGTGGCAATCGTGAATGACCGATCGCATTCTTACAGCTGGTTCATTCTCTAAATAGCCACACATAAATTCTAATCTGTGCTCTAGTGACCAGTTGGGAGGAAAACAATGAGAGAATTGATGGAGCCACGCTTGTGGATGAATGTCGTTGCCAGAATTCTTAAATGTTTTGAATTTACGTGTAGTAATGAACAGCTTATAGTCAAAATCATCGTGTCGGCGGGTCGCATATCGGTCATTGTTACGTCGTTTCGGCGGTTCCATCTCAAAATTCGGTGTATTTTGCCAATTACTTTCATGATTTCCGAAATGTCCTGTGTTATTATTTTGTGGTTGTTCTGTATTGCTATGTCCCTCTTCCCATACTGGGGCGCGAGTGTCCTCTGAAATATGTAATTCTTGTATTACTTGAGCCAACTGATCTTGTACTTCCCGCATTTCTCTTTTGTACTGTGTGTTGATTTGATTTTGATTCTGTTTGAATTTCCTAATTTGTTCATACTCTTCAGTGTCAGTGAAGGCTACAGGTTTTGTGTCATTCAGATCATCATCTACCTTCGTAGATAAGTTAGTGAACTGATCTGAAAGTTCGGCTACTTTCTCCGATAGTGAACACATTTCCTCAGTGTGTTTTTCTGAACCAAGTTTCAGAGTGTCCATTTGTGTTGAAATCGAATCTACTGTGACCTTTAAGTTTTCCTGAGTTCTTGCAAGTTGCGTAACCGAATCGGTGGATGCAACTGAGTCAATTTTAGCTTGCAAGGTCTCATGATTTTCATGAAGAATTGTTTGCAGTTCTTTTATGGCTGCTTCGTGATTCTGTAATGCATTTTCATGCCGCGAAAAAATAGGTTGGAAATGCTCACAAATTTGTGTTTTTACGTCATTACAGACTTTTTGACATTTCGATTCGATTTTATGTAATTCAGTAGTTAAATCTTCACGTGTTTGTTCAAGCATATGTTCCACTGTGTCTAACTTTTGAAGCTTTTGCTGTGTTTGTCTCTGATTTTGTTCCACTGTGTCTAATTTTTGAAGATTTTGTTCCATTGTGTCTAACTTTTGAAGATTTTGTTCCATTGTGTCTAACTGTTGCTGTGTTTGTCTCTGGTTTTGTTTCATTTGTTGCATTAATTGCAATAATAATGTATTAGTGTCTGGAATCAGATCATCTATGCTTTTCGGCAGTGCATTTGCACCGGCAACATTCACAGTTTGACAAGCAGAAAATGTGTCTCGGCTTATTTGAGAAAACGGTGAGGACGCAAAACCTGAATGTACAGTATTTGCAAGATTGTGTCCTGTCATATCGGATTCCTGACGCGAGCTGTTGCCGACCAATCGATCGATAATGCTTCCCTGTTCACTAATTGTTTCACTGCCTACACCATTATTTGCAACCCGCTCCATTTCCCTATGCACAATTACCAAATTACTACTTTGAACATTAGTTAATTCATTACATGGTGGCGCTAACACACTGCTTTCGTCTTCACTGTCATTTCTCAGTTTACTTTGGAGCCTAGTATTACGTTTTTCACACGCCATTATTGTCACAATATTTCACACGACAACACAAAAAAGCACAATTTGAAGAGCAAAAATAAGAGAACACATTAACATAGCACTGAAAATAATATCTAGTTAATTGCAAGCGCAGCTGCGAAATACTTGGTGCAACTCTACATGCATGCCACAACTGTTTTACTGTACAACAATGAAAGTCTACAACTACAAAGGAAATTCCCTCTATGATTACGCGCTAGCAATAAAAAAAATCTACATTAATTACACAAACTACAAGAAAAAATCAGAAGATTCCAGTGAGGTATCCTCGGCTAAGGGTCGACGTATGAAACGTCCCCTTTGAACAGTTTATACACGACTGTGCTTAAAATGACACACAATAGTTTTTCAGCGCAACGCAATCTGACTTTCAAAAATCCCTACAAAAGAATGGCCCTGACTAACATTAACCTATACGTTTCACAAATCACTTACCTCACAAAAATCTTCGTTACTCAAGCTACTGCTATACCGCGAGCGCCACTACTGCCAGCTAAATAAAAGATTTAAACTACTGAAGGCACTAACTACTGATAGTCATAGTTAGCAAATGAAAGATTTTAATACAGAACAAACAATGTATTTACCTTAATAGTCAATATATATAGCAGTTCATGAGATCCAGTCTTACAAATTTCAAAACTCCGCCATCTCTCTCCCCACGTCCACCACTGCTGGCGGCTCACCTCCAACTGCGCAACGCTACGCGCTGTTAGCATCCAGCTGCCGCAGCCCAACACTACAATGGCAGCTAAATAAAAGATTTAAACTACTGAAGGCACTAACTACTGATAGTCATAGTTAGCAAATGAAAGATTTTAATACAGAACAAACAATGTATTTACCTTAATAGTCAATATATATAGCAGTTCATGACATCCAGTCTTACAAATTTCAAAACTCCGCCATCTCTCTCCCCACGTCCACCACTGCTGGCGGCTCACCTCCAACTGCGCAACGCTACACGCTGTTAGCATCCAGCTGCCGCAGCCCAACACTACAATGGCAGACAACATTGCAAACCAGCCACAGACTGCACACGGCACAGCCAGTGATTTTTATACAGAGCGCTATGTGGCGGCGGCGTTACCAATAAAAAACCTAAACAGCCTACTTACACCCTTAGAAAAATTATACATGACTGTGCTTAAACTGACACACAATATTTTTAGCGCAACGCAATCTGACTTCCAAAAATCCCTTCGAAAGAATGGCCCTGACTAACACTAACCTATACGTTTCACAAATCACTTACCTCACAAAAATCTTCGTTACTCAAGCTACTGCAATACAGCGAGCACCACTACTGCCAGCTAAATAAAAGATTCAAACTACTGAAGGCACTAACTACTGATTGGTACAGTTAGCAAATGAAAGATTTTAATACAGAACAAACAATGTATTTACCTTAATAGTCAAAATATATATAGCAGTTCATGACATCCTGTCTTACAAATTTCAAAACTCCGCCATCTCTCTCCCCACATCCACCACTGCTGGCGGCTCACCTCCAACTGCGCAACGCTACGTGCCGCTAACAGCCAACTGCCCAACGCTATAATGGCAGACAACAATGCAAACCACAGACTGCACACGGCACAGCCAGTGATTTTCATACAGAGCGCTACGTGGCGGCAGCGTTACCAATAAAAAAACCTAAACAGCCTACTTACATAGCCCCCATGCTCCCCACCAAAAATTTTACAAATTGTTTTGGGCACTGGCCAATAATGATTTGATAAAAATTTTCATAATTACAATAACAAAGATATCAAATGCACACACTTAATGATACACTGTTCGTCAAAAGCTAAAATTTTCTCACAGTCCATAAAGACAGTCCTGATCGTTCATCACAGTAAAATTGCAGTGTTTTTCTCAAAGTCTGAGCAATAAAAGAAATTGCACTTGGAAGCAGTGGATTTCTAAGCAGTCTTGAAGAAGTAGTGTTGTCCTTCCAACGGAAAGACAGTGCTGACTCTTTACATGCAGACAGGTAATGGGCCACAACAGAGCAAACCCACAGCAGAGTCAGTCGGAGTTGAAGACTATTGGTAGGTAGGTCCTCACAGAGCAGACCCACTTCAGAAATCATGGTATTGGTGGGCCATCGAACGTGCAAACCCACATCAGTCCTTGTAGAGATGGCCAGCAGCCATCTGTTGCAACTGTGCAGGTGCAAAATCACCATCGAAGAGTCTTGTGGACAATATAGCAAGTCCATAAACCACCACTTGTGCACTCACAATTTTTTTTGGAAATGTCCTTAGAATGAGCAATGCTGTTAACCAGTCCCTTGCTGAACTGTCAACACATGTGCATACACTATCAGTCCCTACTTCTCACATATTGTCCATATTCTATGACCAACAGAAACATGTGCAGTGAAATGTAACTTACAAGTTACTTAATTTGATGAACTGTTGTCAATTACAATTTTATAACATAAGAATACAATAACAAAGATACAAAATACATCATTAAAGAACATAACAGTACAGATAACATTTGTAATAACACAGACTTTACAAAAGAATAGAAATAAACATATACATTAATGTTACAGGAATTATGATGTAAGTACATACATAAAAGATCAGAATAACTTTTGAAACATCAACTTCACACATGAGCATTAGAACAAAACAGAATAAATAATGTGTAAACATCTTTACAAAGTAAATAACATGTTATTGATGCAAATTACATTTGAGAATAACAGTATTCCTCATCATAGTGAATGTAGCTTAGTATTAGAAGAAAAAAAGTTCTATGAAACAGTACACAGAGACAGGAAGAACACAAATACCCAAGGGTACAAAAACACATATTGGGATAACACAAGGAAAGGACAGCGTTTGTTTTACTGCAGTATTTTGCAAATAAAACTTTCTGTACTACTTGGAGATCTCCCTTCATTCTTCATTACGTCCAAAAAGTCCTATCTATACCTGCTTTCTGTACTTTTTTCGTAAAACTTCTCAATGCATTTCTCCCAATTCAACGCAACTCATTCTCTTATATAGTCTACGCCCTCTTAAGCTAACTTAAATCTACTGAGCTCAGATGCTAAACTAAGGGATGAGGCAATGCAGCAGCACAAAACAATTAACACAAACAGCAATGATAAAAAAATGGAAATTGGCAAAAAAAGGCAGCAATATTACAACTACGAGTAATATAAGGCAATGCGCAGCACACAAGAAAAATAAATCAGTAATAAAATTGGCTTAACCTAGTAATACAAAGTGACATTCAGTAGCACTATGCATGGCAAACAGCAGCAGCTCAAGCAGAAAAAATATTACGCTAAATACAACAATGCAGATAAGGACAATGTCTATTCACATCTTAATGTCTATGTAATTAAAATGGTGCACCACAAAAACTTATTGTAAAAAAAATATTACCATGTACTTGAAAAGATAGTTAGTTATGTAGTTACTGTTATCAATCCCTTCTTATTGTTCTTTCTATTCAAAGTGCTCCTTTTTCGAAGAATATGGATCATAAAATTATTATTTAATAGATCTGTTGGCAGAAAGTGTTCACATTAGCAAATGCATTTAAATTTAGTTTATAAAATCAATGATGCAACACAGCTGGAAAACAGATATTAAATGAAATAAGCAACCATGAAAAGCAAAGCACAAAAATATCATTCAATAGTCATGTGACATTTCATAAGTTAGTAGAAATTCTCTCAACTCTCGTAGAAAGACGCTTGTCATAATCAAGTGTGCGGATGTAAGTATCTTTCCAAGTAATGAGCGTGTCGTATTTGCGATGCTTTCTACAAAGGACTGTTAATAGCGAGGATAATGGCCTCTTTTTTTTCACCTAATGGCTTTCTTTTGTCAGGTGGCTTTCGCGCAGCTGGGTGCCCACGGCGTATTACGTGCAGGTGGTCACTTAACTGTCTTACCGAAATATTTACGACACCAGTTTCCGCTACAGTGGCAGTCTCATATAAAAAATTTCACAGGTCAAGAATTTGCGTTACACATCTGTAGAAACAAAATGCTATTGATATAACAATGTCCAAAAAATTTTCGTCGGCATTGTAATACATTCACGATTTACATACATTTCATACCTCTTAAAGTACGATCCTAGGTTTACAACAACCTTCTTCACAAACCAGAGTCCCTAACCACTACTCATTATTCGTTGCTTTATTACACATATACATATTCGTCGACACTTCCTCAATATTTAATCATAAGAAATACGTAGCATAATTCTTATTGATCATAAACATACTGCAACAGCGTAACACATATAGTCATCATAACATCATAAAATCTCAGCCAAGTCTCAAAATCGTCGTAGCTTCCTCCAATAATTTTAAAACCTAAAAAAATCTCTGCTCATGTCAAAAGTGTCATCTACCTCAAACGTACTTTAAAAATCATGATCCCATACCAAATATGTCATTCAAAGCTCTCATAGTATCACAATGGTTCCGAAAAAATATGAACAGTTCACAAAGTACACACAAAATACAATTTGAAGTTATCCAACTGTGTAATTACGTAAACATCTGTCACTGATGTAGTAAAATAAATATTTGCCTCTCTCAGTTAAATGATCAGATAGCTGTGTAATTCTGTGTTAGAGAAATATGGTACCGATGTGTTAAGTTGTATAAGCAAATACCATATTAGTTAGGGCTCCTTGTGCCTGCCAAACACATGGTACACAAAGTAAGCATGTACCCCCCTGAGGATTAATGTAATTATATCCTCAGGTGTTGCTGATTACAGCAATGGAATGAAATGTATCATGGAAAGCCTTTGTATCATTGTACGTCAAATATCTTTTAAAAAAATGTTTTCAGTACAAAATTAATCACTCAACTACATGCACTGTAGCGCTAAACTGTGCGTTGTGTTGTAAGATAATCTCTGTAAAAGTGTCGTAGTTATCGTCCTCCGAAAGTTAAGTTCTGCAGAAGTCAATGTACTCACCTCATGATAAACAAAAGTGAAATGTTTTGCGTATAGATATCATAGTTACTACGCTTATTGCTGTGATGAAGTAAGTACTGTACTGTAACGTATTGTTGTGCTACAGAAAGGGCTGTCTCATTGTAGCTATACCACAAAGTTACTACTAAAACATGTTTTCCTTTCCAGAAGAATTCAGAAAAGGTGTGAAGATATAAAACAGATACAGCGCAAAAGCAATAATATAAATTGTGTCACTCATTAGTAGCGTCGTGATAAAATCTTGTAGGTGTCACATAAACTAACCACTGAGTCATCTGGTATCTCACCGAAAGTACTTCAAATCCAGAATGTATTTTCAAGTAAACAAAATGTTGCATTAAAATTTCATTAGCAGTACTGGTAAATGTTCTAAGTATGTCAGCCTTATAGTCGTTACGAAATCATGCAACTAACAAGCAAGAATGTACAAATAACATCACTGTGTCGTCTGTTCACCATAACAATGCATTCGTAATTTCTGTTTAAAAATGTTCCCTAGGTTCTAGACTGGATATTTAACTTCAAACATTGTTGCATGTTAACAGTTTCTCAGTGTCACAAAGCATACTAGAAATGTGAAGTGAAATGTTTTATGGCAAAGACAAAGTTAAAAATCAGATTATCTTTCAACAAACGGTTTTACTTGTGAAATATAGCGGAATCCTTTACTCTTCATAGTACTCAGGGTTTCAACTTGAACGCAATTATCATGCGGTAAACGTCGGTAAAGAATACTGGAGTTTTTCTCAAGGTTAGCGCCTATGTTATTTTTCTCTGAGCCAGCCTGCGCACGTGGCTGCCTGCGGTGCGAGTCATTGTCTGTCTCTTTGTTGGCGCGCGTCGTTATTGGGATTAGGAGACCTAACTTCTACAAATTCACCTTTTCGAGAGGGCCCTGCTCTGTTTGAATCCCGCCACTTCTGATGCAATTCAGGTTTGTCGTTACGATCATATCGTCTGTCGTCATGTCGGTAATTTCTGTAATTAATTTCTTGTCGGCCGCGTGGTGGAGAATTTCTCCCTGAATCGTAACTGCGCGCTGGACCGTTGCGTCTGAAGTTATTCTGTCTCCCTTGATAGTAATTGTTTTGGCTCCCATATTGTCTGTTTCTACGATTGTCTCTGTTATAGTCATTACTACGGAAATGCGATCTTTCTCTGTAGCTATTACTCTGCCAGTGGTTCTCATATGAGTGGTGTCTCTTTTGGTCACGATTTGCGTTGTAAGAATAGACTTGTCGTGTCCAGTTATTGTTTCTGTCGTCACGGAATTGTGACGGATGTGACCTGTAGTGATTGTTTTCCTGTTTTCGTATCCGGCTACGGTCTGTGTCAATTTCTAATTCTTGTAAGAATCCCTGAAAAGCTTCAATGTCATCTTTGCAACGTCCCGCCAAAATCATATGTCGTAAATGTTCAGGCAATTTCATTAAGCAAATGTGGATGAGTTCTGTGGGGCTGTATGGGTTTGAAAGATATTGATTCTTATGTTACATGTCTTCAAAATATTTCACAAGACTGGAAAATTCAGGTTGTTCGAAATGTTTCATCATAATGACGCTATGTTTTACTCGGTTTTGTGTAGCTTGAGACCAATATGCTGAGAGGAAGGCATGATAAAATTCTCCTTCACTGTGACAATCGTGAATGACAGATCGCATACTAACAGCTGGTTCATTCTCTAAATAGCCACACATAAATTCTAATCTGTGCTCTAATGACCAGTTAGGAGGAAATCAATGAGAGAATTGATGAAGCCACGCTTGTGGATGAATGTCGTTGCCAGAATTCTTAAATGTCTTGAATTTAGGTGTAGTAATGAACAGCTTATAGTCAAAATCATCATGTAGGCGAGTCGCATGTCGGTCATTGTACGTCGTTTCGGCGGTTCCATCTCAAAATTCGGTGTACCTTGCCAATTTCTTTCATGATTTCCGAAATGTCCTGTGTCATTATTTTGTGGTTGTTCTGTATGTCTATTTCCCTCTTCCCGTACTGGGCCGCGAGTGTCCTCTGAAATATGTAATTCTTGTATTACTTGAGCCAACTGACCTTGTACTTCCCGCATTTCTCTTTTGTACTGTGTGTTGATTTGATTTTGATTCTGTTTGAATTTTCTAATTTGTTCATACTCTTCAGTGTCAGTGAGGGCTACAGGTTTTGTGTCATTCAGATCATCATCTACCTTTGTAGATAAGTTAGTGAACTGATCTGAAAGTTCGACTACTTTATCAGATAGTGAAGTAATTTCCTCCATGTGTCTTTCTGAACCAATTTTCAGAGTATCTACTGTGCCCTTTAAGGTCTCTTCAGTTTTTGCAAGTTGCGTAACCGAATTGGTAGATGCAACTGAGTCAATTTTAGCTTGCAAGGTCTCATGATTTTCATGAACAATAGTTTGCAGTTCTTTTATGGCTGCTTCATGATTCTGTAATGCATTTTCATGCCACGAAAAAATAGGTTGGAAATGCTCACAAATTTGTGTTTTTTACGTCATTACAGACTTTTTGACATTTCGATTCGATTTTATGTCATTCAGTAGTTAAATCTTAACGTGTTTGTTCAAGCGTATGTTCCACTGAGTCTAACTTTTGAAGCTTTTGTTCCATTGCGTCTAACTTTTGAAGATTTTGTTCCATTGTGTCTAACTTTTGAAGCTTTTGCTGTGTTTGTATCTGATATTGTTTTGGAAATTTTATAAGCTAATGTACAGAGCTTATGTGACAGTCAAATTGTGTGTCTAATAGTGTCAAAACACAAATCATTAAAGCTGCAATATTGATTTGTAATATAAATATCAAAATTGACAGTTTTTATGGAAATGTCTTTATCGATTGGTTAAAACCATAGGACGGTATCTGATATAATGTAATATTCAATGGCTGACAAATTTCCCTGTTCATATTTACTATGATGTGTGAGTCAGTTTGAAACGTCCCCTTAGAAAAATTATACATGACTGTGCTTAAACTGACACACAATATTTTTAGCGCAACGCAATCTGACTTCCAAAAATCCCTACGAGAGAATGGCCCTGACTAACACTAATCTACACGTTTCACAAATCACTTACCTAACAAAAATCTTCGTTACTCAAGCTACTGCAATACAGCGAGCGCCACTACTGCCAGCTAAATAAAAGATTCAAACTACTGAAGGCACTAACTACTGATAGTCATAGTTAGCAAATGAAAGATTTTAATACAGAACAAACAATGTATTTACCTTAATAGTCAATATATATAGCAGTTCATGACATCCAGTCTTACAAATTTCAAAACTCCGCCATCTCTCTCCCCACGTCCACCACTGCTGGCGGCTCACCTCCAACTGCGCAACGCTACGTGCCGCTAACAGCCAACTGCCCAACACTACAATGGCAGACAACAATGCCAACCAGCCACAGACTGCACACGGCACAGCCAGTGATTTTCATACAGAGCGCTACGTGGCGGCGGCGTTACCAATAAAAAAACGTAAACAGCCTACTTACAAGTTTTCCAGTGAAAGATCTATTATATAGGTCTCATGTCGTCAGATAATTGACATTCCTTTAATGCCCAGAAAGTGTTGTTAATTTCTTCTGCTTCAGTCATTATTGTAGATGTCACAGTTCTATTCAGTGACCATCTGTCACAACCATAAACCACTCACTTTCGTCCGTCTTGTAACTTAGCGAACATGAATTCGTAACTTGCGTTCATCAGCTGAAGGACGATTTTTTCTGTTTTTCCTGTATTGCTTTAAACGGTATAACTATTCGATACGGTACCTCTCGAAACACCAATCGGTTCACCTACCTTGATCAAGTAAGCACCCACCGTAGGAGCACCTATAATTTGTCGATGTCCACATTCATTTAGATTCGACATTATGCACTAACAACGACAGAGGACACGGTTCTAAGCAAGATTGACACTTAACGTAAAGAGGACATTACACAGGTGTCATTCGTGGCCAAATACAATTGCGCAGCATGCGGACCTGGCTAATATCTGTATTAATGTACAAGAAGTCATTTCTCACCGTATTTCCATATTTTTGTCGAACGGCTCTACATGGGCCTTAGGCGTCAACGTTACTTTCAATATACGGCGGCCGAACCCCGAAGGGGATATTCCGGTCAATAAATGCCATACGATCATTTCATTTCACTTTCAACATCGTCTGAGTTGCGGGCGACGCGCTCGAACTTGCATGTGAATTTGTTCCTCTCACTCTATTAAAGTCTGAGTATGAAGTATAGAATACGTAATCTGAAGTCAATGTGGTTGTACTATGAGTGTAGGATAATTTTGATGGTGTGTTCATATAGTAGCGGGGTTGTTGAGCATGAAGTTAACATAAATACGCCAGGGTGAGGTGGTGCAATACAACCAGCTAAATAAAGGATTCTAACTACTGATGGCTCTATAATCAATTATTCGAAATGACAGTCACAATCGCATTTTGGTTACCAACCATGAACAGGCAGGGTGACGACTCTAGCGAGCGACGAAATGGTGTAAATTGCCCTGAAGATGGCCCCATCGCAGGTTGAAACCGGTTGGCGGCAAAATAAATAATTCGATTGTGACTGTCATTTTGAACAATTGACTATAAGTATTAAATGAAACAATAAGTTTACTGTTACCAGTCACTGTTTATTTGTTTCCACGACGCGTTTCAAAGGTTTAAACCTCCATCATCAGGTGGATATACATCAGTTAATATGGCATTTGTGTGTTTGTGTTGTGTTACGATTTCTTTGGAGGAAGTTGTGACACTGTCTAGTGGAGAAAACAAAACAGTATTTCAGAACTTGGTCTGTTTTGACAAAAATTGAACTTGTATCTAGCAGTAAACATAAATTAAGTAAGATAAAGTACCTCCAGTGGTCACAGGATCCTTTCACAGTCGTAACACATCACATGAACACTATCATATTGTATAAACAAATATGGCGTCGTAATCTATTAGGTGCATGGATCGTACAGCAAAAGAGAAAATGTTCTCACAAAGTCCAGAGAATATACGTCCTAACAACATTATTACAGAAAACTTTTTTAAGTACAATAATCATATTGGCTACAGTGATAAAATAAAATAAAATAATACACAATTGACCATTCTTATAGGGGTTCATAGGTAGATATGAAAGGCTGGAGGCAGAGGGGAAGGAATATAAAGAGAACATGAGAGGGAGGGAGGGGGTGGAGAGAGAGATTGTATGACAGCAAACTTTACAAGGCAAAGGATCTTAAGATTATGTCTGTTGCATGTATTAACTGTCTAAAGGTTGTGGTAATACATTGGTAAATGCTTAAAAAGTGCACATGGATGTGCATTTGTATCAGCAGTTGTATACATAGTTTCAAGCTGACAAGGGGTACAAACTGTTGGTGTGATTGTATATCTGTAAATGAAGTCAATCTCCTGTACACTCAGGGCTGTTATGGTAACATAAATAAATATTAGTGGTAAATCTTAGGTGTGTGTGTGTGTGTGTGTGTGTGTGTGTGTGTGTGTGTGTGTGTGTGTGTGTGTGTGTGTGTGCTTAGCAATTTTTAATGACGTAGGCAGTTGTTGAAAACGGAGATGATACTACTGTAAATATTGTCATTTTTGTCATTTAAGATGCATTCAGGTTGTTTAGTTTGATGTTTGTATATTTGGAGTGTTTCAAGGATGTCTAGTTTTCTGCCTTTTGGTTGGATGTGGAGGATGCTGATACTTGTGTTGTTAACATGGTGTTTTGTTTCATGCAGGTGGGTGGCAATAGCTGATGTGTGGTATTTTTTGTTTTTTAGTGCTGCCATGTGTTCTTTGAACCTAATCTCAAATGATCTCCCTGTCTGGCCTATGTAGAAGCAGTCACAGTCTAAACATTTAATTTTGTATACGCCTGTGTGATGCAGAGGGTTTTGTGTGCTGATGTTGTGGGGTAATTTCTGTCCGATCCTGTTGTCTGTTGTGAAGGATATGCTTATGCCTTTTCGTTTGAAGACATTGGCTATCTGATAGGAAATCTTACCTAGAAAGGGGATTGTGTGGAAGATGATATTTTCTTTTTGTTTTTTGTGTTGTGATTTCTTTGCCATTATTGAGTGTTTTAGGGTGTCTACTATGGAGCTGTTATAACCATTTGCAATAGCTGTTTGTTTTACTATTTGAATTTCTTGATCACTTTTGTCTTCAGAGAGTGGTAGTTGGATAGCTCTATTGATCATGTACCGGAATGCTGCCATTTTGTGGGCTGTGGGGTGACAGGAGGAGTTGTGGATTGTCGTATGTGTTGTGGTAGGCTTCCGGTAAATTTCAAACTCATGTCTGTTATTCCTTATTCTAACTGTAAGGTCTAAGAAATTTATACTGTCATCTGTTTGGTGTTCAACTGTGAATTTTATGTTTTCATGGGAGCTGTTGAATAACTGGTTCAACTCACTGATGTCATCTTTAGTGCCTTTGATTAAAATGATGGTGTCATCCACATATCTGTAGTAGTAGATGATATTTTTGAGGAGGTGGTGGTCAGAATTCAAGATTTTGTCTTCTAAGTTACTTATAAATATTTCAGCTAGCAACCCAGAAAGATTCGAGCCCATTGCCAGGCCATCTGTTTGTATGTAGATTTTATGGTTGAATTTAAAGTAGTTGTGTGAAAGTGTGAATTCGAGCAGGTCCATTAGCTCAGTAATGTGAGTTGAAGGGATTTTTTTATGTTTTTGTAGGTTGGCATTGATTATCTGTAGTGTGGGATCTATTGGCACAGAGGAATAAAGGTTTTGTATGTCAAATGAGGCAAGTGTGGCTCCGTCAGGTACTTCTATGTCTTTGACATGTTGTGTGAATTCTGTTGTGTTTTTAAGTGTTCTCTCATTATTGAATGTGTATGCTTCTTTGAGAATTTTGAAGAGCATTTTGTTGAGTTTGAATGTTGGGCTGTTCCTGCAGTTCACTATAGGTCTTATGGGGGTCCCATTTTTGTGTATCTTGGGTTGTGACCGAAGGCAAGGTGCTTGTGGGCTCATTGTTACAATATTTCTTGCTTCTTGGATGGTGAGTAGAAAGTTGATGTTGTTTGAGATGTGTTTAATCTCTTTTTGAATTCTGGCTGTTGGATCTTTATGTATCTCTGTTATGTGGTTGGTTTGGAAGAAGTCTAAAGTTTTTTCTACATATGTTGCTCTGTTCATTACAACAGTTGTGTTACCCTTGTCAGCTTTTACAATTATTGCATTATTCATGTTTAATTTAGTCTTAATGGTACGTGTAAGGATTTCTTCTCTTTTCTTGTATGCTGGGAATGGTTTTGCAATTTCTTTCTCAATAATTTCATTAATTTTGTGGCAGGCTGCTATTCTGTCATTTTGCTTCTTAAGGGCGATGGTTGAGATCTGTGTGGCACTAGTGATGAGCTTTTCTTGGTTCCTTGGGTCCAGTGGAGCTTGAACATTGTGTTTTAAACCTTTGCAGAGTAGTATTTCTTCTTCTGCAGTGAATATTATGTCTGTGTTGTTGAGGAAAGGTGTGTAGAATGTGTGTTTCCTTTGGCTGTTTTGGTTCAGTTTGGGAGGTAACTGTTGATTTATAAGACTGGCTAGTTTTTTCTTCTGTGTGGTTTTTGTTTTCTGTACAATGAACTCGATGTACTTTCTGACTTTTTCGGTTATGGAATCGTAGTCTAGTCTATGAAGCAACTTTCCCAACTGTAATTCTGCATTATAAAGCTGCGTGTTGAACATTTGTTTTTTAATATAAAGTTCTTTCAGTTCGTTTTTCGCCCAGAATTTCCGTGCGTTTATCAGTGTTTTCTTTGCAGTTGTCGTGTTTATTTTGATGTCAATCTTTACATAATTTGGAATGACGTTATTTCTGAGACAATTTCTATTGAAGTGAATATGCTGTGTTGTCATTGCGAGCTTTTCTGCGCTGTTTTTGTACTCGAAAATAGCCTTGATTGCCTGACTGGGCAGATTAACTTTAAATGCGAACATTTTTAGGTTAGTACTATAAGTAAATTAATCGCTGCTTATCTCCATACAAATAAGATGTCTGAAAAAAGTGATGGCTCTACTAACAGGCATATGGTCAGCAAAGGAAAGATTTTGTTGCACAGCAAACAATGTATTTAGCAGATTTTACCTTATTGATGTGACAACTATTTCGAAAAATTATATAATCGTCAATACTTCCATTACCCACATTAAATCTCCATGATGGACACTTGTCCAGACCGTCCGCTCCAGCTAATACTGAAAACGGCCATGAAAATACCCCTTGTGGCTTCTGCGAGTCTGAAATAATATTCGTCAGAAACGGTCAAGACTAAATACAGTGCCAGCAATGTGCTACATGGTTTCACGAAGTGTGTATTGACGCAGAAGGACGAAAAATGGTTACAATTTGGACACTGAAATGTACTGAGCATAATAGCCCCTTGACTGGGTGGAACAGCCCCACCATTTTGGTATGTTGTGAGTTCTGCCTTCTTGTTTTTGTAAACAAATTTCCACTTCTTATATGCTGGAATGTTTTGACAATTAAACTGCCATATTGTACCACATTGAATGATTTTTTAAAAACGTTTCATTTCATATTACATACGGCTTACAGTTGAAATGAGCGGAATAGCCCCGCTCTACCCTATTAAACAAGATAGGATATGCCCTCCTCCACATTGCTATTTGGAAGTAGAACATGAGCAGCTACTAAAAAGCAAGAAATTAGAATCCAAGGACCAGAAAGGAAATTTCTGAGAGGAGGGAAGGGTTGTACACATTAGGTAAACTAAGAAAGGAGGACACAAGAGGAGAGATGGGGTGCACAGCGTTAGATAAACTAAGAAACGAAGACACAAGAGCAGAGCTTGGGATACGCCCATAACTGAAAATATCAGGTCTAACCGACAAAGTTAGGTAGAACTTCCACGGAGAGAGCCAGATTCAAGGCTACTAAAACAAGCCTTAAATATCAGAGATTCAGGTACAAGATACGTACGAAGTCCACAAAGAACGTGGCTGGATACTTATAAGACTGAACAAGCCTATGACCTAGATTATAGTGAAAGAAGAAGAAGAACAGAAAATGGACTGTATCTCAAACAGCGCACACCACGTCTCGGAGCAGTATAAGAAAAATTCTGCAAATGGTAAGAACAAGTGTTTGATCAATATAAACGGTAAATAAACTGAAATGTTTGTGAGAAACAATCGAAGACAGCGGTTAAGAAAAGTGTGGACTTCGGAAAGGAAACTCAAAATGGAAGGACCTTACGGGGCACCTAGAAATAATTAGAACCATAAACATCTGAAAACCTGGGTATGAAGCACAACAAGGGAGTAGTGAAACATAAAAGCTTATACGCCAGCAAATGTTTGTACTGCATTTTAGTCTCGAAAAATTTGACGTATTAAAAAAGCGGAAGATTAAAAAAATAAAAATAAATAAAAATAAAAATAAATAATTATTCTATTTTCTTTCAGTAGCCAAGCCTCGAATAATTTCTCCTATGACAGTTATGACAGTTACGGCATCATTTGTGGTACATGTCTGAGGTCCAGCAGTTACGAGAAGGCCAAAGTTGTGGCTGAATCCAATCCGTTCTCTGTCAGATTTACGTTCACCTGATATGGATCACCTCCTTCGTCTGAACTTTCGAGAGGATTCGCTTCACATGGAGAGGTGCAGAAAGCTACGTGAATCTTATTGCACGTACAGGACCACCTGGACGTGGGATTGGACAGCTTTCAGCTATTACGCTGACAAAGAGGTAAACAAACGGTGTGCCTTGCAAAACAACTCGGTAAAACTGAAGGACTGCCTCCAACCGCACACTGACCAGTGCACTTAACGAGCAGGAGCGGCGACCGTCCGTCGCATATAAATACACGAACATGAGCCACATTTCAACACTTTGCCAGAAGATGAAGCGTATAAAATTTCTCGAACCGTTGCGGTATTTCAATTACGTCTACGTGTACATCTACATCTATACTCCGCTAGCCGTCACATTTCGTGTACAGACGATACTTTGCATACCGTTTCCATTTTCCCCTTTTCCTTTTACATTAGCGAACGGTGCGCGAGAACAACTGTTGGTAAGCCACCACATAGGATGCAACATCTCCGATTACCTCGTTCTTATTACTTGGCTAGATGTATGTGATAGGAAGCGATATATTAGATCACTATTCTTCGAACGCATGCTCTCGAAATTTCAAAAGTTTGTTTCTCCGTGATACACAAATCCTCAGTGGAACTGTCTGCCAATGGAGTATGTTGAGCATCGCGGAAACGGTCTCGCGCTTATCAGACGATTCAGTGAAGAAACGCGCCACTGAATTCCATATATTCGCTACCTACCTCTTCCATTAATTCAACCTAACAAAAGTCACAGACTGAATAGCAAACCGAAGAACAGGTCGAATGGGTAAGACACTTCGTTCGTGGGTGAATTGCAGTTCCTTAAAATTATCCAGTGAATCTGTTAACGTAGCCGCGTTGGATTAGCTGAGCGGTCTAAGGCGCTGCAGTCATGGACTGTGCGGCTGGTCCTAGCGGAGGTTCGACTCCTCCCAAGGGCATGGGTGTGTGTGTTTGTCCATAGAATAATAGTGTGTAAGCTTAGTGACTGATGACCTTAGCAGTTAAGTCCCATAGGATTTCATACACATTTGAACATCAGTAACGTATGTATTCTTTATGTGATCATACACCTAAAACGTTTACGGTTACTGTTATTTTAAGTGCTTTATCGTCAAAACATAATCGAATAGTAAGTGATTCCGTCGCCTATTCTACGCAATATTTTACACATACTTTGAGGATCAACTGTCGCGCCATGTAACTAATCTTCTGGCGGTGCAACCTCCATGAAGACAACAGCATCCTCTGCGGTTGGCCTCACGGAGCATCCGATGTTATCCGCTAAAGCTTTTACGAGGGCGTACTGAAAAATAAACGCTCCGAATTTTTTATGTGGAGCCTCGTAAAGGTTTTTGAGGTTAAAGAAACATGATAACATTCTACATCTTTATTCTTCATGTCAACACATTTGCAACCCTAAGCCATTAGATGGCTCCGAAATGCAGCGAGTATGTAGCTTTACTACGTCGGTGGTTGAGAAATAGCGTCCTGTAATTGAGTTTCGAATCTGTTGCCGAATGTTTGATACTTTTGCACGTATGTCTTTTCATACTCTTGGTGCTTCCCCCTCTTCAGCACTGAAAGTAAACCATAGGTCTGTTTCGTCCAGTATCTGGAATTAAAAATAGCTTTATAAAAATCCGCTTTGTCGAATATAGCTTCTATTTTTTTCGTAGCTTTTTCACATAATGAAGCAATTCTTTCGGAAACTACAAGGGCCGCACCGGAGTGGCCGGCGGGCTTAGGGCGTCATGTCACGGACTGCGCGGCCCCTCCTGCCGGAGGTTCATGTTCTCCCCTGGGCATGGGTGCGTGTGTTGTTCTTAGCATAAGTTAGTTTAAGTAGTCTGTAAGTCTAGGGACCGATGACGTCTCCAGGTCCGCAGCTCGTGGTCGTGCGGTAGCGTTCTCACTTCCCACGCCCGGGTTCCCGGGTTCGATTCCCGGCGGGGTCAGGGATTTTCCCTGCCTCGTGATGACTGGGTGTTGTGTGATGTCCTTAGGTTAGTTACGTTTAAGTAGTTCTAAGTTCTAGGGGACTGATGACCGTAGATGTTAAGTCCCATAGTGCTCAGAGCCATTTGAACCATTTGACCTCTCCAGTTTGGTCCCTTAGGAATTCACACACATTTGAACATTTGAAGCTACAAGATAACAAAATGTAAAGCGAGGTATTATTATACCCACAATGTTCCAGGTTGAAATCTGATAGACAGTTTCTTCAATACATTATCAGTATCATTCAAATGTCGATGAAGTCGAAGGAACACATTTTATAATTAAGTTCGCAAAAATTATTGTCCATATGGTGTATATAGGCGGCAGCGAACTTGGACAGTTACTGAGGTTTTGACGTTTTTCTGGAACTGAGTTAAATTAGACTGCGAGCGAAAGAAACGCATCAGTTTTTACAGTTTGCGGTGTGCACATTCAACGCCCTGGCTACCTGGCATCGATCGTGTAAGTAAACTGGGCGTCCTACTCGTAAAAACACAGCACAGGCTGTAAGTTGTGTCGTGTTGTAGTGAAACAAACCAGATAACGAAACGTTGCTCTGGACACCACAGTATTATTAGTCCATTAGAGCAGAAGACAGTGCAGAAAATTTAGACTTTCATAGCTAGATGCTCTTTGATGAACATTCATTCAGTGGACCTGATTGTTTTTCAAAAACCTGCGTATTCAGCAAAGAGTGTCGCTATTTAATTCAGTTTCTTTGACGGCATGATAATTTAAATCATGTGAAATGTGGTCATGGTAATGAAACACTAAAATCACGATAGTAATCCGTTGCAGTTGCTACATATTTTATTACAAACAAAAGCATTATAAAATCACAGTCACAGTAACACAGGAGACTACCTTACAATGCCAGTTCACTTGGACAAGTAAGAAATAAACTTCTTTAACCGGAACAAGACCCACAAAACTTAAAATACAAATAAGACAAGGTTAACAAACTCAGGTAAAGCTGTACTTAAATAGTACAAATGTCCGTACAATTCCCATCAGAGCTCTCATTACTTCCAATCAGCTGAGGAACAGATTAAGGGTAAGAACATACATCTTTTAAGGTTTGGCTAACCAACTTTCCTAAATAAAACTATATACAAATGACTAAAACAATTGAGGAGGTGCTTTAATTTTGACCAAGCCAATCTTCGAATTTACTTAGTTGATTAATCAACAATATTCTTAGAATGATTACAACTAGAACATGACCATTTGACAGTACCCCTAAGAGGAGGTCGTTTCAATATTGCGTGTGAATTAGCGATAGACGCGAGCAGACCAAGGATTTAAATCAATACGAGAGGTCCACGAGACAGGAAATGACGTAGAAATGTACTCAACTTTGCACTGCAATTGAACTTCGGATGCTATAATTCTCCACCGGAAAGATGGAATCACGCAACAGTGACAACATAACCCAAGATGTAAAGGAGAGGACAGGGCCTTAAATATCTCTCTACCCCCGTGGTGCTCTGCTACCAGTATGCTCGCGTCGAAGGCTGCCAATTATCTGCAACACACACACACACATCAACGGCAGACTGTATTCTGAAACATCAACTACACAATCTTATCTAGAGGTCAGGTGATCAATACAACTAAATAGAAACAAATTAGACTCCGTGAGTTACTTGGCCAGTGCCAGACCTTAAACTTCGATTAATAAGTTCACTAAAAATCATGCTACGTCTCTAACCACACTTCATGTCGGTTCGTTGGGCGTAGCCACACTTCCTCAACTGCCGTCAAGATAGTTAGTCACGAAACCGAGGTAGGTGATAAACAACTAAAACAAGTCCAAAAGATTTTTAGTACACTGGCATATTCAATTGAGCCGCACGCTACCCAACGATGCAACTCGGCGACTCCAATTCAATCGGCCGGCGTAGCTTATAACAGAGTCGAAGGAGCTTATCCTTCCGACCTCTAGGAAAACCAAATCACCGTGGGCGGTGGATCTGCCCTCACGACTCAAGACGCCGTAGCCGCTGCCCCGCTTCTTCGTTGTCCGACTCATCCTATTGCCGTCCTGCCTACGTACACTGCCCCACGTGACTCTCGCTCACCGCTGATCCCGGCACACCTCCCCGCGCCGCCGAACATGAGCAGAAGACAAATAAGCATCTCAGTCGACTCAAAGATGAAAATGACAATCGATGGAAACTGGCACCAGAAAACGCACCAGCTCATCATCCATCCAAAATATCTGGTAGACACATTTATTTCCACTATTAACTGAAGATCGTTGCGTTCCAACGAAGTCTTAAACAAGCGGAACGAACACTAGAAGTAAGTACGAGATCAAATGAAATTTAGGTTTAGCAGCTTTTTCGGCCAGCAAGTGGAAGCAAGTAGCAGGAGAAATAAAAAAGTTTTAACTCAGGCATAGTATATTTGGTTCACTTACAAAGCATATCTGTTATGAGCCCGAAGTCCGCATCCGTAATAACTTTCGCAAATAAAAAGAACGCTCCAATGACACACTGCAAGCTTCAGCCCGTAACTTTCCAGAAAGTAAAAGCGATACAGGTACGAAAATAAATCTAGATAAGTCTTGTTTGACATGGCTGTAAGAGCAGACTCCATGAAAATCGGATAAGATTATCGTATGCACCTAATCAATCTAACATGAAGTGACTGAAGTTCGTCATAAAATTAAACTAGTACCTTGAACGTACACCAGCAGGAAGTACCCTAGCTTGTTCCGAGCTTGTGCAGTAGAACGTACGTCGGTCTGCTAACATTCGCAGAATGTCCTCTTTCGTCATCATAGCTGTGTGAGAAAAGGCACTGGAGTGTATACGAGTCTCACGAATGTTTTGGAAACTTGCGGCAACACTAACCGCGGCAGGGCTTCCCGGGCCCATTGCCCGTCGTGGCTGCCAGTACGACTTAATGGCGGTAAAGAGCTCGGGCAGGGTACGGTGTCCGAGGTGGCAGTGAACAGTTTTCGTCCAAACCACTGGGCGAGTTCATTCGTTTGATCGGAACCGGAGGCCGATGAGTGTTTCCATCTTTTGGCTGGTGAGCTATTACACAATCGATGCGCGCACGCGCTGCAATCTTTCTACAAAGATTTTACAGAAACTATTCGGTAAAAAAATTTCATTTGTCCTTAATTACAGCTTTATGTGTCAGGTTTATGAAAATGTACCCATCGTTTCGTTAACGGCCATAAGTTACTTTGATATTTTCGTGAAAGTAAGACACTCGCGAAATTCGGAAAAGTGTGCAAAGAAAAATACAGGCCGCTATGGATTTTTAAGTGCGTATTACATGATATGTAGTTGCGTAGGAACCTGAGCTAACATATTAAATTTTTCTTTAGACCCAGGCAGAGATATCAATCTGTCACTAATCTGGACAAAATTTATCTGCTGTAGCACACTTATTTGCGATCGCTCTGTGTCAGCGATAAATCCGAAGTGAAATACCCACAACATTCCTCATATTTCATAAACGGTTTCCGATATCGAAATGAAATTTTGGAAAATGATAGCATGCAAAGACAAGAGCATTTTACCATATTTTTATTATGTAAAACGTCATTATCTACTGTGTTATTCAAGTTGCTACAGACTTTTTTTGTGAAAGTATGAAATTTTTAAGGGCCATCGGTAGCTGGTGAAACTAAAAATGCTTTGGATTTTGTAACAAAAATTCAAGACATTATACATTTTTTTTACCAAGGATGTGCGTCTTCATAAGCTACTGACTTTACTTTTCCTAGCACATCGGTTAATAAACGTAAAAAACCACTGCTTCAGAATTCTTTTCCAGTTGTGTCTGCACAGCATGTCACTGAGGTGAGACAGTGTAAACTCCGCTGTGTTTTGGCAAAAGAAACAAATTTTTACATGGCAACCAGAGAAATGTGAGGGCTTTACTCAAATTCGCCACTCATGATACTTCTCTGGAAATTGCAAATGGTAAAAAGGCAGACGAATATAAATTGTTGGATTTTCGACAAAATTCTCTTTAGATAGTAATGAAAACAGAGGTGATAGTAGATCTTTTTGAATGGTCACCATGAAGGTGTGGGCGTTGTGGCACCCCACCTAATATTTACAAAAAACTGTGAGTGTAGGCTTCAGTTTAGAACAGCACTTCCCCTCTAGCACTCGGCATTTGCCCTACAGTCCTTCGATTCCCCACCACTGCCGCCCTGCCAATGCTTCTACAGCCAACTGTGCATGTAGCGAACACTACATTTTGCACGAGCTATACGAGCAAGCCTGAAGGCTGAGGTCACCTACTCCAATATGCACAGTATTTTTACCCCATATATTAATATTCTGCAATACTCTGACAACCTGTACCTTTATATAATACGTTCTGGGTGAAACATGGATATGGATATAACAGTAAAAGCTTTCAGCAACTAGTCAAGAATAAATGGTTTGAACATGTCAAAGGGCATACTGTCTGTTGTCTCTATCTAAACAAGACACTAAAACAAGAAACCTCAGAAATGAAGATGGGTGATTATCAGTCGGCTAAGGCGAAAGTTGCGAAACCTCTTTGTCTCTACATTGACAGTAGACTATTGATTATGTGTTGTAAGTAGGCTGTTTAGGTTTTCTTATTGGTAACGCCGCTTAGCGCTCGGTATGAAAAATCACTGGCTGTGCTGTGCGCAGTGTGTGTTTAGTTTGCATTGTTGTCTGCCATTGTAGTGTTGGGCAGCGGCAGCTGGATGCTAACAGCGCGTAGCGTTGGGCAGTTGGAAGTGAGCCGTCAGCAGTGGTGGACGTGGAGAGAGAGATGGCGGAGTTTTGAAATTTGTAAGAATTGGTGTCATGAACTGCTATATATATTATGACTAATGAGGTAAATACATTGTTTGTTCTCTATTAAAATCTTTCATTTGCTAACTATGCCTATCAGTAGTTAGTGCCTTCAGTAGTTTGAATCTTTTATTTAGCTGGCAGTAGTGGCGCGCTGTATTGCAGTAGCTTGAGTAACGAAGATTTTTGTGAGGTAAGTGATTTGTGAAACGTATAGGTTAATGTTAGTCAGGGCCATTCTTTTGTAGGGATTTTTGAAAGTCAGATTGCGTTGCGCTAAAAACTATTGTGTGTCAGTTTAAGCACAGTCGTGTATAAATTTTTTCTAAGGGGACGTTTCAGTGTCTAATATGTGGAGTCAATTTAGATGCTATAAAATGATCGACATAATAAGGGCAATGATCGACATTAAACAGGGGACAGACCAAAGTTGTGTTAGAATAGTATTGTGCAAGATTACGTCCACACTTTGATTATGCAAGCCTTTAGCCATGGCGACCGAGAATTCTTCCGGGTTGTGTGGTCATGGTCCATGGAAATCTTCTATCCCTGACGTTTCGTCCAAAGCTACGCTGGACATCTTCGGAGTCTTGCCAATTGACGAGTTGGCCTAAATAACATGGAAAGTGGGCGTAGTCTAGATTTCACTTGACAGCAGAGATAAACTTTGTCAGACATAAAATATAACAGTCTATCATAGTGTGTCAAAGATACAAACTTCTCATCGATTCTGGGCGCCACTAACCATATATCGCTGAGTTTCATGGCTTCTTCTTTTCTGTTAAAATTATCCCCATGTTTATACACACTCCTGGAAATTGAAATAAGAACACCATGAATTCATTGTTCCAGGAAGGGGAACCTTTATTGACACATTCCTGGGGTCAGATACATCACATGATCACACTGACAGAACCACAGGCACATAGACACAGGCAACAGAGCATGCACAATGTCGGCACTAGTACAGTGTATATCCACCTTTCGCAGCAATGCAGGCTGCTATTCTCCCATGGAGACGATCGTAGAGATACTGGATGTAGTCCTGTGGACGGCTTGCCATGCCATTTCCACCTGGCGCCTCAGTTGGACTAGCGTTCGTGCTGGACGTGCAGACCGCGTTAGACGACGCTTCATCCAGTCCCAAACATGCTCAATGGGGGACAGATCCGGAGATCTTGCTAGCCAGGGTAGTTGACTTACACCTTCTAGAGCACGTTGGGTGGCACGGGATACATGCGGACGTGCATTGTCCTGTTGGAACAGCAAGTTCCCTTGCCGGTCTAGGAATGGTAGAACGATGGGTTCGATGACGGTTTGGATGTACTGTGCACTATTCAGTGTCCCCTCGACGATCACCAGAGGTGTACGGCCAGTGTAGGAGATCGCTCCCCACACCATGAAGCCGGGTGTTGGCCCTGTGCTCCTCGGTCGTATGCAGTCCTGATTTTGGCGCTCACCTTCACGGCGCCAAACACGCATACGACCATCATTGGCACCAAGGCAGAAGCGACTCTCATCGCTGAAGACGACACGTCTCCATTCGTCCCTCCATTCACGCCTGTCGCGACACCACTTGAGGCGGGCTGCACGATGTTGGGGCGTGAGCGGAAGACGGCCTAATGGTGTGCGGGACCGTAGCCCAGCTTCATGGAGACGGTTGCGAATGGTCCTCGCCGATACCCCAGGAGCAACAGTGTCCCTAATTTGCTGGGAAGTGGCGGTGTGGTGCCCTACGGCACTGCGTAGGATCCTACGGTCTTGGCGTGCATCCGTGCGTCGCTGCGGTCCGGTCCCAGGTCGACGGGCACGTGCACCTTCCGCCGACCACTGGCGACAACATCGATGTACTGTGGTGACCTCACGCCCCACGTGTTGAGCAATTCGGCGGTACGTCCACCCGGTCTCCCGCATGCCCACTATACGCCCTCGCTCAAAGTCTGTCAACTGCACATACGGTTCACGTCCACGCTGTCGCCGCATGCTACCAGTTACCTGCCCTGGTCGTTAGCGTAGTTTTCCGGCAGTGTGCCTTTCCTCGTCGTGTTGATGTTGTCCGGCAGGGCGTGTAGATCGACAACCTTTAAGTTGTTGGGTTTATATTTTGCTTATACTGGTTATCATTCCCTTGGCTGTTTTTAGACGCCAATTTCTGAAGACGTAATGCTATTCGTATCCTGTCCTCGGCCGATATTCTCCATCGTTACGCCGTTGGTAAGACAGGAGGGAATACTCCGCTGCAGAGTGAAAATCTCATTCTGGAAACATCCCCCAGGCTGTGGCTAAGCCATGTGAAGTCCATAACCAACAAATGTCAAAGACCATATCTGCCTCTGGAATTGCCTTGCAGTTTAATATCGATATCAAGTTAAAAATTGCTGCCTTCCTATAATTTTAATTTTTTTATGTGATTGCAAGAAACTGTGACCTATATGCTGCAATAAAATTGTTTCAGTGTTTTTAGTGTTCAGTACAGAAAGTAAAAAATAAAAAAACATGTATGGTTAAATTTTTCAAGATATTTCCCCTAGACAACAATAATCAAAATATATTGTAGATTGACATTTATTCGGACGCTTTATTCTGATGTTGGAAGACATTTTCTGAAACTATTGCCGGCCGCGGTGGTCTAGCGGTTCAGGCTCTCAGTCCGGAACCGCGCGACTGCTACGGTCGCAGGTTCGAATCCTGCCTCGGGCATGGATGTGTGTGATGTCCTTAGGTTAGTTAGGTTTAAGTACTTCTAAGTTCTAGGGGACTGATGACCACAGATGTTAAGTCCCATAGTGCTCAGATCCATTTGAACCATCTGAAACTATTCGTGATAGACGGTGTTGACGCATGTACCAGTGCTGAGGGAAAGTGTTTTGATCACTTCATATAATAAATATTTTCGCCTAGTATGCTGGTAAATCATGTTCTCATTTATGTTCCGTGGTTAATTCATTACGAAGAGTTGTACACAACGAGTTATACTGTGCAAATAAGGCTTTTCTGGACCTATCTTCATACTGTTTCTTCTTTTATGATTAATGAATGTGTAATGAAAGTTTGTCGGCCGCCTTTTTCGGTACGCCTTGCTCTGTTCCATGAAAATTGGAATCCTGCAATTTTCGGCGATGAGTGCATTTTAGGGCAGAAAACTGGAGCACGTTGTCGCTACGTATCCCGGTATTGTTTTTGTAAGAGACGAAAATGCGAACGCAGATGCTGAGGTCGCCAAATTTCTACTAGGTGATTGGATTACGAACAGGCAATTAAGAAAATGTTTTAAGTCAGCTGTATTAAGATAATTGCTCTTGCGGAGCGGCCTGCGCAGACAAGAGACCAGAGATTACGAGCGATTTCTTTAGAGAGCTCGCCGTCTGCCCCCAAGGAAATCAGCCGGGCCTTTCCATTCCGAGGCTTCCACCAGACTGCCTTCTTTCTGCCAAAGCTCATTTCTGTGATGGGAGACAGCCTGCTACACATAGCGGGAGGTGAGGAACCACAATGATGGCAAGCGCCGAGGGTACGCCCACATTATATCTGGAACGCTCTCTCCGTTTTCATTTTGCGTGGGAAATAGTGTGGTTGGTAGGATGGAGAGTGTGGGATGGGGTGAGGATAGAACAGTCGCTTCATCGATTCTCGCAGTAACTCTGTATGCTTAGAGCTGCGACAACGAGAAAGCCACATTGTTTCTCGTTCGCTGCAGTAAGCGTTCAAATTGGGCGTTGCAACTGTAAATGCCACCAAACGATTTTCAGCAGCAAAAGTTCTCATTGCCGGTGGCACTAACTCATGTTGTATATGGACAGAATGTGATGTATGAGGCTGTTTTACGTCGGGCTGTTTATTTAAGGCTGGAAACACGACTGTTCGAGACGTCTGAGGTCGCCATCGTTCCGTTATCAGACACAAACTGCAACAGAAAAATGACCAACAAATTCGCGAAAATCTGAGTTTAAGATATCTCGGCAGCCCGACAATTTCCCGCCAATTTCTCAGAATATTTTAAGTGAGAGACACAATAAGGAAGTAAGGTGCAACAAATGATCATTAGGCTACAAAACTTCTTTCCAAGAACTCTGCTGAATTCTGCTGTAGAGGATCGTGACTGGTGATGGTAACAAAACCACAAATGAATAGCAATATCAGTCGTCTGATTTTATCCATTATAAATGCTTCTGAAAGCATAACTCGTCTGCTACCAGTCACGATTTTCTTTACTTTATTTTTCGCAGGACGCTTTTCGGAAATGATTCCTATTTTCGAGTGCGTTTTTTGTGTCTGTTACGTCATTCCTATGTGATGTTGTCGATGTGTGAGATTCTGCTTCATTTTGTTGACTTTACTGCAATATATAAGAAAACACGTGATTTTTAGTTGATTGTCGCCACTAACTTCACGAAAAGATCGATGACCAACGTGATTTTTAGTTGATTGTCGCCACTAACTTCACAAAAAGATCGAGGACCAACTAAAAATCTCGAATTTTCTTATATATTGCAGTAAAGTCACCAAAATGAAGCAGTATCTCAACACATCAGCAACATTGCGTAGGAATGACATAACAAACACAAAAAACTCACTTGAAAATCGGAATCATTTCCCGAAACGCGTCGTGCCAAAAATAAAATAAAGAAAATCATGACTGGTAGGAGATGAGTTATTTATGGTATATATAAACAAACCTATTGACAATCAATGGTGTGAGGTGTAGAATCTTTCTTTTATGAGTTTATATGCAACAATATTCTGCGTACTTTGGTAAGCGTAACATAGTATGATACAATCAATAAAATCACTATTACTGCCGAGAGACTATACTGAACGATGATGAAACGAAGGCCACGCTACAACCAATGCTATCTGCTAGTAACAGTAGGACATCTTTTTGTATGCAAGAATTTTATGTGGATTTGAAAACGAAACCAGAAAGAAATTGCTATAGTAAACAGACTACTGAATCTCGAATATTAGAAAAGAATCCAACTGAAACCCATTACCAGGAGAAGAAAATGCCATCTGCACGTGACTGACTGGGGCTGTGTGTATATTACCCAACCATACACCAATAATTCACACTAGAGTACTACTTGGTGTACACTACCACATAAAAAAGTGAGAAAGAAGAGAAGGAAAAAATGAAAGATAATCAGATGAGGTGGCTTGTGATGTTATTTCAGTGCTTACAAAATCGAGTCAAATTTACATATAACTTGGCAGTACGATCCCACTTAGCAATGTAAAGTTGCATGCACTGATGCGGTTGTGGATGGTGTCATAAAGACGTGGCATCCCCTCTTGAACGAAGTTGGCTTGTGTGACTGTTGTACGTTATGGTTTCGCCTGCGACCTCGGCTACCCGCTACACAAACATGGTCTGCAAGTTGCGCTTACTCCGGCACTGCAGAGGGACAATACCTTGGAGAACCAGACGTTAGCAATAAGGCATGCACAGCGTACCCACCATTAACAAGTTGGGTTGTGTCCAAATGGCACCTGCCAGCTTTGAAGTGGTACTCCAGTCAGCACCATGGAAAGATGTGGTACTAATTTTGCCACGTGAGGTGGCAGTCTGCAAACCAGCGGTGCGCACATCCTGGACAACACCACCTCAAACTTAAGTACTACTTCGCCTCTGCAAATCACATAATATCCCAACATAGAGGCGGTGTGGATTTAAAATTACGCTCAGCCACTCTCTATTAGTTCAGTTGAGTGAGCCATTGCAAGCAGTTCCGGCACAGAGCAACCGCCAGACTTACACCTAGTGGTTCCAGCAGCCATCCTATATCAAGATTCCTCACCACATCCACTAAGAGCAGCCAGATGTTGGCCAGAGAACGTCGCCTCCTCTGACCGTCCCGAGGGACCGTTGCTCCAAGATTGATATTCTGAGGTGAAACTTAGATTATCAAATGTGTTCAGTAGTTGCTGTTATTTTATGACTGAACGGATTGGAGTTGTCATACTTCAGGAGTAGGTGGCAGGGCTAATTGATTCCGAGACTTATTCTGAGACTCCCGTCACTGGAATTCCCTCTGTGGAACATACTACCCTTTGACTTTCATCAGGTTACCTTCCATTTGGGTGCACTCAGCGACTGTTATGTGGCTTATAAATTATAGAGGGCAGCAGTCAGTCATCCTTTTCTAGGTTTTATTACGAAAATCCAGATTTCGGCTAGTGGCTACCCATTCTCAGTGCACTATTTTCTGTTTTCGTCTATTCAAAGAAATGTGACTGACGCCCGAACAACAGGGACTTACAAGCATCGAAAATAGAAAATAGTACATTCAGAATGGCTATCCACAAGCTGAAATATGGATTTGAGTAATAAAACCTAAAAAAGTACGACTGATTTTTGCACTCTATAATTTATAATATTTTGATTTGTCAATCGCTGATTCATTGCTAAGTTTGGTTTTCACTGAAGTGAATGAAGGAAAAGTTTCTTTTGTTGCCTTTTCGTGCGATATGAAAATAAATGTTAACTGCTTAAGACTTGGGACCATCAGTTAGTGCATGCCTGTGTGACTACATGGGACACACAAATTTGGCTACAAAGGTGAAATAAAAATTTGGGGGTGTCTTTACCCATAATTAGCGAGGGCTTCTCCATATTTTTCTACATTTAGGTGGCAAGTAAATATTTTACCCGTTTACAGTGTCGCCTTTCACAGTTTCATCTGACATCAGTTGGCGTGGAATTTTTTTTTTTTTTTTGTTTTTCATTCAGTTTTCTCTGCGTATGGTACGCCTACAGCCGAGAGTTTTTTTTTTTTTTTTTTTTTTTTTTTTTTTGTATGCAGCTTCCAAGTTTTGAGTTAACTTACTTTTACTTTCCGTTCGAGCTTGCCATCCTCCAAGATGGAATTTTATCCTATCGGGTTTCGTCCCCCACAATTTCGCGACGTGTCTAGTTGCTTTTCCAGAAAGAAAGAATAAGGGAGGTTGCATTTAAAGTGCCGTCGACATCGAGTCAGTAGAGACGGAGCACAAGCTGGGATTGGCTCAAGGGTGGAAAAGGAAACCATCCGTGCTCTTGCAAGAGAACCATTCCGGTATTTACCTGGAGCGATTTAGGGAAATCACGGAAAACGCGAATTTGGATGGTCGGTCGCAGGTTTGAACTGCTGTCCTCCCGAATGCGAATCCAGTGTGCTAACCACTGCGCCATCTCGATCGGTGTTTCTCCAGTTCACCCCTTTTACCAACAGTGATGACACTGATGGACCTAACGCTACACTCACAGTGTCGTCAGCACAACCACAGACATTATTTGGGATTTAGTGCTCCTTCGTCCCACATATTGGAGTGATATAAGCAAATTTTCTCATTTCACTATCGCAAAACAGAATCGCAACGAGTTGACGAAACTACTGCACGACCCACAGCGTTTTCAGCAAGAACAAATGGTTCTCCAGTAAACTATGGCCCACCTGGATGGTACCCTGCCTCAGATTTTCAATTAACGTCGGCACCACCAGGAATATCTGCTGCAGTCGTCTGCCCAGGCAAGCACGAACCTGCGTCCGCCGTTTCACGACTTCGATCAGAAGGTGCAGCCGTGATCTGCCTTCATCACAAGGTTGGAGCAACATTTCTTGGCCTCTACAATGTAAGGTGACAGATGAGAACGGGATTTTTCTGTTAATGCACTCCAGTACTAGCGCCTATTAGGTTCTTCAATGTCTGAACCTTGGTGTAGATCTTAGATCCTCGTACCTGGCGATATATTCATTTAAAAACCCTACGTACTACCTGTTTCGCCTCATGAATTAATTTCAGTGCCGAAACACACGTTCTCACACCCAAATCGTCGTCCACAACTCTCCTCCGTGCTACAGGGCACAATCACGGTTCCAAGTAAAATGTAAATGTGCGGCTAGGGCCTCACTTCGGCTAGACCGTTCGCTGGATGCAAGTCTTTCGATTTAACGCCACTTCGGCGACTTGCTCGTCGATGGGGATGAAATGATGATGATTAGGACAACACAACACCCAGTCCCTGAGCTGAGAAAATATCTGACCCAGCCGGGAATCAAACCCGGGCCTTTAGGAATGACATTCTGTCTCGTGGACCACTCAGCTACCGGGGGCAGACACTGTTCCCAGCCATCTTCCACGACGCAACTGTATTCCCTGCTTGTCTTTCGTGCTCAAGCACACAATCACGACTTCCAGTCGTCTTCCACGACGCAGATAGGCACCCTGCAAGTTCCCAGTGCTCATAAACATAATTAAAATTTTTCCTCTTCCGGTACCGTTTTCTTACTGAATTCTTAGTATGTAGCCGCATGTTCCCCTTTCCATGGCCTCGGGTTTATCGCTCCTTATCTGCAAACATGTGGGTTCCTACTGCAAGTCGCATGCTATCTTTTTTTTTTTTAATCATGTCCGCCACCATAGCTGAATGGTCAGCGCGGCTGTCTCTTACGCCAAGGGGCTCGGATTCGATTCCCGGCTGGGTCGGAGATTTTCTCAGCTCAGGGACTGGGTGTTGTGTTGGCCTCATTATCATTTCATCATCGCCCGTGGCAGGCAACGGGAAACCACCACTGGAATAACTTCCCTAGACGCTCATGCGGTGGACCTCTCTGACGAGGTTTCCACATGACAAGACCTTCCCGTAAGGCAGAACACAATTAAAAAAATGTTGATCATAGTGTTTTGTGTACTTAACTTTTCGTTCTCAGCTCATAAGCACTTCAGGCACATGCGGTCTATATTGCCGCAGACAAATAAAAATTTTTAATTTTTTTTAAACTTTGCTATATTTGTATCAATATCGAAGTATCAATATATTATACTGAAGATTAATGTAAGTGGAATCTGAAGGAGAAAGCAGTATATTTTTCGACAACGTTCTTAGAATTAATAAATAATGACACTAAAAACATTTCGTAATCCGATATAATAGTCTTACTGACTGTAACAACCTCAGGGTTATTTTAATTGTAATTCATTTAAACAAACTTAAAGTAAACAAATAGGGAATCTACTTTGGGTTTTACATGACTAGATGTGTGTATGACATTGGCGAGAGCTGCGCCAAGGGAGAAAATATTCAGAAACCAGTTTAGCTGTGGTGAAGCCTTCACAATGCGTACATCGTGCTGCGCCATGGAAGACGATGTATGGCTCACAAGGAGTGCTAATAATGCGTAAAAAGTGCAAGTAATATTCGTGCAGCAGCAGCATTTATATCCTAAAGTCGTCTCCAGAATTGTAGGTTCGGAAAATAAGAGTATCTGACTGTTTCATGTGATGAAATCCAATCGATGCATCATCAAGTAAAGATGGATATCTCAGGCTGCGTGGCTATCATATATTAATTCCATCACTGGAGACATGAAGAGCCAATTGAAACTATTCACCAGGAAGCACTGCTGAACCACCGAAAAGCTGCTCAAGGCAAGGAACATTTAATTAACATTTCCATCTCAGAGTGTATGCGAGGTGTTAAA
The DNA here is from genome assembly GCF_023897955.1 of Schistocerca gregaria. Lineage (NCBI taxonomy): Eukaryota > Metazoa > Arthropoda > Insecta > Orthoptera > Acrididae > Schistocerca > Schistocerca gregaria. Next base: position 891,856,682 of record NC_064922.1, read on the forward strand.
GTCACAGTTTTGGTCTGAAACGGAATAGATTCTTGTTAACCGCATTTCTGAAAATCTTCACCACCAGGTCTTCACCATTTCAATGTCAGCCGCTGTGGCCGAGCGGTTCTAGGAGCTTCAGTCTGGAACCGCACGACCGCTACGGTCGCAGGTTCGAATCCTGTCTCGGGCATGGATGTGTGTGATGTCCTTAGGTTAGTTAGGTTTCAGTAGTTCTAAGTTCAAGGGGAGTGATGACCTCAGATTTTACGTCCCATAGTGCTCAGAGCCATTTCAACCGTTTTCATGTTTCCTTGTCATTTTTGTATAAGAGTTGCTTGTGTGCTAAAGTTAATTTGTTTGTTTCAAAAGATGTGCAAAACGCACAATAATTGAAATCTTCTGTGTTACGAGTGCTTTTCAGTTCATCAGAAAATAATTAATCTAAAGTGTTGATTAATTATAGTACACCCACATCGGAGGTTAGAGTCCTCCCTATGGCATGGGTAGGTGTCGTCTTTAGCGTAAGTTAGTTTAAGTTAGATGAAGTAGTGTATATTCTTAGGGACCGATGACCTCAGCAGTTTGGTCCCATAAGACCGTACAACTAATTTCCAAAAAAATATAGTACAACTAAGAATCTATGGTTGCATTGTTAATTCAGAGGCAAATTTAATGAAGTTTTGCTGTTTCAAATCTAAATTTTGTTTTACGTGAGAAGTGTGCACTGTTTGTAAATTTTCTAAGAAGTAAAAATGGTTGCCACCAGTTGGCCAAATTGTTTCAGAGTAAATTCACTTTAATTAAAAGTAATTAAAGCCATTATGGTACTGTCAAAAGTCATATTACCTGAAAGAAAGATTAAAAATTGCTCCTTCAGAGATGGCGACCAAAAACAATTTTTTAGAAGTAGTTTTTCTTTCAGTGGGTCTCATTCAAGGTAAGGTTTCGCGTCTAATGTGGTGTGCTATGGGGGTGTGGATGGATCTGAAGCCAGGTAGGGCTTACTGCGTGTGAAATTTGTACGGCTGGAAATAGAGCCGCTTCATCCACTTTGCGATTTGGAAAGAAGCCCAAACAAAAAGATAATTGTGGTTTAATTTCAATAACAACATTAATAGTGACGGACAGTGTAAAATCCATACTCTAGTGAGTACGTCAGCGACAGTATCTTGTGCTTGAGAAGCGAACAGTAGCGAGGCCAGGGAGATAACCTAATTTTTTTTCATGTCATTCCCTTGCGGCTACGGCCTTACGCTGGCCGCTTCCACCCAAAGTAAATTTCGGTTATGTTGGCACCGTGTCAGCCGTAACTTTGAACTCTGAGAAGAATACGAGCGGTCTCGCGGTTCTAGGCGCGAAGTCCGGAACCGTGCGACTGCTACGGTCGCAGGTTCGAATCCTGCCTCGGTCATGGATGTGTGTGATGTCCTTAGGTCAGTTAGGTTTAAGTAGTTCTAAGTTCTAGAGGACTGATGACCACAGCAGTTGAGTCCCATAGTGCTCAGAACCACTTGAACCATTTTTGAGATGCGTACGTACTTAGAAACAATTTTCTTTCCCAGCTGCGTTGCGGAAGACAGTATGATTCCGCGTGGTTCGTACACTCTATGAGTGTGTGGTTTTATTTTGTCAAGTTGCGCAGTGGATTGATACAAAAAGTTTCTTGGCTTCTGCTAGAAACAATGTCCACCTCACACTACTACAGAAGTCAGACAGATGCTCCTAAAGTACCAAGTAGAACCGCTTGAAAAACATTCAGCAACAAATATCTTCTGGAGTCGTCCGCTGTAAGGAAAACACACAAAAATATTCCCTATATTCTTAAGTAACTAGTGGGATGTTTGGGTACGGGAGTATTGCTAGTTAGTGTAAGCAAAACATTAAACGAACGAAAAATATTATCTATTGCAAAAAATTCTGAGAAATCAAGTGAAACGTTTTCTTATAAAGTAATAATAAATTTCCGGATTCTTTTCGGAACAGTAGATTGCCTCTTATGGATAGGATAGCTATTATTTTGCAAAGTATGGAAAGGTTCTTTTCTCCCTTTTCTTTAAGCATGTTATTTACTCGACAGAATGGATGAGAGCCGCGCCTACACAACTTGAATAACTTTTTTAGGTACGGTCAAGGCTGTCGCGTGAAGAATGTAGTGGAGTATACTGTTAGGGAGGACAGATGGGGATCGCATAGGCTGTAGCGCACAATACCGTGAGCTGCGACGACTGATGCCTGCGTCGCCCGCTGCTTACAAATAACACAACTATCTCTTTCTGTCTGGATTGACCTTCGCCAATCAAACTTTCCCTACGCCTTGATGAAGTCAAGGATTCCTATCCGCTCCTAGTCTAACTATTGGCGTGGTACACTGGTCAGATAACCAGTCCATCGCGATGCTACTCAATACTCGCTCGCAGACGTTTAACTAGTACTCTGTCCGTGTTCACACCGCACAATAAGTGTGGCGGCAGACACAGTGAACAACGCTTAATCAAAAATGGTTCAAATGGCTCTGAGCACTATGCGGCTTAACTTCTGAGGTCATCAGTAGCCTAGAACTTAGAACTAATTAAACCTGACTAACCTAAGGACATCACACACATCCATGCGCGAGGCAGGATTCGAACCTGCGACCGTAGCGGTCACGCGGTTCCAGACTGAAGCGCCTAGAACTGCACGGCCAAAACGGCCGGCTACGCTTAATCGCGAGCGACTCAATATAGAGCATCACTCCGATTCGCTAAGGACAGAGGTGCTCTCCCAGTGAAGTACTGAGGAGAGACTTTGTTCCTCGCTCTTTGCATACACGTACGAGCGCACTCGTTCTCGTTGCGTGTTCCCATTCCAAGAGCAACAACGGAACGGCCCCTATTTCTGGAAAAGTTTCAACGGTATATCATTCGCTGTCTTCCCTCACTCCTCTGACTCTTTGTGTCAGAAATATTCCGCCAATCAGCGTTGCTCTTTTAAACGGGAGAATTACTATTACGAATCAGTTGCACGTGGAATCGGCGGGTTCGGTTGCATGTGGCGACCGTAACAGGACCTACGAGATTTAGATAACGGAAATCCAAGACAACGAATTGCAAGGTAGCACAGCAAAGACAGATTTTGACAGTGAGGCAGCGCCTGTTCGACTGCATTAGAGTTGTCGTAAGACGAGAAAAGCACTTGACAAATATGTCGGGTTCTAATGGCAATCAGGGAACAGTGAAAATAAAGATGGATCAAAACAGCTTCGGCTGTGAGGCACCGCTGGCTGGGGTAGCGGGTGCTCCAGGGCGTAGTGACTTGGCTGGCTAAGTTGTCATTACTGGCAGCTGGCGACGGCGGAATGGAAATGACGGCACCATTCGCGTTTTGAATAGCAATATGTTGAGACGAAACAAACATTAATGAAAAATGTTCAACCAACCATATCTGACTTAGTGGAAATGTTGAAAAACTAGTCAAAGAACATGTTGACAGTAAATTCTAATATGGGGGTGATACAGTCCAATATTACCACTCAAATCCAATCGGATATTGTGAAAGCGAGTCGGAACTTAGATAGCCAAATTAGGACAATTACAAATAAAGAGACTACTCAAAACAAAGAATAAGAGGCTACAATAACTAACCAGTTTACTACTCAAAACAAGGAGTTGGAAACTAGAGTAACAAATAAAATTGACACAAAAAATTGCAATGTTGGATGCTAATCTAACGGGGAAAACAGAAGCGAATTCAGAAATTCTAGCCAAAAAATTATTGAACTCAGTCCTTCGGTTTCGTCAGTGAAAGGCGGACTGACAAAAGTGGAAAACGAGGTAATGGGTATCAACGAACGGCTTGATGCTGAATCAATACGCATAGAAGAGAGTCTAGAACCGATATTGGAGGTTGATTACAGGAAATTGTACCATTAATGAAAGCCGAGTTTGCTGACGGAGCAAAAGCTAATTTCGTAGCACTTGATGTCAGTTTCACGAAGGTACGAAGCCGTATTACACAAGTGCGAAGCAACGTAGTTGATGTATGGTAAATACGTAATGAAGCCCATGCATTACGTATTGATTTGCAGAGCAAAGCAAAATTGTTATGATTGGAACTGCAAAGAAATGCTAGCAGTACTCCTTTGTTCGTACAGAAAGCTGAATTACTGAGCAAAGAGAATAAGTTCTCGTTTCACACAAGTTCACGTTTACATAAGTTCACGTTTTACACAAGTGCAAAGCAACGTAGTTGATGTATGACAAATACGTAATGTAGCGAATGCATTACGTACTCATTTGCAGAGCAAAGGAGATTTGTTATGAGTTGAACTGCAAAGAAAAACGAACAGTACTCCTCTGTTCGCACAGAAAGCTGAATTACTGAGCAAAGAGAATAAGTTCAATCCTCAGTTGAAACAGGGAGGTTGGCATCCGGGCGATTTCATAAAGAACTTCGGACAGATAGAAAATAAATTTAACGGTAGATACTATGATGAGCAACACAAAGATGCGGGGTTCGAACCTGGATACATCAAATATGACGTTCTCCCAGTTAAGTTTTTAGAGGAGGTTTTGTCCATACAAAAGCAGGACAAGTTGTGGAGAGAATTTGTCTTCGCAAAAATGCCAGACAATCATGGACGAAACACCATGAAAGAATACTGTGAAAATTGACTTAAACGATCAGACTATCTGAAAGGTAGGAGGTCGGAGTCTGAAATCGTATGGGAGTTGTGGAAGAAACTACACGACGATTCGAAACGTTATGTAGGTTGTAATCATAATAAATTTGACTATTTCTTGGAAAAAGTGGAAGAGGGAGATCGTTGGCGCGAAACACGCAATAATTGACCTTCCAGAAACCAAAAAATACATTGGAAAGAGGAGGCCGAAATGGGCACCAAAGAAATGTCGTAAGAGGTCGTGGTAGATGACGTGGTAGAGGTAACTTAAATAATAATGGATGTAGAGATGAGGAAAACTAAATTCCTGGTCTATCAGGCGTGGAGAGGTTCAATCGGCCCAACAAAAGAGTACATCGACCACAGTATCGTTGTGGGGACAGATGTAGACAGGTCAAAGTTGGTTCTGTTGGAAATGCGTTTTCCAACAGAGTAAAGGTGACTGCCGGTGTTCAGACACAAGGTGTGGCAAATCAGACTATTGGCAAACAAGTAGGTAAAGGAAATGAGTAAATCAAGAGAAAGAGAGGGAAGGAAGGTGGATCAAGGAGAAGGTGTTCTAAAATTAGCGAAGGAGGGACATGTTGTTGCTAAGTGTAACAATCATGGCCAAGCAGCAGACCGTTCTGATGACGTTGCGTATTTGGGGAACTTTGTCAAATCTATGACGGTTGAAAAATGGAAGAGTCAAGCAAAATATGAGAGGCAGTGACTTGGAAGAGGCTCTGCCCTCACAAAGAAGGTTGGAAGAGAGAAAACATTGCACAAATAGATTCTGACGAGATAATCCCACTCTTCGAATATGAACAACGATTAAGACAGACTGTCACAAATAAGGCGAAACACATAATGATCCACGATTGGAAGTACTAGAATCACATTCCTATATTGAACAACTGTCAATCGAAGTGGAAATTCACTACGTAGCTAGTGATTCCGAAAGTGAGAATGGTCCGGTTGAGTGTCGAACCGGTGACCTAAACTCTCAAGAAACTAATAGTGGTTTCTCTGGAGTCAACAACGGTGTTCAACAACCAATTACTGATACACAGGAGGAGGAAGATTGTATGGACGATTCCGACGGTAATTTGTTAGAGGAACATGTAGTAGACGAAGAGATATGTAGGTGGACTGCGGAATTTCTAGTCATGTTGTGGCAAAGAGAGTAAAAACGAGCTCCATCCAGAGAGTGGTGAAGCCGAAAGCAGCAGTGATGACGAGTTTATCTTTCCTGCATGAGTAAATGATACTGGAATCAGTATTAAACTGTGCAAAGCCAATGTAAATAGGATAGGGTTGGATGAGGAAACTGAAGAGGAAGTTAGCGAATTACCATAAGGTCCAGACGAAGAATTCCTCTTAGGAGAAAGCGACGAAGACGAAGAAGTGGAAGGAGACGCACAGAGAAGGGAGGAAGAATTAAAGATGTAGAGGACAGGAGGAGGAAAAGTCTCCAGGTAAACGAACGGAAGTAAAGACAGACTAGATGTTTTGAAAGGACCTGGCTATAGAAAGGATTTGCTGTGAGAAACTGAAGAGGATTGCCAGAAGGACAATCGAACACAAACCAAAATATCTATAGAAGTTCATTGCCATGACTTGTATGTACTTTTGCATACTGGGGTGCAATTTAATGCTATATCCAATGCGTTCTTTGAATTGATCAAAGAACATGCAGGCGTGAAATTGAATCTATGCAAGGTTAAAGGTGAAAGGAGCCACGGGAAAAGTGAGAAAATCAGTGAAGTATCAAATATCGATAGATTTTAAAGTAATGATTTCCTGATCTTGCATGATCTGAGTACTGAGATGATACTGCGGATAGATTGGCTGATTAAGCAGAAAATGATAATCGATTGTGGATTACCTTTCGAGTAGAATGGAAATCGTTACGAATTGCGCCGACCGCGGTGGCCACGCGGTTTTAGGCGCTGCAGTTCGGAACAGCGTGACTGCTATGGTCGCAGGTTCGAATCCTGCCTCGGGCATGGATGTGCGTGATGTCCTTATTTTAGTTAGGTTTAAATAGTTCTAAGTTCTAGGGGACTGGTGACCTCAGGTGTTTGGGCCAAACGACAAAATTCGTCCACTAGATGACACATGGCCTCCCCCATATTCGCCATGTTCTCCTCGGGTTGGTAACTGCTGTTTCTAGGGATAACATAAAGGGGCTCGATGTTTGGTCTGTTCTGTAAATGTACACATACGTGGATAGTCTTCTCAGGAGCAAGGATCCATCATCGACGACGATAAGCCTCTTCAAAACGAAGACGTTATATTCTTTTTCCTTCAGAATCTGTCCAGATGGTTCCCGTCCAAGCGAGCTCCAGTTTTTACAGCAACAAGCGGGACGCACTTATTAGTGTTCGAAAGGTCCTTCAGGTCCACAGGTCTATGGTTCGAGAGACAGGGACTCAGCTACAAAAGTATACTTATTCCTTAATGAAATTTGTCCTAAATAATACATCTCTTTTTCCAACAAAGAGCTCAGTTAATACATCAATACCAGGAACAAAAATTATCTGCACAAGGACTTAAAAGCATTTACTTTAGTTCAAAAAGGGGTCCACTACTGAGGAACACTCATCTTCAATAATTTGCCAGCAAACATAAAAAATTTAGTTACAAATAAAGATTAATTTGAAAGGAGCAAGAAAGACTTACTAGTGGCCAACTCCTTGTACTCCATTGACGAATTTTTTAATAGAAACAAATGATGTATTGTATATATATTCATACTATTAGTATTGTTATTTCAGCTTTTTATTAAAAAAAAGAAAAAGAGAAAAAAGAAAAAAAAATGACATGTTCCACATCCACGAGGATCTCCTCAATACGGATCTATGGAATGAAAAACTAATCTAATATATTCTAAGGCACCCACAGCCACAGGCAGCGACTACAACACTGAAGTGCCTTTTCCACTGACTACAGGGCCTCAGTAAGCGAAATGGCGCCGACGTCTCTTCCCTCGCAGAGGAGGGACCAAAAATCTCTGTCGGATGTGAAAGTTCCTGTGCTGTCTTTCCCTGCGGTGGGGAAGGGGGGGGGGGGGAGGTACAGAATGTAGAGCAGGCTCCAAGTCAGATAAGCACTACCCAGACCTTGTTTGCAAGTTGCTCATACTTTGACTCTGCGGGAGACACTCCCTTGGCACACTCAGATGTAAACAGTATGGCAGACAAGGCATACCCAGTTAACAAGTTGCCTTGTGTCAAAACCAGCTATCTGTTTTGAAGTGTAAGTCCAGCTGGTACCACAGAAACATGGGATGCTGGATGCGCCAGGAAATGCGGTAGCCTTGCGACCAGTTGCGTCCACGTCCTGCACAACAGCATCACAAGCGGAAACGCTACTTTACCTCAGCCTTGTATTTAGAATGGCATCCAGCCACTCTCTGACAGTTCAGTTCCTTGAGCCATTCCAAACAGTTCTGAAGCAGAGCGACCGCTAAGATTTACACCTCGCGATTCCAGTAATCTGGAAGACGCCACTCCAAGCAGTCAGACATTGGCCAGGGAACTTCACCTACCCCGACTTGGTCTCCCAAGCGACCAATGCATCAAGAGTAGTATCCTAGGAGGAATTTAGACTGTCAGCTGTGCAAAGTAGAGTTTGCAAGACATACTCTGTGACTACCATCTTTAGGATTTCTTCTCTGAAACTGATAATCCTTCGGTTTGTCAAAGTTGTTTGCTTTGCACAGAAGTCAAGGTATAAGATCTTTATGTAAATGAAGATAGAGAGGGTAGAAAGGAAAGGAAAGTGAAGGAACTAATGATTTCAGCTGCTTTGAGACGTTGTGCCGAATAAGCGGTGACCAGTGCAAATGTGTGCTGGACCTGATCTCAATCACGGGGTCTCCAGCTTACTAGGCATCCGCGTTAACCATTGCTCCATCCGGACACAGTGCTCATCACAAATGTTCGTAATACCTCGGAGCGCTCTACGGCCGACTTAAGTGCCTCCATGCTTGCTAGTTTTTAGATTCCCCCTCCGCCACACACCGACAGGTGGCTTGCGGAGTATGGATGTAGATAGATGTAGAAGGTTGTGGATTTATTGTCCATCGAGGCGAATCAATTATGTGAATGTGTGGTGTCTGTTCCTTCAACCACCACACGGAATACACAACTGTGATACATATTACTGGTGTCCAAAATTAAAGCGAGGAATTGCCCTTTCACCTTCCTGTGTCTACAGATTGTCAACAGTTGTCCGTATGATCATGTTCTGAACGGAGGATGGAATTCTGATCAATGGACAACCACCCCAACGATGAAGTCAGAGCACCTGTCGAAAGGGGGAGTGTTTACTGAGTTGTCCCACGTCCACAGTCGGTGTGTACAGTCATAGTCGGTGCAGTATGGGACACAGGAGATGCCTACCAGACTCTCCATGGTGGAGGTCCAGAGGAAGAATGGAAGCAGGACAGTCACAAATTGATGTGGTCCAATGGCTTAATGTGAATCGTTTTATTGTTTCTCGGATTTGGCGACGATTTATAGAGATCGAAGCTGTACCCTAAAGACCAGGGCAGGGCCGACCACGTGTGACATCAGAAAGAGAGGACCGTTATTTGGCTGTAGGGGCATGAGGGTACCACCTTAGTACTCCATAGCGACTGTCATCTGACACCGCATTATTTACTGTGTCTACAGATTGTCAACAGTTGTCCGTATGATCATGTTCTGAACGGAGGATGGAATTCTGGTCAATGGACAACCACCCCAACGATGAAGTCAGAGCACCTGTCGAAAGGGGGAGTGTTTACTGAGTTGTCCCACATCCACAGTCGGTGTGTACAGTCATAGTCGGTGCAGTATGGGACACAGGAGATGCCTACCAGACTCTCCATGGTGGAGGTCCAGAGGAAGAATGGAAGCAGGACAGTCACAAATTGATGTGGTCCAATGGCTTAATGTGAATCGTTTTATTGTTTCTCGGATTTGGCGACGATTTATAGAGATCGAAGCTGTACCCTAAAGACCAGGGCAGGGCCGACCACGTGTGACATCAGAAAGAGAGGACCGTTATTTGGCTGTAGGGGCATGAGGGTACCACCTTAGTACTCCACAGCGACTGTCATCTGACACCGCACTATGTACTGGACGTGTTTTATCGAAGCAAACGGTGTACTGAGGGCTTCGGAAGAGTAGCTTTTATTGTCTGAGACCCGCTGTGCGTGTGTACCTGTGACGGGCCTTCACAGAAGAGAAGGTCCAGAGTGGAGTTGTCAACATGCCGCCTGGATGGTCGAATAGTGGGCCAATGTTCTTTTCACAGATGAGTCCCGATTTACTCTGGAGAGTGATTCTCGACGGAATCGCATCTGGAGCGAACGTGGAATAGGATAACGCGACCCAAACATTGTGGAAAGAGTCCGATATGGAGGAGGATCCTTAATGGTGTGAGCAGGGATTCTGTTGATCATTCGAACACCACTTCATGAAATTGTACGGCTGAATCAGCGAGGTTTAACTGTTGTGAGGTATCGTGACGTGATCTTGGGGACTCATGTCCGCTTCTTTCGAGGTGTTGTGGGCCCAGACTCAGTACTGATGGATGACAATGCTCGACCTTATAGAGCGTGGGTCGTTGATTTTTCTTGGAAATCGAAGATATTCCTCACATGGCGTGACTTGTTGGCTCCCTCGATTTGAATCCCATAGAGCATGTCTGAGATGCACCCGAGACGGGTTGCACCACATCAGCATCCACTTACCACTCTCCAAGACTAGCGACCAGCTCTGCACGTAGAATAGGCGTTTTTGCCTCAACATGACATAGCTGACTTAACTCACAACATGTCTCGTTGTTCTCAGGCCTGTATTGCTGCAAAAGGAGCTCACATCCCATATGGAACACATTGAGCAGTTGTGTGAATGTGTGTGCAAATCCATTAAACTGGAGAAAAACGAAAAAACATTTTTGTCTGCCGTTATGCATGATACAGTTGTTTACATTCAGTATTCTTTACATTGTTTCTAGTTTACTGTCGCCTGTTTATACTGTTTAGCGGCAAAATAAACGCTATCTTGGAAAATTTCCGTTTCTTGTTTTCACTTTGGACACCAGCGTACGTAATTGAAAGTAGTGGGGAAAGAAAGGAAAGGAAATGTAACGAACTAATTACAGAATCCTAAAACTGGCGGGAAATGTAAAAATAAACAACAACAAAATGTCATCAGTACCTCTCCTTATATTTCGTTGCGCCTTGAAGACACTACAGATTTAACTAATTCTACTCGTTTAGTTGTGTTTGTTCGATATTGTGTTGTAGATTACGTGGAGGAGGATCGGCGAAACATCATTGCTGGTAAGTTCCAATGCCACAGCAATTTGTGTAGCTGGGTGTACAATGGCTTACTAATGTATAACAATGTTCGCTGCTCGATCTGCAGCATCGTACTTCAAAAGGCTCTGAGCACTATGGGGCTCAACATCTGAGATGATCAGTCCCCTAGAACTTAGAACTACTTAAACCTAACTAACCTAAGGACATCACACACATCCATGCCCGAGGCAGGATTCGAACCTGCGACCGTAGCAGTCACGCGGTTCCGAACTGAAGTGCCTAGAACCGCACGGCCACCGCGGCCGGCCATCGTACTTCAAAAATTTGTTGGTTATTGGGGAGAAATCAGGCTGTTTTTCCTAAATGAGGGAATATTGTACAATATTCACCATGATGGAAGTTTTGTGTCAGCATGTTTTGAATGTAACGCTTCAAGGCACAAACAAAATAGTTATTGTTATAAAAGATCTCGGTTTTGAGGCTCAGCTTCAAGTTTGGAATCTTACAGTATGCTGCATTCGCCTGGTTCCAAAGTTAATCTGTGCTGATTGGCACTGGGGCACACTGCTGTACCCATCTCACCATATCTCACACATATTCTATTGGCAACATGTCTGGTGATATGGCGGGTCAGGGCAAAAGGCTGACATTCTGTGTCATCAAGTAGACACGTGTTCGTGCAGTAACGTGTGGTCGTGCATTGTCTTGCTGAAAAATGGAGTTTGGGGTGTTGTGCAGAAAGGCAACGGGTCGCAGCATGTCGTTCACGTATGTCACACTGGTTACATCGCCCTGGATGTGCACTAACTGCGATTTGTGGAAGCACCTGATAGCACCTCACACCGTATGGCCTTGAGCCTTTAGTTGCCGCTGTATGTCTTGTGCGAATGCAGGCACTATGATGCAGATCTACCTGTCTTCAGCGAACCAAAGTGCAGCCAACTTTTTCAAACAAACAGAACCCGAAAACACTATCTGATGCCATTCCTGTACTCCGTGATGTTTTTCTGTACACCACTGCCGTCTAGCATGTGTCTTCACATTCAGCAAAGGTTGGTGGTCATGCGAATGAAGCGCACGTAACTTGTGCCGTAATGAACAGCGACAGACTATCACCTCTGTGTATTACACTATTCCAATGTTGCTCCAATGCCGAAGGGGATGCAGATCTGTCTTACAGTGCCATTCGGATAAGGTGTGAGTATTCTCTGAGAGTGGTATTGGTGGTCGACCTGACCCATATCGTCGTGTCTACGGCCTTCCGTGAATCATTGTGTAGACACCTCAGGCGAGACACTTATTCCAACATGAGCAGCAATTTCCTGGATAGATGTATCACATCCTGTCATGGCAATAATGCGCCCTCTTTCAGACTTACTGATTTGGTTCGTGCATACGCCTGCGAGGTATTCTGCACGTCCGCTCACGTCACACTGATCCATTACCTTCGGTTTCTAACGGCAACGGGAGCCACAGGCACAGTTTACCGGTAGTGCTGTTGAGCCAGGATATCGATGTTGACCTTGAACCTGCGGCCCGATATGGTTCAAATGTGTGTGAACTCTTATGGGACTTAACTGCTAAGGTCATCAGTCCCTAAGCTAACATACTACTTAACCTAAATTATCCTAAGGACAATCACAAACACGCATGCCCGAGGGAGGACTCGATCCTCCGCCGGGACCAGCCGCACAGTCCATGACTGCAGCGCCCCTAGACCTCTCGGCTAATCCCACGCGGCATGGTTCAACTGCTAATCATTTCTGCAGAACATGCTAATGTATATGACCTGTGAATGTGACGTCCTACCTGTATTCGTTCAAGGGCTTCTGCTTTTACTGTACACGAGTATATTTGCATACTCGAAAAAAATTACAACCGATTAGTAGTTACACCAAAAGCCAGACAAAGAATAAGTCACTGAGGAATTTTCTATGGTAGTCCATTATTTTTCATAGAGATATTCTCAGTTCAAAGAGTGTTGGAAACACTGAAATTTATTATACATTCAGATGTGACTTCACTGGATAAACTGAAAGCGTCTCAATTTGATTGGTTGGGCATTAAATAATTTCAAATGCAGCTGGTAGATTTCTTGTCTAGTTCAATACGGACTCAAAACTTTATCGAAACAAGAAATTAATTGGGAATAAATGAGTTAGAAAGGAAATGTGAGCAAGAATACCGACATTAAAATTATGCAAACGTGGAATTCAATTCCAGATACGTCCAGCCTACTAAAGAACGTAGTGTTTGCTACCTTGACAGTATTTCCATCTACCTATGTCCGTGCTTGAATATTTTCGGAAAGGAATCAAGTAAAAGACTCAATGAAGAACCATGTGTCAGATGACACGAGTTCAACTTGCGTTCTGCTAAAAGTTCAAAAGTATGCACTTATTATAAATTATTTGGGATCGAATTTGCAATAGGACCAATTAGACATATTTTTGTGTCATTCAGATAAACTAAAATGTTAATTTCGTGATTGCTGTATGAAAGATCTGTTTCTGGTTAGAAATAAGTAATATTAATGTTGATGCACGTTAATCAGTAGAGCCGAAATTTATATACACTATCAAATCTTAAAATATGTATGCATGCATGCTCTATCATTTGTCTAAACACGCCCAAAATACGCACAAAGAAAAGTAACATGCAGTATCAAAAGACAGTTCTATTATTAATTTGACGTTACGCCACTGCTGTATTAAACAATTCTCTGGAAAGATAACACATAGTTATAAAAAGATTGAGCATCCCTGCTCTAGGTCGTTTCCAAAATTAGTTACAAACATCTTATCATAGTGTAGATTTCATGTGTGAGAGATGAAATTAAAACAGCTGTTAGACAGAGAAGTGTGCCAGACCCAACTTGATTCCGCACGCCAGATCACCGTCCCTCGCCTGACGCACTGAACATCGTGAGACGCTATTTAAGCGGTTTACCAAACTTTCTTAAGCCAAAGCAAAATTGGTACCAATGTCCTCTTCTGAAAATTCTACACATAGAGAAATTAAAACATACAGAACAAAGTCTACGTGATTCACATGTAGATAACGTATGCAATTTTCCCCCCTTTAGGTTGATGTGCTATTATAGTGGGAGTAGGGGCATCTTCCTACAAAAATAAATAATTTACCAACTATCCTTTTTAATACTGACACAGGAACTTCATTTATAAGTTCTAAGTTCTTTGGTAGTTAATAATTTCAGTAGCCGAAGTTTCGTACCAAATAAAGCAATTTTAATAAGCGATCTAGACTGTTTTATATACAGCATATCCACAATGACCGCAGACTCATAAAGGAAACCAGTTTCCTATATAAATAAACAATCTGTAAGTGTTGTTTATATTTTAGTAAGACTTTGAAACATCAGTTTCATGTGAAACTTTTTGTATCCATTGCTTACAAACAACAGGTGCTGGAAAATGGTCTCTGATGGAGACTGATCGCAAAATAAAGAACAAATTGAGCAGCAGCTTATAGTACATAACGCCATTGCAGCAACGAATAAAGAGTGGTTAAAGCTTTTTACGATTGAGTCAGAACTTAAATACAAGGAACAGACTCATAAAACCAATATTAAAAAAGTTTGGTGATTTACGGAGCATATCAACGAGAGGGTTTCAAGTAACTCTTCGGCAGAATAAAAGGAGTGTCCATGAGGGCAATTTTCAGCTTTGGTTTGAAAGAGCGTTGATTACTGGTAATATTTTTCAATTCTTATGGTAGCTTATTGGAAACGGACGCTGCAGAATACTGCTCGCCTTTCTGCACAAGTGTCAAGGAAGTATGATCGAAATGCAGATTGAATTTCTGCTTAGTATTAACTGAATGAAAGCTGCTAATTCTTGGGAATCTGTTATTATTAACAAGAAACGACGGTCCATTGATCGTGACCGGGCCAAATATCTCACGAAATAAGCGTCAAACGAAACTACAAACAACGAAACTTGTCTAGCTTGAAGGGGGAAACGAGATGGTGCTATGGTTGGCCTGCTAGATGGCGCTGCCATAGGTCAAACGGATATCAACTGCTCTTTTTTTTCTTAAATAGGAACCCCGATTTTTATTACATATTCGTATAGTACGTGAAGAAATATGAATGTTTCAGTTGGACCACTTTTTTCGCTTTGTGATAGTCACAAACATATGGCTCACAATTTTAGATGAACAGTTGGTAACAGGTACATTTTTCAAAATTAAAATACAGAATGTGGGTACGTTTGAACATTTTATTTCGGTTGTTCCAATGTGATACATGTACCTTTACGAACTTATCATTTCTGAGATCGCATGCTGTTACAGAGTGAGTACCTGTAAATACTACATTAATGCAATAAATGCTCAAAATGATGTCCGTCAACCTCAATGCATTTGGCAATACGTGTAACGACATTCTTCTCAACAACGAGTAGTTCGCCTTCCGTAATGTTCGCAAATGCATTGACAATGCGCTGACGCATGTTGTCAGGCATTGTCGGTGGATCACGATAGCAAATATCCTTCAACTTTCTCCACAGAAAGAAATCCTGGGACGTCAGATCCGGTGAACGTGCGGGCCATGGTATGTTGCTTCGACGACCAATCCACCTGTCATGAAATATGGTATTCAATACCGCTTCAGCCGCACACGAGCTATGTGCCGGACATTCATCATGTTGGAAGTACATCGCCATTCTGTCATGCAGTGAAACATCTTGTAGTAACATCGGTAGAACATTACGAAGGAAATCAGCATACACTGAACTATTTAGATTGCCATCGATAAAATGGGGGCCAATTATCCTTCCTCCCATAATGCCGCACCATACATTAACCGACAAAGGTCGCTGATGTTCCACTTGTTGCAGCCATCGTGGATTGTCCGTTGCCCTATAGTGCATATTATGCCGGTTTACCTTACCGCTGTTGATGAGTGACGCTTCGTCGCTAAATAGAACGCGTGCGAAAAATCTGTCATCGTCCAGCAATTTCTCTTATGCCCAGTGGCAGAACTGTACACGACCTTCAAAGTCGTCGCCATGCAATTACTGGTGCATAGAAATATGGTACGGGTGCAATCGATGGAACATTCTGAACATCGACGTTTTTGGGATTCCCGATTATCGCTCAGTTTTTCTGCTACTGATGTGTGAATTAGCCGCTACTTGGGCATCATCATTTGTTGACGTGTCACACGTGGCTGAACACTTCCTGTTTCCTTAAATAACGTAACTATCCGGCGAACGGTCCGAACTCTTCGATGATGTCGTCCAGAATACCGAACAGCATATATAGCACACACCAGTTGGGCATTTTGATCACAATAGCTATACATCAACATGATATCGACCTTTTTCCGCAATTGGTAAACTGTCCATTTTAACACAGGAAATGTATCACGATGCAAATACCGTCCGCACTGGTGGAATGTTACGTGATACCACGTACTTATACGTTTGTGACTATTACAGCGCCATCTATCACAAAGCGAAAGAAGTGGTACAACTAAAACATTCATATTTGTTAAAGTACTACACGAATATGTAATACGAAACGGGGATTCCTATTTTAAAAAACGCAGTTGACCTATGGCAGCGCCTTCTAACGGGCCAACCATAGCGCCATCTGGTTTTCCCCTTCAAGCGAGACGAGTTTCGTTCGTTGTAGTTTTTTGGTTTGATGCTTATTTCGTGAGATATTTGGCCCGGTTACTATCAATGGAGCACCCACTACCCCATCTCGCTCTCTCTCTCACACACACACAAAGAAAGAAAATATATGTGGACATGTGTCCGGAAACGCTTACTTTCCATGTTAGAGCTCATTTTATTACTTCTCTTCAAATCACATTAATCATGGAATGGAAACACACAGCAACAGAATGTACCAGCGTGGCTTCAAACACTTTGTTACAGGAAATGTTCAAAATGTCCTCCGTTAGCGAGTATACATGCATCCACCCTCCGTCGCATGGAATCTCTGATGCGCTGATGCAGCCCTGGAGAATGGCGTATTGTATCACAACCGTCCACAATACGAGCACGAAGAGTCTCTAAATTTGGTACCGGGGTTGTGTAGAGGAGAGCTTTCAAATGCCCTCATGAACGAAAGTCAAGAGGGTTGAGGTCAGGAGAGCGTGGAGGCCATGGAATTGGTCCGCCTCTACCAATCCATCGGTTTCCGAATCTGTTATTGAGAAGCGTACGAACACTTCGACTGAAATGTGCAGGAGCTTCATCGCGCATGAACCACATGTTGCGTCGTACTTGTAAAGGCACATGTTCTAGCAGCACAGGTAGAGTATCCCGTATGAAATCATGATAACGTGCTCCATTGAGCGTAAGTGGACGAAACTAAAATGAGCTCGAACATGGAAATTAAGCGTTTCCGGACACATGTCCACATAACATCTTTTCTTTATTTGTGTGTGAGGAATGTTTCCTGAAAGTTTGGCCATACCTTTTTGTAACACCCTGTGTATATAAAGCAAGAAAGAAAAAATTTGAGAAAAATATATGGACCAATGTTTCGGGAAGGTATTTGGATGAAGATCCAACTAGAGAGATATACAAAGACATAGAAGCAGTAACAGACACTATTAGAAAGAGACGGATGAAATTTTATGGACATATCGGCAGGATGAATAAAAGCAGGCTCACAAGACGAATCTTTGAGGTAGTAAACAAGAGGAAAAACAAGGCAAAGCGGATCACTGAAGCCGAAGAAAACATTAAAGGACTGGGGGTCACACAAGACAACATAAACAATAAAGAAAAGTTTAGAAACATCACAATGAGACACACTCTTGAAGAAGAACATATGAAGAACAGAACGAGAAAAAGATGGTCGGAAGAACTCAAGGGAGAACACAGTGGACGTATGAAGAGAATTTGGGAAGAACGAAGAAAGATGAAGAAATCATGACTACTCAAGTTCAATAGCTCTCTCAAAAGGGAATAATCGAAAATAATAACGTATAGAGGCCAATGTCAGTATACCCAGACTTACCGTGAATTTACACCGCTTATTGCCCGAACCGCCCATTTCTGAGAATTTACTTCAGATACTGTTCTACTAGTAAAAATGGCAGCGTTAAGTCTTTGAACAAGGTGCTGAAAATGCTGAACATGGGATTTCCATGACAGTTTACTATCTAACTGGACACCTAGAAATATGAACTGTTCAGTCTCAGTAATCATATGCCTATTCTGCATATTTAGAACGTCAGATTTTGTTGAATTGTGTGTTGGAAACTATATAACCTGGGTCTTCCTGTGATTTAGCGTCAATTTATTTTCTACAACCCATGAACTTGCGCTTTGAACGGCACTATTTGAAATGGTGCCAGCGTTGCACACAACATCCTTTACCGCCAAGCTAATGTCAAAAGCAAAAAAGTATTTTAGGATCACCTGTAATACTAGACGGCATGTTATTTATATAAATAAGGAACAGGAGCGGCCCCAGCACTGATCCTTGGGTAAGCCCCCCTTCCCATTTAACCATCCACCACTCGGACTGCACATCATAGCCATTCGCAACACTGTGGAGAATGAACTATCTTTACATCCACGGCCCTGCCAATAACTCAAGCAAACACTGATGCATAGAAATATGTCTAAAATTGTCTATATTATCCCTTTCTCCCTTTTTATATTGCGACTTTATTACTAAGTATGCGATTTACCGACCTGAGCGGGCCGCGCAGGAATGATGCGTGCTTCTGGTTTACATATTACGTACTCACATTACTTACGTTTCGCGTAGAATAACAAGCTTTCGCGAACAAGATTTCAAAACACGTTGGGTAGACGAGACACCGTTCCCCTCCTCTTCCCTCGGCTTCAACATCCCGCCGTGTCTAATGACCTCGTTGTCGACGGGACGTTTAACAATAATCTCCTCCTCCCTCTCCTTAACATCCCGCGAATAGAACAGCTGTGGTTCTACGAGTATCTCCGCTGTACAATACTTCGCTCGGGCATTAGACAGCTGCAGTGAGGCGGTGCGAATCACGTGCGAAAGTTTAAAAGCAGAACATTCAGGAGGTTACAACTTGTGCTTTTATCTCCATGACATATGAGGTTAAATTTCGTGTGTACATCTACATCTACATAGTTACTCTGCAATTCACACTTAAGTGCCTGGCAGAGGGTTCATCGAACCATTTTCATACTACTTATCTACCATTCCACTCTCGAATGGCACGTGGGAAAAAGGAACACCAAAGTCTTTCCATTCGAGCTCTGATTTCTCTTATATATTATGATGATCATTTCTCCTTAGTAGGTGGGTGTCACCAAAATACTTTCGCATTCGGAAGAGAAAGTTGGTGATTGAAATTTCGTAAATAGATCTCGCCGCAAAACGCCTTTGCTTCAGCGACTGCTACCCCAACTCACGTATTGTATCAGTGACACTTTCACCCCTATTTCGCGATAACACGAAACGAGCTTCCCTTCTTTGCACTTTTTCTATGTCCTCCGTCAATTCTACCTGGTAAGGATCCCACACTGCACAGCAACGCTCCAGCAGAGGACGGGCAAGTGTAATGTAGGCTGTATCATTAATGGGTTTGTCGCATCTTCTAAGTGTTCTGCCAGCAAAGCGCAGTCTTTATTTCGCCTTCCCCACAATATTATCTACGTGGTCTTTCCAATTTAAGTTGCTCGTAATTGTAATTTCTAGCTATTTAGTCGAATTGACAGCCCTTAAATTTATGCGATTTATCGTATACCCAAAACTGATCGGATTTCTTTTAGTGCCCATGTGGATGAGCTCGCACTTTTCTTAGTTCAGTGCCAATTGCCACTTTTCGCACCATACAGAAATACTCTCTAGATCATTTTGTAATTCGAATTGAACGTGTGATGATTTTACTAGATGGTACATTACAGCATCATCTGCAAACAATCTAAGGAGGCTGCTCAGATTATCACTTAGATTATTTTATGTAAATCAGGAACAGCAGAGGACCTATGACACTACCTTCCGGAACGCAAGATATCACTTCTGTTCTACTCGGTGATTTACCGTGTATTACTACAAACTCTGACCTCTCTGAAAAGATATCACACAACTGAGACGATACTACATACGCACGCAATATGATTAACAGTCGCTTGTGGGGAACGGTATCAAAAGCCTTCTGGATATCTAGGAATAGGGAATCGATCTGAGATCCCTTGTCGACACCTCTCATAACGCTCATAAAGAGCTAGCTGTGTTGCACAAGAACGATATTTTCTCGATCCGTGTTGGTTATGTATTAATAAGTCATTTTCTTAAAGGTGATTCATAATTTTCGAGTACAGTATATGCTCCAAAATCCTACTGCAAATTGAGGTCAGTGATATGGGTCTGTAATTCAATGGGTTACTCCTATTTCCTTTCTTGAATATTGGTGTGACCTGTGCTACTTTCCAGTCATTAAGAACAGACCTTTCGTCAAGTGACCGGTTGTATATGATTGCGAAGAAAGGCGCTACTGTGTCCGAATAGTCTGAAACGAACCTTATTGGTATACCATATGGACCGGAAGACTTGCCTTTCTTAAGTGATTTGAGTTGTTCCGCAGCACCTAAGATATCTACTTTTATGTCACTCATGCTAACAGCTATTCTGGTTTGCCGACCGCGGTGGCCACGCGGTTCTAGGCGCTGCAGTCAGGAACGCGCGTCTGCTACGGTCGCAGGTTCGAATCCTGTCTCGGGCATGGATGTGTGTGATGTCCTTAGGTTAGTTGAAATATTTTTTTATTCTCGTTTCGAATTATAGAATATTTACTTCGTCTTCTTTCGTGAAGGAACTGTACTTAGTATCGCTGCTTTAGTGGCACCATCATCGGTAACATTTCCGTCGCTATCGCGCAGTGACGGTATTGACTGTATTTTGCCTCTGGTGCACTTTATATACGACCAGAATCTCTTTGGGTTTTATACCATATTTTGAGACAATGTTTCATTGTGGAAACTATTAAAACCATCTCGCATTGTCGTCCACAGTAAATTTCGAGCTTCCGTGAAACTTAGCCAGTCTTGGGGAAATGAAATGATGGTATGACATTGTTGGCCGGGAGGCCCCATTCATGGGAGTTCGGCCGCCGTATTGCAAGTCCTTTTTAATTGACGCCACTTCTGTGACTTGCGAGTAAATGATGATGAAGAACACAAAACACCGTATTCCCTGCCGGGAATCGAACCCGGCCCCCTGCGTGACAGGCGGTAACGCTACCTCTACGCTGCCGAGGCGGACAGTCTTGGGGATTTTGCGTTCTTCTGAATTTGGCATGCTTGTTTCATTGCTTCTGCAACAGAGTTCTGACGTGTTTTTTGTACCATGGTGGATCAGTCCCGTCTCTTATTAACTTATGCGGCATGAGTCTATCTATTGCTGTCGATACTGTATCTTTGAATTTGAGCCATATCTGTTCCACCCTTAGGTAATTGGCTTCGATGTAATGGAGACTCTCTTAGGAACGCATGAAGCGAATTTTTATCTGCTGCTTTAAATAGATATTTTTGCTTTTATTTTTAGTGGTTTTGGTTGACATGGTTTTCAACCTCGCTACAATGACCTTGTGTTCACTAATCTCTGTATCCGCCATGACGCTCTCTATTAGATCAGGATTATTTGTGGCTAAGAGGTCAAGTGTGTTTTCGCAAACCATTTACAATTCGTGTGGGCTCATGAACTAATCGTTCAAAGTAATTCTCAGAGAAAGCATTTAGTACAATTTCGGAAGATTTTTCTGTCTACCTCTGGCTTTGAACATATATTTTCTCCCACAAATCGAGGGTAGATGGAAGTCTCCAGCAATTATAACTTATTTGTAATGAGATTCAAGTTTTCTTTGAACCTTTCAGTTATTACACTCCTGGAAATTGAAATAAGAACACCGTGAATTCATTGTCCCAGGAAGGGGAAACTTTATCGACACATTCCTGGGGTCAGATACATCATATGATCACACTGACAGAACCACAGGCACATAGACACAGGCAACAGAGCATGCACAATGTCGGCACTAGTACAGTGTATATCCACCTTTCGCAGCAATGCAGGCTGCTATTCTCCCATGGAGACGATCGTAGAGATGCTGGATGTAGTCCTGTGGAACGGCTTGCCATGCCATTTCCACCTAGCGCCTCAGTTGGACCAGCGTTCGTGCTGGACGTGCAGACCGCGTGAGACGACGCTTCATCCAGTCCCAAACATGCTCAATGGGGGACAGATCCGGAGATCTTGCTGGCCAGGGTAGTTGACTTACACCTTCTAGAGCACGTTGGGTGGCACAGGATAAATGCGGACGTGCATTGTCCTGTTGGAACAGCAAGTTCCCTTGCCGGTCTAGGAATGGTAGAACGATGGGTTCGATGACGGTTTGGATGTACCGTGCACTATTCAGTGTCCCCACGACGATCACCAGAGGTGTACGGCCAGTGTAGGAGATCGCTCCCCACACCATGATGCCGGGTGTTGGCCCTGTGTGCCTCGGTCGTATGCAGTCCTGATTGTGGCGCTCAACTGCACGGCGCCAAACACGCATACGACCATCATTGGCACCAAGGCAGAAGCGACTCTCATCGCTGAAGACGACACGTCTCCATTCGTCTCTCCATTCACGCCTGTCGCGACACAACTGGAGGCGGGCTGCACGACGTTGGGGCGTGAGCGGAAGACGGCCTAAGGGTTTGCGGGACCGTAGGCCAGCTTCATGGAGACGGTTGCGAATGGTCCTCGCCGATACCCCAGGAGCAACAGTGTCCCTAATTTGCTGGGAAGTGGCGGTGCGGTCCCCTACGGCACTGCGTAGGATCCTACGGTCTTGGCGTGCATCCGTGCGTCGCTGCGGTCCGGTCCCAGGTCGACGGGCACGTGCACCTTCCGCCGACCACTGGCGACGACATCGATGTACTGTGGAGACCTCACGCCCCACGTGTTGAGCAATTCGGCGGTATGTCCACCCGGCCTCCCGCATACCCACTATACGCCCTCGCTCAAAGTCCGTCAACTGCACATACGGTTCGCGTCCACGCTGTCGCGGCATGCTACCAGTGTTAAAGACTGCGATGGAGCTCCGTATGCCACGGCAAACTGGCTGACACTGACGGCGGCGGTGCACAAATGCTGCGCAGCTAGCGCCATTCGACGGCCAACACCGCGGTTCCTGGTGTGTCCGCTGTGCCGTGAGTGTGATCATTGCTTGTACCGCCCTCTCGCAGTGTCCGGACACACCGGTGTCCATGTGTTCTTTTTTACATTTCCAGGAGTGTATATCATCTGAATCAGGGGTCGGTAGAAGGAGCCAATTATCATTTTGGTAAGGCTGTTGAGTATGGCCTCTACCCATAGTAATTCGTAGGACTATCTATTTCAGCTTCACTACAAGATAAACTACGACCAACAGACACAAACACACAACCACCTACTTTATTTAATCTATGCTTTCTGAACACAGTTTGCGCCTCCGTAAAAATTTCGGCAGTATTTATCCGCGGCTTTAGCCACATTTCTGTTCCTAAAACGATTTCAGCTTCATTGTTTTCTATCAGCGCTTGGAGCTCCGGTAATTTTCCAACACAGCTTCGGCAATTTACAACTACAATACCGACTGTTGCGTGGTCGATTCTCGTCGTTTCTTTGGAGCCCTTTTTGATCTTTTCCGAGACTGTCTAACCTAAAAAAACGCCGAGTCCAAGCCACACAGCCCCTGCTGCCCGTTTAGCCGCCTCCTGTCTGCAGTGGACACCTGACCTATTTAGCGGAACCCGAAACCCTACCACCCTATGGCGTAAGTCGAGGAATCTGGAGCCTACACCGTCGCAGAACTGTCTTAGCCTCTGATTCAGACCCTCCACTCGGCTCTGTACCAAAGGTCCGCAATGTGTCCTGTTGAAGATGCTGCATATGGTGAGCTCTGCCTTCCCATCGATAGCAAGACTGGCAGCCTTCATCAGCTCAGACAGCCGCCGGAAACCAGAAAATCTCTTCTGATCCATAGCGACACACGTCATTAGTGCTGACATGAGCCACTACCTGCAGTTGGCTGCACCCTGTACCGTTCACGGCATGCGGAAGGTCCCTTTCCACATCTTGGATGACTCCCCCCGGTATGCACACAGAGTGCACATCGGCTTTCTTCCCGTCCATAGCTGCCATATTCCTAAGGGGCTCCACCACCCGCCTAACATTGGAAATCCCAATGACAAGCAATACGACCCTCTGCGCATGTCGGGACGTCTCAGGAAGACCGGCCACTGCCGCAACAGGCGAGACCGCCCTTGCTGGCTCAGAAGTGCTTTCAACACTGGGTAATACCTCAAACCTGTTACGGAGGCTAAAGCTACGTTGCACAAGACGCGACAGTTGGCTGCGACTACGACGCTGCCCCCTCCACTTTTCCCACCCTGATAGACGGCGACAAGGCCGCAACACGGCAGGAGTCGTCGCTGTTTCCCAAGCTCTGGTCGTCGGCGGCGGATTCAGATACATGAGAAAAATAAGAATTCCGATTTTCTTGCTGTAAAAAATACTGTATGTTAATGGAACAAAGTTACATCGGCTCCCAGATTTAGTTTTTCGATACAGATTCTCCTTTTATTTTAAAAAATTTAAAAGTATCTCTTCCGTTTTTGCGTGGTTTTTTTTTTCACTGTATATTACTTCTCTATCGATTGTGAGGAAAGTAAAAGGCACAAAAAATTGATGTTTGCGTATCTCACAGTTTCACGTCACAGCTTGATAATGAGGTGTCTATTTTTCCGATATCCGTTACAATTATTCCGATACTTAATTTACAAGTAACCTGCTGCATAAAATTTGAATTGTCTACAGTGAAAAATGTGGTCGCTGGCTACCTTGCGTATGGTTCACGTTAGGTCATACATCGTTGCATATGAAAAGTAGCTAACATATCGAAATTATTATTAAGTTGAGACCAGAATGATATCGATCTCCGTTACCGAGATTTGGGCTCATATATCTCCGGGAGCGTCGCGACTGGCCGCCAGTTCTGTCGACGCGCAACGTTTGTTTTGTTTCGCTGACACATTAGGACCTAATCAAACCATTTTATATCATATATTTCTCGGGTATGAGTTACTAATATTTCTCCATATGCTCTAGACAATTTCATTTAAAATGCCACGAAATGTAGGTTTCTTAAAAGTAAATATATTTTCTTCTCATTCTTGGGAAGAGGATAAATTACGCACCTCTAGTATTTTCTTCTGAACCTGGACGAGGATACCCAAGTAGACGTCCTAACAAAACCAACAAATGTCAAAAATTAACGTTTTTCAACGAGCTAAAAAACGTTCAAATTAGTTTAATATCACCTTGCCATCAATTATATTTTTCATATGATGTGGCAGGTAAATCATAGCGACACTGGGTTTGGGTATTACTTCCCGTGAGTATTGCATTGTCGCTTCACAGTACATCATGCGATAAGTACTGGCTCGACATCTTTCTGGCAGCCGTACGTCTCCGTGTCGTCCGACTTCCGTCGCAACACTGCTCAGTAGTGGTGGGCAGGAAATCGCGTATCTGTTAGAAATCACAGTGACTGAGAAGTCACAGATATCACAATAACAACTTTACAGAATGTAACTGCGATTTCAGTCACAGTTAGCAGTCGCAAGTAGTATTTCACATTCAAAGACGTGAGCCATCTCGAATTTAGCACTGCTTTCTGCGATTTCAGTGACAAGTAGCAACTAAGAGTCGCAAGTAGCAACTAAAAAGCGCGGTTAACAGTGGCATCTGTTGGCCAAAGTTTGTACTACGCTCGTCTCTGCGCTTCACAGTCGAGTCCAACTGCGATTTCCGTGACAAGTCGCAACTAGGAGTCGCAAGTAGCAACTAAAAAGCGCAGTTAGCAGTGCCATCTGTTGAGCAAAGTTCATACTACGCTATTCGCTACCGAGTCAAACTGCGATTTCTGTGACAAATCGCAACTAAGAGTCGCAAGTAGCAACTAAAAAGCGCAGTTAACATTCTTTTCCTAGTGCCATCTGTTGACCGACGTACATACTTCGTTATGAGAGCCTTGTGCCTCACGAGATCGGTGTGCTGTGTGTGTGTATGAAGGGCTTATTTCATTAGTGGTACAAGTCCATTTTTGTTCATTTTGAGATACAGAGTCGTAAAGTTAAATGAGCGCTGAAAAATCTGCAGTTGAGATACCAGAAATATTCAAGCATATGGCTTCTTGCTAGAGATGAACCTTTATTTATGTTTGTTTGGATTATTAATTTCAGAAGCATTATAGACATAAAAGTGGAGGTAATGGACTTGTACCACTACTGAAATAAGCACTTCACATTATAAGACGACATGCACATTCAGCATCAGTTATGGTTGGTCAAACACAGCTGTGACTCTGAATGTATTATATTAATAAGAAGCAACATTGCCTTTTTCTCCTGAAAATATCAAGTAACATAACAAATGTATATGATTCTGCTTCCAATATGACAGTTTTGGTTAATACTCCACATGCCTACAGGGCTTTGCAATGTTAACACAGCAGAACTCGGATATCTATATAAGTGTAGTGAAATGAAAACAGGATTATTTAGTCTTATGAATGCCTCACTTTTGTTCTGACACAGTTCAAGACTCGGGATAAATGTTTTACACCTGGTGTTCCACATTGCAACTTCACACACAACTACCACCTACAAAACTAAGCTTTTCCTGTGTTACTTTTAAGTAATGCACTTAAGGTATTCCTGATTTAACTGGAAGATCTGTACTTCCCACTTTCATACCAACAGCCTCAAAATCCATATTGTAGACTTTGGGATATGTTACAGGTCAGTGTCACACCAAGATTGTGGAGAAGGGGGGGGGGGGGGTGGTGTCATGTCACTCTCCAACAAGTGTTTTACAAGTGGCGGAAAACTACGGGTACAGGACGGCTTAAACATGCGGAAAATGAGATTTTCATTATTCACTCACTGTATTTAATATTTATTATTCCTTTAAAATCGCACAACAACTTCAATAAAACACAGATTAATCACTCATCTGCACACTTATTTCACAATTATGTCACTTTTAAACTGCAAATCCACTAAGAGCTGTCTTGAATCTTCACGAGTCTCTCTCAACAACCTTGATGTGGATAGATACGTACAGCAACCAGTAATCTGAGTCAGAACTGTGTCTGCAAAATCACAAGGATTAGTAAACAAGTTTTGCTGTCACTAATTACAAGCAATATAATTGACAAAGTGGATTGCTAATATTTGCTATTATGAAAGCCACTCAATGGGGTATATTTCACATTTGCAATAACGATCTCACTGAAGTAATTAAGTCCATTGAAACACTTGGAAACTAACCTCTTTCACTGACAACAACGGTCTAAAGACGCAGTGGCAATTTCTCCAGATCTGTTGACAATGATATTTTGAGTTATCACTTTATTGAGTGACTGAAATGTAGTTCAGGTACCTGTGAAGTGTGAACATAACAATACGTTAGAGTTCATTTTCTAAACACAAACTATTACGCTACTGTATGGCTACTTACATATTAATTACACTATTACTATTTTCACAGTTGTTTCTTTAATACAAAATTAAAGCCAACGGAAGAACAAACGTAATACATACTTACCAATGACAGATTTGTTGATATGCAATTTTCTGGGTGGACAGATGTAACTTTTTCATATGGCGGTAAGTCGCAGAAACCACAGGAGTCACAGAAATCGCAGAAGTCGCAGAAATCGCAGAAGCTGCAGAAGTCGCAGAAATCGCAGAAGTCGCACAAGTAGCAGAAATCGCGGAAGTAGCATAAGTCGCAGAAATAGCAGTGGCGGAGGGATACACAACCTATGGTCCTTAACTGCGACAAATCACAGTTAAGAATAACAGATACTGAAAAGCAGCATTCTCAGAAATCACTGATATCGGAAAATCGCAGTTTAGCCCACCACTACTGCTGAGTGGTGCAGTGCTGCGGCAGCTGCCGCAACAGTCGCGCGTCGCATCCCAAACTCGAACTGCGCATGCGCCAGCAGGCAACTTCTGACGTCACGTAGCGACCCGTCGCAGTCGCTAGTGTGCGTCGCGTCTTGGACAACGTACCTCTAAGGGTACAGCCTTGTGGCCAGCACAAGCTTTCGCTCTCCGCCCAGGGATTCGCGACCCCGCCACGGTTCGCCGATCTCCGTCAGGCTAGTGTCGACCGGCAGGGACGTCCGCATCCGAGGGCACAGTGGCATCAGAGATCCCAGGCGATGCTGCAGGTTCCAGAGGCGCCAAAGCGCTCCCCTCGGATGCCCCAATGTGACCGCGGCCCAGGGCAACAGCCTGTAGCCTGTCGACCACGACCAACACAGCTGCCAGCTGTTAATGGGCGGTGGCCAGTTCCCACTGAATCCGAACACAATAGGCGCAGTCCGTATTCATCCCTAACAATTTTGTCCTCTCTTTTATCTCACAAGCCGCTCAAAACAAACAAATGACTGACGACTACGTGAATTTACACTATATGGGTACTAAAACGTGATGCTACAACTCTCAAATACTATAATATGCCAGAAATGTGTGAATTGAACTATGCATGTACCCAAAAACACGCAAAGAAATTAAGAATTAAACTATGAAACAAATAAGTGAGCTAAGAGTACGACTTGCTGCTGGCTGCTCGCAAGTTTGAATCCTGCCTCAGGCATGGATGTGTGTGATGTCCTTAGGTTAGTTAGGTCTAAGTAGTTCTAAGTTCTAGGGGACTGATGACCTCAGAAGTTAAGTCCCATAGTGCTCAGAGCCATTTGAACCATTTGATTTGCTGCCTGCTACTTGTCCAACGGCGGCAGGGAGCTCACTGGTAATGGGGAGTGAAGTGAATATTGTAAGGCGTTGTAAGGTTCTATGAGCAGACAAAGAACATGTGTAAGCATGTGCATGACATTACGTAAAGCTGAGAGTATAAAATTCTGTTATTTTAATGACTAGTCTAATATAGGTTAGAAACAGTAACAATAAAAGGGGGCAGTAGGTACAAAATAAATTCGATCATTCTGTATCGACCACTTGCTGTGTTCAAAAACTACATATATCTCTAACCAATGTATAAGTCTAATTTCGGTCGTTTTCCTGAAAAAATGCCGAACAAAAATTAAAAGAAGCAAGAAAAACGACGACGAGCAAGAAAGGTAGAGAGGAGAAAAGTTCTGAAATACAAACAGCACATATAAAAGTCTAACCTAGGGAGAACTTTTGGTACAATCAGGCACAGATGCGTCTCTGTCAGTATTTGAGTTATGTGTGTTTAATTTGAGATTAAATTAAAAACCAAGGCAATTACGTATCGTTCTAGCTGCACGTGCCTCATTTAAATATCGTAAATGCTTTGCAGTGTGCTTTTTCTGGCGTGGGGGCTATATTGTGAATGCACCATTTGAATTATTGAGGGCTATTTCGCTTCGCTCTGTCTGTTTTATCTGAGCGTATTTTTATAGTACTCGCGTTAAAATTTCATACACAGCATCTGCTCTCAAAGCAAAAATATTGTTTAAGCTACATTCAACAAACGGAATAGCCTTTATATGAGGTAACATTGTAAACTAAATGATACCTAATTCGGATGTGGTGACGCAAGGAATTAATTAACTTTTTATACAAATACCTCTTCGACATTCGACATTTGAGCTAACTGAATGCTTCTGCAGCTAACTACCTTAGAGCCAGCAAATACAATTCGTGGACAACATTTCAACAAAGTGTCGCTTTGAAGTTTACATGTTTGTATTCAATTTGTCATATGCAAAAGCTACAAAGGATCACAGTGAGGAGTAGACAAAGGTTTCACTGCTATATTTTCAAAAAAACAGCTATCAGTTGCCTGTTTGTTTAGTTAGTTAATCATTTCCACAAATTGTTTTAAATGTAGAGAAATCCATATCAGTTCTGCAGCTAGTGTAGGGTGAACACTTGAAATTAGAGTGAAAATATGCACTTACATCTGCAAAAGAATACGCAGGGAAAAGAAATGCTATCTGTGTATCCAAACTGGAAGACAAAATTATCTGAAATCTTAGAGAAACTGCCTCAGAGAATTGGTCAGAGTACTCTGCAAAGAATTGTTCGCACAGTAAAATTTAAGGAGATCGAATTGGATAGCGTGGGAGACGGTTTAGCAATAACCAACCGTCGACTTGCCCGAGAAATTGACACTGCAAGGAATGTAGTACACAGTGGTGCAGCAGTTAGATCTCAGTTATAAACAAAACAATAGAAATAATGGCGAAAAATAATTTTGACGCCAGGCCTGGAACCTGTCAACATGCGGTCATCACTTAACAGCAGCAACTGTCTACTTGCCTGAGTTATGCACATTTCAAGAAATACAGTACACAGAGTTGAGAGCAGAACACCAGTTAGAACTCAGTCATAAACAACGCCTGTAGAAAATGGGGGAAAATGATTTTGACTCCATTGACTCCACACCCGTATTCTTCAATTGGTTATGACGTAACGCGTGCGTTGAGGCATGTGGTCATGGCTTAACAACAGTTGATATGAGCTCCACTTACTTCATATGCACAAAAGGCATTTCCATAGCCCTGTACAGGTATACGGTCTTCTTGCTTTTTGGTTACGCTGAGGTCCCGCAACAATATTCATGCTGTAACTAGTTTTGATGCATCGGCGTTGTCCTTAATTCCTGAATGAGATATATCGATGTGCCAACCCTTTCACCGCGAAACTGAAAGCCGCTTTGTGAGTTGAGGGCACGTGACGCGGTGAGAAAAATATACAGGTGAAGGAGAGATGTATGGGGAAACATTCAGGCGACGGTACTAGCTGCAAATAGGGAAAAAGCCGTGGCTGCTCTGTAAGGCAGGACAGGCGACGGTTATTGAGCATGGGACTTCGCAACGGAGATCCCTTCGTTTTCCTCCTTAACCCCAACGCCAACATCAATGACGTTCCATTCAGTTTCGGGTGTGCAAACCCAAGAATTCTCCTTCTTCTTCTAATGGCTGAAAGTTGTTGTTGTTTGTTGTTGTGGTCTTCAGTCCTGAGACTGGTTTGATATAGCTCTCCATGCTACTCTATCCTGTGCACGTTTTCTTCATCTCCCAGTACGTACTGCAACCTACATCTTTCTGAATCTGCTTAGTGTATTCATCTCTTGGTCTCCCTCTACGATTTTTACCCTTCATGCTACCTTCCAGTACTAAATTGGTGATCCCTTGATGCCTCAGAACATGTCCTACCAACCGATTCCTTCTTCTAGTCAAGTTCTGCCACAAATTCCTCTTCTCACTGATTATATTCAGTACCTCCTCATTAACTACGTGACCTATCCATATAATCTTCAGCATTCTTCTGTAGTACCACATTTTGAAACCTTCTATTCTCTTCTTGTCCAAACTATTTATCATCCATATTTCACATTCATGCATGGATACACTCTAAACAAATACTTTTAGAAACGACTTCCTGACACTTAAATCTGTACTCGATGTTAAGAAATGTCTCTTCTTCAGAAACGCTTTCCTTGCCATTGCCAGTCTACATTTTATGTCCTCTCTACTTCGACCATCATCAGATATTTTGCTCCCCAAATACCCAAACTCCTTTCCCACTGTAAGTGTTTCAAAATTTCCTAATTCAGTTCCCTCAGCATGGACCTGAATTAATTTGTCTACATTCCATTATCCTCGTTTTGCTTTTGTTGATGTTCATCTTATATACTCCTCTCAAGACACTGTCCATTCCGTTCAACTGCTCTTCCAAGTCCTTTGCTGTCTGACAGAATTACAATGTCATCGGCGAACCTCAAAGTTTTTATTTCTTCTCCATGGATTTTAATACCTACTCCTAATAGTTCTTTTGTTTTCTTTACTTGCTCGCTCAATATACAGAATGAATAACATTGGGGAGAGGCTACAACCCTGTCTCACTTCCTTCCCAACCACTGCTTCGCTTTCATGCCCCTCGACTCTTATAACTTCCATCTGGTTTCTGTACAAATTGTAAATAGCTTTTCGCTCCCTGTATTTTACCCTGGCCACCTTCAGAATTTGAAAGAGAGTATTCCAGTCAACATTGTCAAAAGCTTTCTCTAAGTCTACAATTGCTAGGAACGTAGGTTTGCTTTTCTTTAATCTGTCTTCTAAGATAAGTCGTAAAGTCAGTATTGCCTCACGTGTTCCAACATTTCTACGGAATCCAAATTGATCTTCCCTGAGGTCGGCTTCTACCAGTCTCTCCATTCGTCTGTATAGAATTCGCTTTAGTACTTTGCAGCTGTGACCTATTAAACTGACAGTTCTGTTATTTTCACATGTGTTAACACCTACTTTCTTTGGGATTGGAATTATCATTTTCTTCTTGAAGTTTGAGGGTATTTCGCCTGTCTCATACGTCTTGCTCACAAGGTGGTAGAGTTTTGTCGGACTAGCTCTCCCAAGGCCGTCAGTAGTTCTTATGGAATGTTGTCTACTCCCAGAGCCTTGTTTCGACTTAGGTGTTTCAGTGCTCTGTCAAACTCTTCACGCAGTTTCGTATCTCCCATTTCATCTTCATCTACATCCTCTTCCAATTCCATAATATTGTCCTCAAGTACATCGCCCTTCTATAGACACTTTATATACTCCTGCCACCTCCCTGCTTTTCCTTCTTTACTTAGAACTGGGTTTCCATCAGAGCTCTTGATATTCATAGAAGTGGTTCTCTTCAGTATCTATCTTACCCCTGGTGAGAAAAGCCTCTACATCCTTACATTCGTCATCTAGCCACTATTGCTTAGCCACTTCCTGTCGATGTCATTTTTGAGACTTTTGTATTCCTTTCATCAATTAAATTCAATATTTCTTCTGTTACCCATGGATTTCTAGTAGCCCTCGTCTTTTTACCTGCTTGATCTTCTGATGCCTTCACTTCTTCATCCCTCGAAGCTAGCCATTCTTTTTCTACTGTATTTCTTTCCCCCATTCCTGTCAATTGTTCCCTTATGCTCTCCCTGAAACTCTGTACAATCTCTGGTTTAGTCAGTTTATCCAGGTCCCATCTGCTTAAATTCCACGTTATACAGCCGAAATATTAGAAGAAGAAGGAGAATTCTTGCGGGTGCACACCCGAAATTTAATGGAACAGTCTTTGCGCCGCCAAAACCTGAAGATTCACAACATCAATTATGACTACATTGGTGACGGGATCACCGAGTTTGCACCGTGGATCAATGGATACGTGTAGTATGGTTGGATCAATCACGTTTCTTGTTACACGCTTTCCATGACCGTGTCTTAAATCTTGATAAGCTGTCATCCAGGGCAACAGCTGTTCGAAATAGGGGCTGCGCCACAGACGGGAACAAGTGGAGGACATTCACGCGGGCTTCCATGTGACATGTAGTGGTAGTCGATGGCACGGTGAAAGCCGGGGATTGTATAAACATCGTAGTCGACCACTTGCGGCAACTTACGCTTGATATTTTCGCCGCTTACGACGGCATCTTCCAGCAGGAGCCTGAGAGTGTTATCCACGAGTTGTCAAACGTGTGATATATGTACCGCTAAATACACTCTAACACAAATAAAAAAAAATATATGCACTATTAAAGAATTATCCATAAGGAACAGAAGTCGGTAGATACTTCTTTTCTTTTTTTTTTTTTTGTCATAAGTCTACTGACTGGTTTGATGCGGCCCGCCTCTTCATCTCAGAGTAGCACTTGCAACCTACGTCCTCAATTATTTGCTTGACGTATTCCAATCTCAGTTTTCCTCTACAGTTTTTGCCCTCTACAGCTCCCTCCAGTGCCATGGAAGTCATTCCCTCATGTCTTAGCAGATGTCCTATCATCCTGTCCCTTCTCCTTATCAGTGTTTTCCACATATTCTTTTCCTCTCCGATTCTGCGTAGAACCTCCTCATTCCTTACCTTATCAGTCCACCTAATTTTCAACATTCGTCTATAGTACCACATTTCAAATGCTTCGATTCTCTTCTGTTCCGGTTTTCCCACAGTCCATGTTTCACTACCACACAATGCTGTACTCCAGACGTACATCCTCAGAAATTTCTTCCTCAAATTAAGGCCGGTATTTGATATTAGTAGACTTCTCTTGGCCAGAAATGCCTTTTTTCCATAGCGAGTTTGCTTTTGATGTCTTCCTTGCTCCGTCCGTCATTGGTTATTTTACTGCCTAGGTAGCAGAGTTCCTTAACTTCATTGACTAAGTAACCATCAATCCTGATGTTAAGTTTCTCGCTGTTCTCATTTCTACTACTTCTCATTACCTCCGTCTTTCTCCGATTTACTCTCAAACCATACTGTGTACTCATTAGACTGTTCATTCCGTTCAGCAGATCATTTAATTCTTCTTCACTTTCATTCAGGATAGCAATGTCATCAGTGAATCGTATCATTGATATCCTTTCACCTTGTATTTTTAATTCAACTCCTGAACCTTTCTTTTATTTCCATCATTGCTTCCTCGATGTACAGATTGAAGAGTAGGGGCGAAAGGCTACAGCCTTGTCTTACACCCTTCTTAATACAAGCACTTCGTTCTTGATCGTCCACTCTTATTATTCCCTCTTGGTTGTTCTACATATTGTATATAACCCGTCTCTCCAGATAGCTTACCTCTACTTTTTTCAGTATCTCGAACAGCTTGCACCATTTTATATTGTCGACCGCTTTTTCCAGGTCGACAAATCCTATGAACGTGTCTTGATTTCTCTTTAGCCTTGCTTCCATTATTAGCCGTAACGTGAGAATTGCCTCTCTCGTGCCTTTACTTTTCCTAAAGCCAAACTGATCGTCACCTAGCGCATTCTCAATTTTCTTTTCCTTTCTTCTGTGTATTATTCTCATAAACAGCTTCGATGCATGAGCTGTTAAGCTGATTGTGCGATAATTCTCGCACTTGTCAGCTCTTGCCGTCTTCGGAATTGTGTGGATGATGCTTTTCCGAAAGTCAGATGGTATGTCGCCAGACTCATATATTCTACACACCAACGTGAATAGTCGTTTTGTTGCAACTTCCCCTAACGATTTTAGAAATTCTGATGGAATGTTATCTATCCCTTCTGCCTTATTTGACCGTAAGTCCTCCAAAGCTCTTTTAAATTCCGATTCTAATACTGGATCCGCTATCTCTTCTAAATCGACTCCTGTTTCTTCTTCTATCACATCAGACAAATCTTCACCCTCATAGAGGCTTTCAATGTATTCTTTCCACCCATCTGCTCTCTCCTCTGCATTTAACAGTGGAATTCCCGTTGCACTCTTAATGTTACCACCATTGCTTTTAATGTCACCAAAGGTTGTTTTGACTTTCCTGTACGCTGAGTCTGTCCTTCCGACAATCATATCTTTTTCGATGTCTTCACATTTTTCCTGCATCCGTTTCGTCTTAGCTTCCCTGCCGTTCCTATTTATTTCATTCCTCAGCGACTTGTATTTCTGTATTCCTGATTTTCCCGTAACATGTTTGTACTTCCTCCTTTCATCAATCAACTGAAGTCTTTCTTCTGTTACCCATGGTTTCTTCGCAGCTACCTTTTTTGTACCTATGTTTTCCTTCCCAACTTCTCTGATGGCCCTTTTTAGAGATGTCTATTCCTCTTCAACTGTACTGCCTACTCCGCTATTCCTTAATGCTGTATCCATAGAGTTAGAGAACTTCAAACGTATCTCGTCAATCCTTAGAACTTCCGTACCCCACTTCTTTGCGTATTGATTCTTCCTGACTAATGTCTTGAACTTCAGCCTACTCTTCATCACTACTATATTGTGATCTGACATTCGTCCTCTAGCCACCATTGCTTAGCCACTTCCTGTCGATGTCATTTTTGAAACTTTTGTATTCCTTTTTGCCTACTTCATTTACTGCATATTTATATTTTCTCCTTTCATCAATTAAATTCAATATTTCTTCTGTTACCCATGGATTTCTACTAGCCCTCGTCTTTTTACCTGCTTGATCTTCTGCTGCCTTCACTTCTTCATCCCTCGAAGCAAGCCATTCTTCTTCTACTGTATTTCTTTCCCCCATTCCTGTCAACTGTTCCCTTATGCTCTCCCTGAAACTCTGTACAATCTCTAGTTTAATCAGTTTATCCAGGTCCCATCTCCTTAAATTCCACGTTATACAGGTGAAATATTAGAAGAAGAAGGATAATTCTTGCGGGTGCACACCCGAATCTTAGTGGAACAGTCTTTGCGCCGCCAAAACCTGAAGATTCACAACATCAATTATGACTACAGTGGTGACGGGATCACCGAGTTTGCACCGTGGATCAATGGATACGTGTAGTATGGTTGGATCAATCACGTTTCTTGTTACACGAGTTCCATGACCGTGTCTTAAATCCTGATAAGCTGTCATCCAGGGCAACAGCTGTTCGAAACAAGGGCTGCGCCACAGACGGGAACCAGTGGAGGACATCCACGCGGGCTTCCATTTGACTTTTAGTGGTGGTCGATGGCACGGTGAAAGCCGGGGATTGTACAAACATCGTAGTCGAGCGGCAACTTACGCTTGATATTTTCGCCGCTTGGGACGGCATCTTCCAGCAGGAGCCTGAGAGTGTTATCCACGAGTTGTCAAACGTGTGGTATATGTACCGCTAAATACAATCACACACAAAAAATAGATGCACTATTAAAGAATTATCCGTAAGGAACAGAAGCCGGTAGATGTGATGTACATGTGCAAACTAATGATTACAGTATCAGAAACATTGCGCGAGTCATTCAAGAGAAAGAGCATCATAACTTGAGCAAGTTAATAACTCGTTGATCCACCTGTGGTCCATTAGCAAACAGTTACTTGGTTTGGCATTGGTGGATGGGGTTGTTAGAGGTGCTCCTGAGGGATATCGTGCCAAATTCTGTCCAACTGGCGCATTAGCTCGTCAAAATCCCGAAATGGTTGGAGAGCCCTGCCAATGATGCTCCAAACGTTCTCAATTGGGGAGGTATCCGACAACTGAATGCGGTAAAGAAAAAGTAGAAGTGCTGAACCCAGTTTTCAAATGTTCGTCCACCACTGGAAAGACGAACGATGAAGTCTTCAGTTCAATGATAGCGAAAAACAACTGAAATAGTGAAAATTAAACAAGGCACAAGGCCCGTGGAATCCGTATCAAATGCCATACAAAATTTGCGACTGTTTAGCCTCTATTTTAGCCATAATATACCGTAGATCGCTCGAATAAAGAAAATTGAACTGAGCCGTTTGGAGAAAGCACAAGTCAAAGCCGACTACAAGGAAGGGAGCAGAAGTGATGCATAAAATTAACAGCCAGCGTGACTGACAGCCATCTGTTGTAGAAACATTCAGAACTCAACGTAATGAGTCAGGTATCTCGAAGAGAACATTCAGCTTGGATGTCAAATTCATTGATCATGCGATTTGTGGCTGCTCTGCATTTTTAATTTCTCAAATATGTGGGGTCTTTGTCAGGTAGGCCTAACATGATCACAGATACGTTTAATTTGAAAGAGGGCGACGCGGTAACGCTTTGTGACCCGAGCTGGCATATACTTGACAGACGTCAGCTGTCCCGTGAAAGCTGACATACAAAGTATCAAGAACATGTAATTAGTTAAGAATTATTGAATATTCTACAACACACACACGTATCCCTCCCGTCAATGCTGTGAAGATGAAAATAAAGTAATTACAGCCTGCACAGAGACGTTTAAGCGTCCATAATTCATGCACTCCATACGCGAATGGAAAGGGAACTAACCCAAATACATGGTGCAATAGGAAGTACATTCTGCTACGCAAAGACTTTCGGGGATGATGAAGAAAGGCAAATGTATCAAACTGAGGTTCGGGATCCTGGTCCGGAAGCGACCGGCTCGAAAGTTATAAGCGATTATCGCTGTTTGTCTCTGACACAGTGACACATGCACCGGTACCGTTGTTTCTAACACTACAAGGTAGGAAACGTTCAGAGGTTATGGGACGGATCAAAACACGAAAAAAGTCTAGTAAACATGGACTTCAACATCCATACCTTACGAGGTATAATCAGTTGTTCATATTCAATACTGTGTAACAAATCTCTTCTACTACAAACTCTTAGCTTTATTTATTTTGAGAGATGTTAGTATGCGTAAAAATCAAAGAGGGCTAGTAAATATGGGCTCTCAAGTGCGTACATTAAGAGTTATGACCACTTGTTCGCCTTCCCTACTGTGAAACACATCTCTTCTGCTGAATAGGTGTTCATAGCTCTTCAGCTATGCATTTTGGAGACAATGTTTACTGCATATTTTTTTCTTGTTTTGATCCATATTAAGACCTCTCGAACGTGCCTAACCTTAGTAACAATAGTACCGTACGTATACTCCAGCATCAGAGAGATCAGAAGAATTTTCGCTTATAACTTTCGAATTGATCGTTTCCAGAACCAGGTCCGTTACCTCATATTGATACATCTACCCTTCTCCACTATCCCTGAACGTTTGTAACATCATAACGCCGGCCGCGGTGGTCTAGCGGTTCTAGGCGCGCAGTCAGGAACCGCGCGACTGCTACGGTCGCAGGTTCGAATCCTACCTCGGGCATGGATGTGTGTGGTGTCCTTAGGTTAGTTAGGTTTAATTAGTTCTAAGTTCTAGGCGACTGATGACCTCAGATGTTAAGTCGCATAGTGCTCAGAGCCATTTGAACCATTTGAACATCATAAAGGAATAACTCTGTGTGTGCAGATGTAGGCTGCCCATCATATAATAGACAAAATTCAACACCACTGTTAACTGAACACCTCCTTCAGCTCAGCATCACTTCAAAGACAAAGTAAACTCGTAACATTCCATTTGTATTTCGCAAGACGTGGACCTGCGAATTTATAAAATCGTTTAATATGATTGCTACATGTTGAATGCATAAAGACGTTCATTTACGCTGAATCATTGTACCCATTATTTGATATACGAACGTACTCCATAAGTGAAATACATTTCGTATTGTATGAGAGTAAATAAGAAACAATTATTTAATGTTCTCAAGAGTTTGCACTTTTTATTTCTGAAAACATAATTTAAATCTATTGTTATTGTAGATCGCAATTCGTTACAAAATGGATATTTAGCTTTCAAATGAAGTGTGTCACAGTAATTATATGGACATATAACTACTTATGTGGTGCGGGGCAGCAGAAACATATCTATCCAAAACAACATGTGCAGACAGTGGAAATATATTGTTTTGAATCTATGTCGTAATGCAAGCCTTGATACGAATGCGTGTAACTTCGATGTAACTTGTGGCAGCAGCAGCAGCAGCAGCACTCTGTCCTGAGACCATAAGTGGCCCATCGGGACCATCCGACCGCCGTGACATCTTCAGTTGAGGATGCGGATAGGAGGGGCGTGTGGTCAGCACACCGCGCTCCCAGTCGTTATGATGGTTTTCTTTGACTGGAGCCGCTACTATTCGGCTCCTCAATTGGCATCACGAAGCTGAGTGCACACCGAAAAATGGCAACAGCGCAAGGCGGCCAGGACGCATCAAAGTGCTGACCACGCCCGACAGCGCTTGACTTGGCTTGGGTGATCTGACGGGAACCGGTGTATCCACTGCGGCAAGGCCGTTGCCCTAACTTACGGCAACGAGAAACTAAATATTTCTTACCAACCACAGTCTTTATCACGGAACACTGAGTTTAATATCACAGATTATATGGATAATTTTGAAACTGTTTAAACAACTGTTAATAATAAGTCGCCACCGTAAGTAAAAAACGAAATACTCATTTTCAAGCATTACTTCCTTATCTCAAATTAGTCATTTAACACCTTTAGTCATTTTCAGGGCGTTTGGACTTCTTACAGAAGCTGTGACAATAACCTTCTTGCGTATCATTTGGGGCCTACTAATCACCTGTGACGTAATAAAAACGTTCCAGACAGTTTGTTAGTTAATAACATCAAACGCATTAACAAAAGTAGTTCCCGGAAGTAACTGCTACGAGCATAAGCCTTCGCGTACCGTTCACAGCAATCGTCATGGTGTTCGACAGTAACACGCGATTATGTCTTTGCAACTGGTTTTAAACAGAGAGCGAGAAGAGAAGGAGAGCTGAACGCTTGTAGGGAGGAATTTCAGACAACTCCCTGCTACGCTAACAGGCTGAAGAAAAAAGCGGTTGACAGCCGTCTGAAGCCGTACCTGCAGAGCGGCTCCCTTCATCCTGTCGCAGTTTAAGTTGGCTCCATTTGCCCAAAGTAACCAACGTGTCTAGCTGCATCGTACACCTTGCTCAATGTAACGTGTACGCCGCAGGTCTCTGATATACTGCTCTAAATCTGGGAAAAGGTTATCCCCTTTGTGATTAATGTTCTTTTAAATATTATCCGTAATAATATCCACAGCATTCTCTTAAAATTTTTAATCTTTGTAAATGATCTTCAATATACGATAAGAATAATTTCGCACAATGAGTATGTAAAAAGGTTATATCTGAAATAGTCTTTTTTCTGATGTAAACAACTTCATTTGTACATAGTGTAAGGTGGCTATAATTTCGCACCTTACAAGCACTCACCCACACACTTTGCCGTGATCTACAACCAAATTATTATTTGATAGGTAGTACATCGTATATATGAATATTTAAAGGAGACTGACATTGTCGCATACGCCTTTTAAATAATTGTTAACGCTTATTGCATGAAAGGTGACGCAGTGTCTTTATTATCATACTAGTAGAGGTTGGAACGACAGTGGAAATGAAACGGAAGACGGAACTTAAGCCCTGGGTCGAAGGCCCACACAGGTGTGAAGGTCCTGCTTAGACACAGGAAATAGCAAGACGGACGTCGTCACACCTAAGCGCTGGAGCACAAGAGAGTCTCGACCGGCCATTGTTGTAACTGAACCGGAAGGATTGTACTTCGGAAACTACGAAAATCTTGGATGCAGGTGAGAGGAACGAAGTAGCGGTACGTCGGAAACCACGCAGGATAGGTTATTTCCAAGGATTTTTACTCAGAAGCGTACCATTGTACGAGTATAGGTTTTTCCTCGCAAACTTAACCGCGCTGGATGACAAAAGAGTAAAAATATGGTTGGTCGGCGTTCGGAAGAATCTGTAGAGGGTGAGAATACTCCGTGGATTTGGGAATATGATTCGTTTTCGGAATTACGATGGTGGAGAGCCAAGCCTTGCTGGGAAGCCAGCGGTGGAGAGACGAGGTCTTCAGTTGTGAGAACCCGTGTGTGATAGTCACCCAGCATCACATTTGTTGGTACAGGAGGACTTGCTGTCTTTGCTCTCAGGAGAGTTTATAGTTAGAACAGTTATCCACTGTACTGTTGTGAACCTATACGATTCTGGAATTCACCTCCGGGTTGAAAGTCGTCGTTGAGTACGCAGCGATCAGCAACTGAGAGCACCTCTTCTGCCTATACTTATGTTGAGACGTTATCTGAACTCCGTCCTTGTGGCTGGTAGTTCGCGTTTCTTGTCTGTAGACCACAGAGAGAAGAAGACAGTATTAGAGTATATTAGTCAGAGGACCGCCCTCTGCAGTCCTAGTGTTTGAAAGAGTTTATTTTGTGGCTGGAGTTCTCTCATCGTCGCAGACGAGTACGAGAACAATCACTTCGACGGACCGGACGCAGTACATACGGTGATATCGCAAATTGCTTCGGTGTATTGGGGCTATAAAAGCTAAACAGCTGTGATCACGTTAGTTTATTTCCACTGAGGTTCCACACCGTAGTCGGTCATCTTTGACGGTAGTGTCTTCTAGTGTTTGGTACGTAGATGATGTCAGTCATTCCGCGTTATTGATATTAGATCGCGCAGTCATAATAAGGGGCAGAGCTAGGCAATTGGTTAGTAATTGTACTTAGAAAAATGTAAACATTGTAATATAGATGTTTTTTCTTTAATCTACAATAAAATATAAGCAGGAACAACGTTTATCATTTAGTAGGATTAGTTGCCTTCATCATTCATTTATGTTTAGATTGTAATTTATAGAATTAAGAGATCTTAAGATCTGCTTCAGGGGGTAGTCAGTCAGGGCCAAATTTTCACTTTAGCGTTTATTATTTTCCGTTGCGCACATTCAGTTTACACCCGCCTGGAGTTGCATCTTGGAAGAATTAAGAAGCAAAAGTAGAAGAAAATGTAAACTAAGACGAACACATAGCTACAACTTAGAAGAAGACATTGCTACGGCAAGCTGCATAAAAAGCTACTCCCTTTTCAACCTATCAAGTGTCTTGTATAAACGTTTTTTAGTTCCAATCGGTGATTAGAGCAATAATATCTTGCGAAGTCTTTCTCAGAAACGTTCACGGTATTTGTAGCTGGTGATCACTACTTATGATATCTCCGTGACATAAG
This sequence comes from Schistocerca gregaria, assembly GCF_023897955.1. NCBI lineage: Eukaryota > Metazoa > Arthropoda > Insecta > Orthoptera > Acrididae > Schistocerca > Schistocerca gregaria. The sequence goes on from NC_064922.1 coordinate 891,898,967, forward strand.
TAATTCTGGTCAAGTTTCCCCTGTTCTGGGCAGCCATCCCTTCTACGTGTAGATAATCGCAGAGTCTCCCAAACACCCTGTTCGCTTTACCGTCCGATCTCACATCTCTGCTATACTTTAACAATATTACTTAAAGAGCATATCAGAAACAATAGCTTTACCAAAACAACGTCGTGTCCTGCCCTTCCATCATTAGCAAAGCCACTTAATCGAGAACATCATCGGTAGCAGGAACCGATTTTGTGAATGATGACCCTCGCAATGTCAGAAACCCGAAGCACATTTCCGGCACCAAAAGGAAACCTTTGCTCCAGTGCCTAAAATATTATCTGCTATTATTTCAGCGCTCGTTCACCTTTCTTTCCACCACACCTCTCTAATATCTCTGATGAATTTCTGTATCCTCCCGAATGCGAGTCCAGTGTGCTAACCACTGCGTCACATTGCTCGGTCGGTAAACAGTTATTCAATGTTTTGGACGTGTAAAATCCAAGTCCGTTTTAAGAGAGGGCATAAATATATAAATGTGATACGGTTAAATGAATAAAGATAAGCAATTACCATTCTAAACTCCCATTCCACAACCGCGTAGACCGTAGACATTCCCATGTTTGAAATAAAAACCAGTATAAACGGTTCTTCCTCTCTCCATATTTTTCTCTCCTTCCTTCTTGATTCATTCCCCTTATGGCCTGTCTTTTGCTCACCACACAAACACTCCCAACCACCACATGAGTCAATGAAGAAGCTACAGTTGGGAAAGAACACAACACCAAATGAACAATCATGCATGAAAAAGCGACACGGGACTTTACAGAAATCCTGCTACTTTAGTTCGCTTCCTTCCCACAAGCAAATTCACCACAGAATATATAAGGGGCGATCTAAAAGTTTCTGTTCGAATCCCATACTGTCCGCAATCGGTACGCCAATGAAATAAAATCGCTGTGAGCATTGAGCTAATTAACCAACGACGTACCAGATTGAAGATTCTCGTTAGATAAAACGCGGTGTCCTGCTGTGTGAAGACGTCCGTAACTGCTTGCTGCACATTCTCGCGTGACAGGAATCGTCGGCCCTTCGATGGTCGAAGGTGTGATAATCGCATGGTGAGGGATCAGGACTATAAGGCGGATGCCCGATTGTCTCCAACTTGACTAGGCGTAACTTCTGCTCCTCGACATTCGTGTCATGGGGCATCTCATGTAGAATCGTGACCAGCACGGAACGTGTCGCAACATTCCACAACGGTAGTATTTGACAGACGTGCTGCCCCCATAGACGTTCTTCTTTCTTCGATGGATGTCCATCGGTGCTTGTTCCTCGGCAGCCAACAAAAGAGTAACAGGATATTGATCCTGCTTGAGTCCATATGGCAAGAACGTCGCCGTAGTCCACATTTCCACACTTAACGTTGAAACCTTCCCGTCTAATATTGGATGTACATTTGCTTGCTGACTGAACGCTGCGTCTCTTAAAATCTTTTAACTGCTGCTCTGTCAAGACTACCTGCTGATTATTACGACGAAACATAAAATGTGCTGTCGCCGTGGCCCTCAGTCGTTACCTGAAATTATTAAGACTGATTCTTACCTTTAATTATTTATACTGGATCGCCATCTGACTGCTACAGCAAACTGTGGAATGAATATACTTACTTCTCTTTAACATAATTATAAGCTGCTGGTGGAGTTTCATAATACTTTGTGACTGGAATTCTTTAAGTTGAAGTTAATTTAGATTTGATAAAAGCTGAAGCTCAGTTTACTTTTCTTTTAAGATAACAATAAATTCCGTAAAGCATTTACGTGAATGATTTTGGGATAGAAAATTCTTAATGCATTTAATCTGGTAGAAGTTAACTATATTCTGAGAACGATCTTGACAAACAATTACAAGGGGTATAGTTCTTTACAAAAATTCTTAAAAAGTAGCGTTGCGCTACATACCTAATTTTCCATCAAAATTACATAACTATATTCTGAGAACGATCTTGACAAACAATTACAAGGGGCATAGTTCTTTACAAAAATTCTTAAAAACTAGCATTGCGCTACATATAGCGAGTGGCTGGCGAGCACACCGCTTCTTTCAAAGTGTTAATTCATACCTCGCTTACAGCGACCTAAAAAGTAGCGTTGCGCTACATACCTAATTTTCCATCAAAATTACATAACTATATTCTGAGAACGATCTTGACAAACAATTACAAGGGGCATAGTTCTTTACAAAAATTCTTAAAAACTAGCATTGCGCTACATATAGCGAGTGGCTGGCGAGCACACCGCTTCTTTCAAAGTGTTAATTCATACCTCGCTTACAGCGACCTCCTCTCATGTCTCGCTAGCTACGACTGCCTCGTCTCAGATCTTACTCGCAACTGCTCGCTTCCAACGCTCAATGCTACAAAAGTGCGGTCTCGCCGCCAACAATGGTTTTTGGTGCAGACAATACCTGCTACCATTACAGATGTATTACTGCGCGCTGTTTCCCGCTCTTTCTCAAAATGTATCTATGCGCGGTTTCCCGCTCTTTCTCAATAATACACAATGCAATTTAATTAACAAAACAATTTAAATAAGAAACAGTTCAGATAATTACATGCTAAAACAGTTTAAATACGCCTATTACATAATTACAACGTACGTAAGTCGGAAAGACGCGAATGCCATAATAATACCTTGCCTACAAGTCGGTGCTTATCTGTCCGCATGGAAGCCCGCTGAGTTGCATATATGGTGCAGGAACTCCCTGGAAAGGAAACTTTTTTGTCGCCCCTTATAAGGGAAATCCCGTCCGTTGTGGCGCAGCGGTTCTAGGCGCTTCAGTGCGGAACCGCGCTTCTGCTACGGTCGCAGGTTCGAATCCTGCCACGGGCATGGATGTGTGTCATGACCTCAGATGTTAAGTCCCATAGTGCTTAAAGCCATTTGATCCATTTTATAAGGGAAAAATGATGTGCAAATAAAAAAAAGGCACGTACAACAAAAAAAGTAAACGCAATATTTCAGCGTGTCCTCCGTATACGTTAAAACCAGCAATGAATAACGGACTAGTAAGCATGCGTCGGAAATGACGCAGGGCCAATGTATACAAAGAGGAAGAGTACTTTACTTGCTCCTAAGGACGGACGTTGAATGTAGAATAATATTTTTGATGTACCGCTAATATTGTACTTCTTTATCTTCTGAGATATAGGGTGTCAATATCCTGGCAGTGAATCTTTCCATTAAACCAGAAAATATGAGGTCAGTTTCTCTGTTCGCACCTCTCGTTGGCTGCCACAAACTACAGGCTACTGGGCATTACCCTCCAGGTGTTGTATAAATACGCATAGCGGTTTTTAGAGGAACCTTTAGTCGTATAAAATCATGAACAATATTACGTTCACTAGCTTGTGCCGCGTACCGATAAAATATTTCTCTTGTCATCGATTTAAAATTCTCAACTGCTACATTTGTCCGCTGCCACATAGGATATAGCATTTCGATCAGTATATACGTTCTCAGAGAAATGTTGGTAATCCCTATGGGTAATCTTGAACCAACAACATGTGTTCGACCCAACACTGAAAAAGAGATTATTCTGCAGCATTGTCACAAATTAATCTAAGATTATTTTTAAAGTTCAATAAAACTTCAAAAAAGGACGTCGAGCAGGTTTTCGCTACGCGTGAGTCACATCAAACAAAACTTCGCTTACTTACATTTTCATACTTAATTCTAGTGTCTATTTCTGCAGGCTGAACCCCGAAGTGGAAAGCTCTGAGATATTTGGCGAGTCGTGGAACGTATATCGGAAAGACAGATCAGGGGCCATAGGCGAGAGACTTTTCATTGCAGTTAAAAAAAAAAATATTGTCTCCATTCAGGTCACAGTTGAGTCCGACAGTGAAGTTATCTAGTAGCGTATACCAGGTGTAGATGAAACTAAGTCAGTTGTTGGATGTTTTTACCGGCCACCCGATTCCGCTGTGGCAGCTCTAGAATCATTCAAAAAAAGTCTGCGTTCAGTAGCGCGTAAATACTCAGATTATGCAATACTACACTCCTGGAAATTGAAATAAGAACACCTTGAATTCATTGTCCCAGGAAGAGGAAACTTTATTGACACATTCCTGGGGTCAGATACATCACATGATAACACTGACAGAACCACAGGCACATAGACACAGGCAACAGAGCATGCACAATGTCGGCACTAGTACAGTGTATATCCACTTTTCCCAGCAATGCAGGCTGCTTTTCTCCCATGGAGACGATCGTAGAGATGCTGGATGTAGTCCTGTGGAACGGCTTGCCATGCCATTTCCACCTGGCGCCTCATTTGGACCAGCGTTCGTGCTGGACGTGCAGACCGCGTGAGACGACGCTTCATCCAGTCCCAAACATGCTCAATGGGGGAGAGATCCGGAGATCTTGCTGGCCAGGGTAGTTGACTTACACCTTCTAGAGCACGTTGGGTGGCACGGGATACATGCGGACGTGCATTGTCCTGTTGGAACAACAAGTTCCCTTGCCGGTCTAGGAATGGTAGAACGATGGGTTCGATGACGGTTTGGATGTGCCGTATACTATTCAGTGTCCCCTCGACGATCACCAGAGGTGTACGGCCAGTGTAGGAGATCGCTCCCCACACCATGATACCGGGTGTTGGCCCTGTATGCCTCGGTCGTATGCAGTCCTGATTGTGGCGCTCACCTGCACGGCGCCAAACACGCATACGACCATCATTGGCACCAAGGCAGAAGCGACTCTCATCGCTGAAGACGACACGTCTCCATTCGTCCCTCCATTCACGCCTGTCGCGAGACCACTGGAGGCGGGCTGCACGATGTTGGGGCGTGAGCGGAAGACGGCCTAACGGTGTGCTGGACCGTAGCCCAGCTTCATGGAGACGGTTGCGAATGGTCCTAGCCGATACCCCAGGAGCAACAGTGTCCCTAATTTGCTGGGAAGTGGCTGTGCGGTTCCCTACGGCACTGCATAGGATCCTACGGTCTTGGCGTGCATCCGTGCGTCGCTGCGGTCCGGTCCCAGGTCGACGGGCACGTGCACCTTCTGCCGACCACTGGCGACAACATCGATGTACTGTGGAGGCCTCACGCCCCACGTGTTGAGCAATTCGGCGGTACGTCCACCCGGCCTCCCGCATGCCCACTATACGCCCTCGCTCAAAGTCCGTCAACTGCACATACGGTTCACGTCCACGCTGTCGCGGCATGCTACCAGTGTTAAAGACTGCGATGGAGCTCCGTATGCCACGGCAAACTGGCTGACACTGACGGCGGCGGTGCACAAATGCTGTGTAGCTAGCGCCATTCGACGGCCAACACCGCGGTTCCTGGCGTGTCCGCTGTGCCGTGCGTGTGATCATTGCTTGTACAGCCCTCTCGCAGTGTCCGGAGCAAGTATGGTGGGTCTGACACACCGGTGTCAATGTGTTCTTTTTTCCATTTCCAGGAGTGTATTTGGCGGCGACCTGCCGAGTACAGACTGCAATGTGTGGATTCATTGCGGGGCGCAGACAGACAGTCATGCGAAATGCTTTTGAACTCGTTTTCCAAAGGTTGCCTTGAGCCGCTAACTCGGCAGCTCACAAAATGGTTCCAATGGCTCTGAGCACTATGGGACTTACCAGCTGTGGTCTTCAGTCCCCTAGAATTTAGAACTACTTAAACCTATTTAACCTTAGGATATGAAACACATCCATGCCCGAGGCAGGATTCGAACCTGCGACCGTAACGGTCGCGCGGTTCCACACTGTAGCGCCTAGAACCGCTCAGCCATTCCGGCCGGCGGCAGCTCACACCTAGTAGAAACATATTAGAGCGTGTAGGTACAAATAGGCCCGACCTTATCGAAAATGTCAGTATAGAAACGGGGACTAGCGATCATGGCATTATTACAACAACTGTGGTTATGGAACTTAATAAATCAGTCAAGAAGGCTAGGAGAGTGTTTCTGCTAGATAGAGCAGATAAGCAGTTATTAACAACTTACGTAGAGAGCGAATTCGCATCACTTAGTACCAGTATGATGGATGTAGAGGTATTACAGGGTGTTTCAAAAATGACCGGTATATTTGAAACGGCAATAAAAACTAAACGAGCAGCGATAGAAATACACCGTTTGTTGCAATATGCTTGGGACAACAGTACATTTTCAGGTGGACAAACTTTCGAAATTACAGTAGTTACAATTTTCAAGAACAGATGGCACTGCAAGTGATGTGAAAGATATAGAAGACAACGCAGTCTGTGTGGGTGCGCCATTCTGTACGTTTTCTTTCTGCTGTAAGCGTGTCCTGTTCACAACGTGAAAGTGTGCTGCAGACAACAGGGTTTATTCCTTAGAACAGAGGATATTTCTGGTGTTGGAATTCCACCGCCTAGAACACAGTGTTGTTGCAACACGACAAAGTTTTCAACGGAGGTTTAATGTAATCAAAGGACCGAAAAGCGATACAATAAAGGATCTGTTTGAAAAATTTCAACGGACTGGAAACGTGACGGATGAACGTGCTGGAAAGGTAGGGCGACCGCGTACGGTAACCACAGAGGGCAACGCGCAGCTAGTGCAGCAGGTGATCCAACAGCGGCCTCGGGTTTCCGTTCGCCGTGTAGCAGCTGCGGTCCAAATGACGCCAACGTCCACATATCGCCTCATGCGCCAGAGTTTACACCTCTATCCATACAAAATTCAAATGCGGCAACCCCTCAGCGCCGCTACCATTGGTGCACGAGAGACATTCGCACAGGATTGATGACGGCGATATCCATGTGGGCAGCATTTGGTTTACTGGCGAAGCTTATTTTTACCTGGACAGCTTCGTCAATAAACAGAACTGGCGCATATGGGGAACCGAAAAGCCCCTTGTTGCAGTCCCATCGTCCCTGCATCCTCAAAAAGTACTAGTCTCGCCGCCATTTCTTCCAAAGGAATCATTGGCCCATTTTTCAGATCCGAAACGATTACTGCATCACGCTATCTGGGCATTCTTCGTGAATTTGTGACGGTACAAACTGCCTTAGACGACACTGCGAACACCTCGTGGTTTATGCAAGATGGTGCCCGGCCACATCGAACGGCCGACGTCTTTAATTTCCTGAATGAATATTTCGATGATAGTGTGATTGCTTTGGGCTGTCCGAAACATACAGGAGGCGGCGTGGATTGGCCTCCCTATTCGCCAGACATGAACCCCTGTGACTTCTTTCTGTGGGGACACTTGAAAGACCAGGTGTACCGCCAGAATCCAGAAACAATTGAACAGCTGAAGCAGTACATCTCATCTGCATGTGAAGCCATTCTGCCAGACACGTTGTCAAAGGTTTCGGGTAATTTCACTCAGAGACTACGCCATATTATTGCTACGCATGATGGATATGTGGAAAATATCGTACTATAGAGTTTCCTAGACCGCAGCGCCATCTGTTGTTGACAGTTGTAGCTACTGTAATTTCGAAAGTTTGTCTGCCTGAAAATGTGCTGTTGTCCCAAGCATATTGCAACAAACGGTGTATTTCTACCGCTGCTCGTTTAGTTTGTATTGCCGTTTCAAATATACCGGTCATATTTGAAACACCCTGTATGAGTAAAGCTTAAGCAAATTTTAATTCGTGGCCTGGAAGTTGCGTGCCTAGTAAGTGGATAAAGGATCGAAAAGACACACCATGGTTTAACAACGAAATTCATAATAAGCTTAGGAAGCAGAGGCTGCTGCACTCTAGGTTCAAAATGCGACGCGCATACGACCACAAAGTGAGGTTAGTAGAGATTCGTGCAGCTGTGAAAGAATGTATGAACGAAGCATACAACAACTACTTACCAAAAGATCTGGCAGAGAACCCGAGAAAATTCTGGTCGTAAATAAAATCGCTAAGCGGGTCAAAGGTTAACAATCAGTGCCTTGTTGACCGGTCTGGTGTAGCAGTTAGAGAATAGCACAACGAAAGCCGTAATTTGAAGTAATTTTTACCGCAGAAGATCCGTACAAACATACCGTGATTCGGACAGAGTGCCGACTTGGAAATAAACGTACCTGGAGTAGAGAAGCAACATAAAGGTTAGAAAACAAATAAATCATGAGGAGGGGATGGAATACCAGAAATGTTCGAATGTGTGTGAATTCTTAAGGGACCAAACTGCTGAGGTCACCGGTCCCTAGGCTTATGCTAAGAACAGCACACACACCCGTGCCCGAGGGAGGACTCGAACATTTGGCGGGAGGGGCCCCGCAATCCGTGAAACGGTGGCTCTAACCACGCGGCCACTGAGGGCGGCGATGGAGTCCCAGTTCGATTTTGCAAAGAGTACTCTACGACATTGGCCCCTTACCTAGAGCGCATTTATCGTGAATCTCTTTCCCAGCACAAAGTCCCAAGCGACTGGAAGAAAGCGCAGGCGACTCCGGTATATAAGAAAGGTAAAAGAACGAACTCTCAAAATTACATACCAACATCCGTATGTTCTGTTTGCAGCAGAATCCCTGAACATATTCTCAGTTTGAAAACAATAAACTGTCTTGATGCTAATCAGCTCATGTCCTCGAATCAGCATGGATTTAGAAAGCATCGCTCGTGCGAAACTTAGCTTGCCCTTTTCTCATACGATATACTGAGCAATATGGATGAAGGGCAACAGGCACATCCCATATTTCTAGATTTTCGGAAAGCATTTGACACGGTGTCCCATTGCAGACTGTTAAGGAAGAAACGAGCATATGAAATAAGTTCACAGATCTGTGAGTGGCTCGTTCTTAAATAGTACGAGCCAGTATCATAACATGTAAGCTTTCACGGCCGGCGTCTTCATTAATTAAAACTTCCGGGCTGAATTGCCGTGGTCCATATATAAACGTTTCGTTGCCTACTGCGGGCAACATCTTCTGAGGTGAGTCGGTGAATGGCTGCTAGGCGCTGGAGGTCCAGCTTATATTGAGAGATTAGATGGCGCCACCACTCATCACGTTCTTTCGACTTTAAAACTATCTCTCTCTAGTGCCATCTCTCTCGATTGCAGGTAATCGATTGTAACTTCGTTGGTACAAAGTCTACTGCCATATCTTGTCTAGTTTTAGTCCTTCTTATTTTTATTAAAATTATTTTCGTGCTTGTAGATCTCTATAGCTTCTCTATACGTGCCGGTATAATAAAGTGAGGTCCTAGCTGGCCGTCATTCCGGCCAGAGATAGTTGTTCTGGGTGCTGATTTCTCAGGATATACGCACCCAAATTGCGTGAAAATGTAATCACATGTCAGTGTTCGTATAATATATTTGTCCAATGAATAGCCGTATATCACCTGCATTTCTTCTTGGTATAGCAATTTTAATGGCGAGTAGTGTAGTGTCTGAAAATACACTCCTGGAAATTGAAATAAGAACACCGTGAATTCATTGTCCCAGAGAGGGGAAACTTTATTGACACATTCCTGGGGTCAGATACATCACATGATCACACTGACAGAACCACAGGCATATAGACACAGGCAACAGAGCATGCACAATGTCGGCACTAGTACAGTGTATATCCACCTTTCGCAGCAATGTAGGCTGCTATTCTCCCACGGAGACGATCGTAGAGATGCTGGATGTAGTCCTGTGGAACGGCTTGCCATGCCATTTCCACCTGGCGCCTCAGTTGGACCAGCGTTCGTGCTGGACGTACAGACCGCGTGAGACGACGCTTCATCTAGTCCCAAACATGCTCAATGGGGGACAGATCCGGAGATCTTGTTGGCCAGGGTAGTTGACTTACACCTTCTAGAGCACGTTGGGTGGCACGGGATACATGCGGACGTGCATTGTCCTGTTGGAACAGCAAGTTCCCTTGCCGGTCTACGAATGGTAGAACGATGGGTTCGATGACGGTTTGGATGTATCGTGCACTATTCAGTGTCCCCTCGACGATCACCAGAGGTGTCCGGCCAGTGTAGGAGATCGCTCCCCACACCATGATGCCGGGTGTTGGCCCTGTGTGCCTCGGTCGTATGCAGTCCTGATTGTGGCGCTCACCTGCATGGCGCCAAACACGCATACGACCATCATTGGCACCAAGGCAGAAGCGAATCTCATCGCTGAAGTCGACACGACTCCATTCGTCCCTCCATTCACGCTTGTCGCGACACCACTGGAGGCGGGCTGCACGATGTTGGGGCGTGAGCGGAAGACGGCCTAACGGTGTGCGGGACCGTAGCCCAGCTTCATGGAGACGGTTGCGAATGGTCCTCGCCGATACTCCAGGAGAAACAGTGTCCCTAATTTGCTGGGAAGTGGCGGTGAGGTCCCCTACGGCACTGCGTAGGATCCTACGGACTCGGCGTGCATCCGTGCGTCGCTGGGGTCCGGTCCCAGGTCGACGGACACGTGCACCTTTTGCCGACCACTGGCGACAACATCGATGTACTGTGGAGACCGCACGCTCCACGTGTTGAGCAATTCGGCTGTACGTCCACCCGGCCTCCCGCATGCCCACTATACGCCCTCGCTCAAAGTCCGTCAACTGCACATACGGTTCACGTCCACGCTGTCGCGTCATGCTACCAATGTTAAAGACTGCGATGGAGCTCCGTATGCCACGGCAAACTGGCTGACACTGACGGCGGCGGTGCACAAATGCTGCGCAGCTAGCGTCATTCGACGGCCAACACCGCGGTTCCTGGTGTGTCTGCTGTGCCGTGCGTGTGATCATTGCTTGTACAGCCCTCTCGCAGTGTCCGGAGCAAGTATGGTGGGTCTGACACACCGGTGTCAATGTGTTCTTTTTTCCATTTCCAGGAGTGTATATCTAGTGGTTATTCTGCGATCGTGTAATCATGTAGTAATGGGTCTTTCTGTCGATGTATAAGTTACATTTGTTTATGGTGAGGGTCAATTGCCACTCTTTGCGCCAAGCGTCCATCATCCGCTCGTCTTCCTGCGTTTCCCTACAATTTCTAGTGTGGCGACTTCCCTTTATACGACATCGTCCGCGAAAAGGCTCATGGATTTTCGACGTTAATCACAAAGTCGTTTATACGTATAGTGCGAAAGGTAATGATCTTACAACACTCCCTTGGGGTACGCTCTGCGTTGCCAGGTGTTCGGTTATCTACCGAAATTTTCGGTATTTCAGCCCCGTGTTCCCCGTTCGGTACCGAAATACGAGTGGTTCTGTAGTTTTAGAATTCCATTTATATCACTAATTTCCAAAATCAAATCAGTAACACGTAGTACGAATTTGCCAGCCGGCAACTGCTGCATCCGTGACCTTGACTGATCATTGTTCGTCTCTTTGTTCTCCACATCCGGCTGTCGCAGGACCGCGCTGTACGCCTTACACTACGCACCGATTACTCAATTGAAACCTAGAGCTGAACACAGTTCCGGTTTGACATTATTCTGTGCAGTGCTTCTTATCATAACTAACCAGTCTGCGAACTAATAAAACAAAAAGGAAAGAAAGATTTCTAATGATATGATAAGTTAACATTAGTGTACCACAAGATCATTTTAATCGTACGTATTCCTTGCTTTATGGCATAAAATTTCTTTAGGTACAGGTACCTCCTTTAAGACCTAGTGTTGTAATGTATTATTATTTTTATTGTTAGGGAAGCACTGGAAAGAATATTACGTACTCACCATAAGATATGGATTCTCTGCCCAGAAAACAAAACATCGTCATGGTTCTTATGCGTTTAAAGAAGAGGTGGCTACAGGATGATTTTCCAGTCGTATTAGTGAAGCAGACGACAAACGCCAGGCCAGACCTTCGGTTTTTTTCACCCTTCTTTAATGTGTAGAATGATTTGGAGGACGTCCTTCTTCAACACCAAAACGGCTAGAAACACCTTTTGCTATCAAAAAATTGATTCAGTCTGCATCAGTAAATTTCTTTTTCCTCCTACCGGATATTTAAAAGAAAAACAGCAGCAGCTGAACTCACTAAAACCAGTCATGCGGTAGAGCGTGGCTACAGATACAATTCCTCTGACTGTGGCGATAAATTAGTTTCTGTACTCTATAATGGCATTGAGTTGGCTTCAAATTTGCAGCTAGAGCAATGGAAGCTCTCATGAGTACTGTTTTGGTGTGATAGTCTATAGAAGCAGTAGAAACGAAAAAGAAGAAAAATATCAAAACAGTTCATTTTCATTATCTATTGACACCTCCAATAAAGCCAATAGAATTCTTTTCAATTTATAGTAATATCGTTGATTACAAAGATGGAACAGTATATTACCTATTAGATTTTGACGGAGAACCAGCTGAAACACCAGTTTACTATGAGTACGATTATCAAAGCACTAGAAAAGCTTTATTTGGAACTTACAGATGTTGTTGCATACAGAGAGTCCCAGAAACGTTGTTAATAACTTCTAAGGGTTATAGAATGTGTCTTGAGGAACGAATCAGGGGTAGGAACCCGTGTCCGGAAACGCCATACTACGAGACTATAGAGCGTCGAAGTCATAGGCGCTGGTTCCTGCCACTGGGCAGCGCGAGTTCGTACGGTGGCGGACCGTAGCAGGAGCGTTTCGCAATGCTGTTTGTCATCACAACTGACTGCGACAATCGACCGTGGAGAAGATGGAGCTAACTGCTGCGTAGAAAGGCCTTGTCTCCTATGGATGCGATGCTCTGTTGCTTTGCTGGTTGACTCTTCCCCTCACAATTTCATAGCCTTGACTTGTTACTCAGGACAACCTCTACACCCCATCAAAATTTGTCACTACACTTCTGGAACGCCCTGTATAGTGCTGAAAATTATTCAGTCAATTCTTTTCGTACCTGATCAGTGTTTAAGAAGTTACAAAATCTGAATCCAAATGTCGTTAAAGCTAGTTGCAATACCAAGCGTTGCATAATTCAGCAAAACGGTGATTTAAAATATTATCTTTTCACACTGAAAGTATTGTGCTAGAAGTTTTTGAATATGTTCAGTCAGGTGATCAGTGAATGCTTTTCTTTTGATAATGAATATCCTGCGGTGACTCTCCTTATAAGGATGGCCTACCTCGAAGCCAGCTGTGGAAAGGCTTTTACATGTCTGGAAAAGCGACCAAAATGTACTACCACCAAGAGGGTATGAATGAGTGCAATACGCTTATTGTGTCTTTCAGCGGGGCGTGGTCGTTCTGCCGTTCTTTTGTCTCCTTACTCTGTCTCAGTTATTTACATCGAAAAGTTCACCTACCTCGTTATTTCTTCCTTCCGACGTCTTTTCACTGTGCAGTAGCAGATACACGCTAGGCAGTGTAAATCAGCGTTGATGAAACCACTAGCTAATACCTACCACACAGAGGACGCGTAACTCAAGTTGCAAATAAGTTCGTGTAAGTTCATTTTCACAAATTTCGGGCGGTAGGAGAAAGCATTTTAATTGTAGTAAGCATTTGAAAATTCTATTAACGTGTTTTTCTTCATAAGGAGACACATGCGATGGTTATCAAGTCCATATGTACTATGGTAATACTCTATCATTCAAAGTTGACTGTCCATTCAACATATTTCAGACGTAAAAACAGCCAGAATTCCTGCAAGTCGGACCCTGTTAAATTTGCGATGTAACAGTCACTAACCCACCACTATTAGCGAGTTGAACATTCGGTCGTTTCAGTGGTCTTCAAGGTCAGAAGTGCTAACCAGAGTATCAAGGACACGGAATATGCCACGCGGAATTTCTCTATCACCAAAAGATCACACACTTATAAAATTTCAACTAATTAATTCCGAAACATCACACTTCCTCAAAATGTTCGTAACTTAAACCGCTTTAGTCACGATATGTTCTATCTTAAATGATCTCACTAGCTCTTCATTTTATGTACTATTTTCGCGGAGACATCTAGCATGGTGTTACTCGGAAGTAGGTTAGCGAGCGACTCCTCTCCTCCTTGCCTATCTAACTATATGCACAGGGGAACCGCTTAATTCTGATTGGCTATTGATCTGAATGACCAACCAGGATGATCCTTCCAGATCCTTCTCGCGGCAAAACTTGGCATAGCCAACCACGAATCAGATAGTCATTTACGTGATTACAATTTCAATTTATAATATATTGTTTAATAAAATAGAACTAAATGCAAAATGTTGTTTAAATTAATGTAAAAACTTTTTTCGCTTCGGATTTTTATTCTGGCTGCTCTCTTACAAAAGCAGGCACACATCGACATACGTCATCAACATCGTGGTTGCAACACAATTTTCCCACAGTTCTATTTTATATTTACATAAAATGACATTAAGTTTTAAGGTATGTCCCGCATACACTCTCTCATTCATTCCCTTGTATTTCACACAAAAATAAAAACCAAATAATGATTCTGAATGATTTTTTATACTATACAATGAAGAGTAAGTAAAGTTTTGTAAAGAAAATTCCAGTTAAGTGATTTTATATACTGTGAGCTTTGTTATGACTTCAGGTGATAATAAAAGACATTTGGTTATTGTTCCTAACCGAGGTTTGAAACATAAGTGTCGATTTAAGGACATTTAAGTAATTTTCTCAGTCTCTGTAACTATAAAAAACAAAATTCTGAAATTTTGACAGAATCCCTTCCTTAATGAAAAAAAATTTGCTTACCAAGTTTGAACAAAATCGGATGATAATTACTATGGAGTACTTAGATTCATATGGGGTACGAATTTGCGTACCGACTGAATGTTACTTGAGACCGTTCTCACGGCTGGTAACGTCAGCTGCGCTGTGAGTCACAGTGAAGAAAAATCATTGCCATCCTGAAGCCACCGTGCTACACGGTTGCGTGCCTTACTGCATCGAATGTTGCTTCGTAATAATTTGCTACACTACAGTCTTTTGCCGCTAATAAGGAAAGGGGATTGCCGGAGTACTACATTTACTTTGTACATCTTTTATTAAGTTTATTTCACAAACGTATAAAACTTCTGGAATCCGAATACATAAATTCTGTAGAATTGTATAATATTATAGTCACATTAGACGAGGCTGTTGAATCACTTAGGAAAGATTGCTTGTTCGCAGCAAAATCTAACGAAGGAATTTTAAGATAAAATTTTGCACTTACATAGATAAGGAAAAGTAGCTCATACATATGTACAAGTTTCAAAGGTGGTAGGTACTGAAGGAGACATTTATAAAAATAGTTTATACGAAGGGATCTGTATGTTAAAATATTATCTAAAGTATAATCGCGGTTCCATGAAACGATTCCTAAGTGCAAACAGTCTTCAGTCACTTGAATCATTTATGGTGTGACGCTAGAAACAAATTGAGTGTCGATATGATAAAGCAGAATATTATGCATTCATTGTAATTGGAAGTTTACAACATACAACGACTTTTACCAAAAGAGTAAAGGTAACGAAAACCTGTTGAATGCTCTACCTTTTCTTTTTCAGTCATCTGTCATCTGACTGGTTTGATGTCGCCCGTCCTGAGTTTCTCTCCTGTGCAAAACCTCTTCACCTCAGAGTGCCACCTGCAACCTACGTCCTCAATCATCTGCTGGTCGGGTTCCATTCTCTGCCTTCCTCTTCAGCTTTTGCCCTCTACAGCTCCCTCTAGTAACACGGAAATCAGTCCCTTGTTGTCTTAACAGATGTCTTAACATTCTGTCCTTTCTCCTTGTCAGTGTTTTCCACATATTCCTTTCCTCTCCAATTCTGCGCAGTAACTCCTCATCCATAACCTTATCAGTCCACGTAATTTTCAACATTCGTCTGCAGCACCACATCTTAAAAGCTTTCCTTTTCTTCTGTTCCGGGTTTCCCACACTCCATGCTTCACTTCCATACAATGCAGTACTCCAGACGTATATCCTCAGAAATTTTCTTCCTCAAATTAAAGCCTAAGTTTGATGTTAGTAGACTCTTCTTGGTCAGGAATGCCCTTCTTGCCATTGCTAGAGGTTTTGGTGTTCCTTGCCCCGTCCGTCATCGTTTGTTTTCCTGCGCAGGTTGTAGAATTTCTTAACTTCATCTACTTCGTGACCGTCAATCCTGACATTAAATTTCTCGCTGTTCTCATTTCTGCTACTCCACATTACTTTCGTCTTTCTTCGATTTATTCTCAATGCGTATTCTGTATTCATTCGACTGCTCATTCCATTCAGCATATCATGCAATTTTTCTTCACTTTCATTCAGGATAGCAATGTCATCAGCGAATCATATCATTGATACCATTTCCCGTTGAATTTTAATTCCATTCCTGAACCTTTCTTTTATTTCCATCATTGCTTCTTTGACGGACAGGTTGAACAGTAGGTGCGAAAGACTACTTCCCTCTCCTACACGCTTTTTAATCTGAGTATTTCTTTCTTGGTCGTGGACTCTTATTATTCCCTTTTGTTTCTTGTACACATTGTACCCCTATTTTCCTCAGAATTTCGAACATCTTGCACTATATTACATCGTCAAACGCTTTTCTAGGTCGACAAATCCTATAAACGTGTATTGGTTTCCCTTCAGTCTTGCTTTCATTATGAATCGCAACGTCAGAAATCCTCTCTGGTGCCTGTCTTAAAGCAAAACTGACCGTCATGTAACACATCCTCAATTTTCTTTTCCATTCTTCTGTATATTATTCTTGTCAGCAACTTGGATGCATGAGCTATTAATCTGATTGTGTGATATTTGTCGCACGTGTCAGCTCTTGCAGTCTTCGTAATTGTGTGGATGATGTTTTTCCGAAAGTCAGATGGTATATTGTCAGACTCATACATTCTGCACACCAACTTGAATAGTCGTTTTGTTGACACTTCCCTTAATGATCTTACAAATTCTGATGGAATATTATCGATCCCTCCTGCCTTATTTTATCTTGTCCTCCAAAGCTCTTTTAAATCCTGCTTATAACACAGTACAGGATCCCCTACCTCTTCTAAATCGGCTTTTGTTTCTCCTTCTATCACATCAGAGAAATCTTCCCCCTCACAGAGGCTTTCAATGTGTTCTTTCCACATATCCTCTCTCTCCTCTGCATTTAACAATGAACTTTCGGTTCCACTCTTAATGTTACCACCCTAGCTTATAATTTCACCGAAGGTTAATTTGACTTTCCTATATTCTGAATTAGTCCTTTCGACTGTCATTTCTTTTCGATTTCTTCATATTTTTCATGCAGCTATTTCGTCTTAGCTTCCGTGAACTTCCTATTTATTTCATTCCTCAGAGACATCTATTTCGATATTCCTGAATTTCCCTGAACATTTTTGTACTTCCTTCTTTCATCGATAAGCTGAAGTATTTCTTCTGTTAGCATGGTTTCTGCATTTTTACCTTCTTTGTACCTATATTTTTCTTTCCAGTTTCTACGAATGCCCTTTTTAGAGGTGTCCATTCCTTTTCAACTGTACTGCCTACTGGAATATCCTTTATTGCTGTTTATACAACCAAAGAGAACTGCAAGTGTATCTCCTTACTCCTTAGTAGTTCCGTATCCCGCTTCTTTGGGTATTGATTCTTCCTGACTAATCTGTCAAACTTCAGCCTACTCTTCATCATTGTGTCTGAGTCTAGATGTGCTCCAGGATACGCCTTACAATCCAGTATCTGATTTCGGACTCTCTGTCCGACCATGATGGAATCTACCTGAAATACTGTATCACCAGGTGTTTTCGAAGTATACCTCCTCCTCTTGTGATTCATGAACTGCTATTACTAGCTGAAATTTATTACAGAACTAAATCAGTCTTTCTCCTCTCTCATTCCTTATCCCAAGGTCATATTCTCCTGTAACATTTCCTTTTATTCCTTCCCCTACAACTGCATTTCATTTCCCCATGACCATTAGCTTTACATTTCCCCTTGAGTATTGTTTTACCCTCTCAAAATCCTCTTATACTTTCTCTATCTCTTCATCTTCAGCTTCCGATGTCAGCATGTACACCTCACCTATCATTGTCGATGTTTGTTGGCTGTCGATTCTGATAAGAATAATCACTGAACTGTTCCCAGTAACACACTATCTGCCTTACCGCCCTATTCATAACAAATCCTACTCCTGTTATAGCATTTTCTGCTGTTGTTGATATTACCCTATACACACGTAACTAGAAATCCTTGTCTTATTTCCATTTCACTTCACAGGCCCCCACTATGTCTAGATTGAGCGTCTGCATTTCTCTTTTCAGATTTTCTAGCTTCCCTATCATATTCAAGATGCTGGCATTCCACGCCCCGACTCGTAGAACGTTATCGTTTCTCATAATCACCTACTCCCTCTCACTCCCCTCCCAGCGATCCGAGTTGGGGATCATTCTGGAAACTTTTGCCAATGGAGATATCATCATTATACTTTTTCAGTTACAGGCCACATGTCCTGTGGTTACATGTTATTTGTCTTTAATGCAATGGTTTCCGTTGCCTTCTGCATCCTCATACCGTTGATCATTGCTGATTCTTCCTCCTTTAGGGGGAGCTTCCCTCCCCAAAGGCAAAACCTCCGTCCGCTCCTCCACCCTCTTTGACAAGGCCGTTGGCAGAATGACGGTGACTTCTTAGTCCGGAAGCCTTCGTCCGCCAACCTGATTATTAATCAAAATTTAAATAATGGTGTTTTTCGAAAGCAGGAGCAGAGAACTTTTTATTATGAGTCAAGGACGCTATCCCTAGACCACAGGTACTGGACAGCTTTACCTAGTAATATTAAATATGATTTGCAGTGTTTCCCATGCGTTTAATTGTGTTCATCCCAAGCCCTCTCACCAAGCAGTGTTCGGTAATTTTCTCAGTTTGATCTGGCAACCTTGAGCACGTCTGAAGTTACTCTTATGGCTGAATACTTCTCTCCCTTTAGAATGAAAAACTGTGTTCTGCTTGTTAGAAATTCTTCAATCCAATCACACGGTAGATTCGATACTCGGTATGCTCGTATTTACTTCATCAGGCATCTGTGCGGAATTCGAGGAAGACGGTCTCTACATGGGCACCTGTGTCCACTGCTTTCTGGCTCTCGTGGACGAACAGAACGAGCCGGGTTTCACAAGATCGTTGTTTCCGGAATTTATGCTGATTCATAGGAGATTTTCGGTCTCCAGAAACGTCTTCATACGCGGGCATCAAACATGTTCCAAAACTCTGCTGCAGACATAAATACAGTCTTATAGTTTTGTGCGACTCTTCTAGGCCCCTTCTTGAAAAATATTTCCAATGGTTAGGAATGCTTTGCTCCTCCAGAGGTCTGCAGTACACTGCTGATAAAAGAAGGTCAAGTTCTTTCGCACACTCTGTGTAGAATCGAGCTGATATCCCGTTAGGTCCTGTGGCCTTTCCTTCGCTTGTGGTTTCAGTTGCATTTATATCCGTTGGTAATTCATTTCGGTATTATCATTTTGTCGTTCGTATTGTTCTTATTCTTCTTCTTCTTCGTCCCCCGTTTACCTAGCATCAGATCAAGCTGAGTCATTTACGCCACTTCTCCTCTTCCCCCAATTGTTTTACCATATTTCTTCTACAACTGCTTTGTTTCAATCCAGATTATTTCTTCCTAAATTGGTGGTTATTGAGTCAACCTATTTTGTTCGAGGTGTCCCTCCTGCCCTCAAACTTGGCGTCCATCATTCGTTTTGTTATTCTGTCGCCTTACATTCCACATGTATAAACTATTTTAACCCGTTCTCCTCGTTTCTCCCATTCAGATTTTCTCCTCCAATTTCATTCCCAACGTCTTCATTCATCACTCTCTTCTCGTTTTCCCGAATATACTACTTGGGAATTTTGTTTCCCAGCTTGGATTCTAGTTTCCCATCTTCATGTCACTGTCAGAGTATCTGATGCATTTGCCAATATGGGTGTAGAGTACGTCTTGTGCACGACTCCTCATACTTCACTGCCACATCCTTTCCCCAGATTATAAGCTCGTCACACTTGTATAATGCATTACCCTTTTGCTAACTTGTGCCTCCATTCCGGCATTCTCCATTATCAAATTTCATAGAAAATTAATGTTATCCACAACTTCATTATCCTATTCTTTGAAATAAATTTGTTCACTGCCTTCTCTGTCTCCTGTGGTTAATACCATAGTTTTGCTTTCCTCTACACAGCATTTCATTCCACATTTCTCGATATTTTTTCATTTAAAATGTCGATTTTTTCTTGCAGATACCTCTATTTGTTCCCCAGACCACAGTAGCATCATAGCAATAACTTTATCTCTCTTCCTCTATCAGCTTATTTTGCCTCTTCCACAATTTCGTCCATATAATAATGGTGAAGCCACACTTCCTTGTCTGAAACCTGTAAAAATCATAAACCATTTAGTTCTTCCAAATTGGGTCTGAACACAGATGAAGCTTCTGTCGTACATTTTTTGAAGGATTTTAGTTGTTTGTTTTCCAACTCGCTTTCTCTCCTATCTTTCCCATACCTCTTCTCTGAAGACTTCATTAAACCAAGAGAAATCATCACTAGATTTGTTGTTCGTACAACAGTTGGAAGGTGAATGTACAGTGCGAGGTTCTGCCGTGTCATCCTATGTTTCAGTATCTGGTCTCTCTATCCAAGGTAGACTGTAAAAATAAAATAACCATCACAAAAGCAGGCTGCACCAAGTATTTTATTTCCACTTTGCGGTGCGTTGATTAACTGCACTATATGACACTAAACCCCATTCTGCCGAGTGGAGGTCTAGTTATGGACTACGCCCTAAGTCCTTTCTGCTTGTCCTAATCCTTCAGATTAAGCAGAGGGCAGTAACACGCAGCAACCAGAACCCATCTGTCAGTCTCTTAGATCCTCTTGCTGAGGATTACGGGCAGGGCGATGGCGCATACACTGTTATCCGCTCCGGCGTTTGGTAAAGTGAACGGCGCTCAGCAAATTGGAAGCTGAAACAATGCCGCATTACTCTGTGCAGGGGTCGACAGAGGTATTCGATTAACGCTATCGGCTATCTGGCACGTGCGAGATGGAAGGGGCGCTCTACGTGGTAATGGCCGCCCAGTGACGAAGCCTTTAATACTCCGCCAGTGCGTCGGCAACGCCGCGCCAGCTTCCGGCCCAGCAACAGCGCAGCGGCTCCAGACGGGTCGTCAGCAGTTATATATCGTACGCTGCGGAAAAACCTTTCAGAGCAAAATTAAGTTTTGTTTGTGCAGCCTTCGTTCGAAAGACGAAGCAATTAAACTTTCTGCACGCAGTTTCACAGCTACACGCAGCACAATGCTTCGGTGGCTGGTGTAGTTTAATCCAATTCGTCGCCCTGAAAAGGGCGTTTGCATCAGAAACGAAAGGCAGTGCCTAGTATCCTGTAAAAAAAGCGATTACGATCGTTTCTCTTTGCATGTACGTTATAATTGACGGAAAATCCTCGCTAACTTACGGTTATCAATATTTACTTTTTCTGTTTTATCTCTACGTGTAGGATATGTCATTTTGCCAGTACTGTCCGCGTCACGCTGTTCGGTAGTATTTCAAGCTCCAGTTACCTTCACACGATCCATTAATAATTCTGTTTCCTAATGATACATATCTTAATGTGAGAATCATTCAGTAATTAAATTGGTAAACATTGAAACTTCTTTATATACGCTGAGTGACATTGAATGCAAGTTAACCTTCTTAAACTGCTGAGTAAAACTAATCGTTCTGTCACTTTGGTTATCCTTATCGTTTCAACACTGACCTACAGAATATTGCCTGACAAATACAGCTCAGATTTATTCTATTCATTAATGACCCAAATTATCCAAGAATAATGCAATCTGTCTATTAATTAACACAAAAGAATGGCCCTGAATCAGAAGAAATCCTAACAATAGCCCATACATTTCGTAAGTCATTTACCTCACAGAAAATCTTCATGACATGAACTACAACAAGTATACAGCCAGGTAAATAAAAAGATTCTAACTACTGTAGGCTCTAATTACCAAGAGGCATGTAGTTAGCAAAGGAAAGATTTTGTTGAAGATCAAACATTGTGCTTAGCAGATTTTACCTTAATCATGTGACATCCAGTTCCAGTAACTATATATAATCGCTACTGATTCCATTACACACATTTTGCTATCAATGTCCAACCAATATTACATATTTATGAGGGACACACGTCTAGACCGTTCGAATGCGCTAACACTGCCGACCTCTAACACTGCTAGTTAACCTCTACCCGACCAGCCACAGAGTCTCTTAAAGAAGGCACACAGCGCTGTCAGTGATATTAATGCAATCTAAAGCGCTGCCAACATACAAACACATAAACAGGCTACTTACAACATATCTACTGTAAGAAAAGCTAAATCTAGGGTAGTGAAACTTTTATAATTGTTAGTTGGCAACCTCATTTATTCGATGAACTCCCACCCAAAGATAACGTCGAGAGCCTTAGTTACAATGGCGTGTCCACTCGAGAAAAAGTACTTCTGAAAAACATCGTTCTCGTTTTCGATTTTTACTTTCTAAAACTTTACAGAGACCAAAAAAAGTATTCTCATGATGAAGAAACAACACGTCAGCAGTTTTTTACGCTTGTATAGAAAAGTTCTGAAATGGCTGCAAAAGTGTAACCGAAGAACACTGCTCCGGGCGTCCGGAAGAGGTATCGACAGTAACGTTGTAAGCTCGTGCTAATTCGTTTATCCAAGAAGACACACGACTTTCGGTTGAAGAAATTACTAAAAGCTGTCGAGTGTTGACATAACTCATATAGTAATTCAAAACCAACTGAAGCTACCGCAGCACTGGTATAAGATGGATTCCCAGAGGGCCTACCGTTCATTACAGAGAACAGGGATTTCGCATTTTCAACGAACTAAACAATGGTTCCACTACTGGAGGTAATAAATTTTGGACAGTATTTTAGTCTGCGAAGAAACTTGCGTACTTAATTTTCAGCCGGGATTCAAGTGTCGAAGCATGCTGTGGAAACACCATGAGTAGCGTTTCTGTAGGAAATTCTAAGCGCAACCATCGGCTGATATGGTCACAATTATGTTTTGGAGACCTCATGATCCAATTTTCTGCGATTTTTTTCGTGAGATGCACTATCAACTGTCTGTACCACTCAGGCACGACTGAGAACGATGTCATGGTAATGATGAAGAGGAAATGTTCGGGATGGCAGAGGGAAAGCGTGTTTCCTCTTCATAACTTCCGACGTCATACGTGACAATGGACGCTGGAAAGTATTGGTGAATTCCACCTTACAGGGCTATTTACCACTATTTCATTTGCTCTGACAGAAGAAGCTTTGCGTAACATCAGGTCCAACGCCAGCCAAGAGGTAAAGAAATAAGTACAAAACTGTCTTCGAGATAAAGGTAACGATTCTTCGTTGAGATGGTAATAGAAGTTAGGAGATGTGCATAGTAGCTGGTGGACATTACGTGGAAAAATAGACAAAATATTGTTTCCATTTAATGCATCATTTCTGTTGCACAACTATTAGTTTAATTAATTAATGACCCTCATAAATACTCCCTACACATGTTTCTGTTACACAGCGCAAAAGTTTTGCCTTTCTGCTAAATTTTGTTTCACACGACCTAGGATTCGTGTTCCAACCTTAAGACAGGCTAAGAAAAATTTATTTATTTGCATCATTTGTCGTCTGATTGGTTTGGTGCACCTCGCCTCGCGTTCCTCTCCTGTGGCAACATCTTCATTTCAGAGAATTTATGTCCTCAATTATTTGCTTCCGCCCCAGTTTAATCCTTTTCAGCTCCCTCTAGTGCTATGCAAGTTCTTCACTGAAGTCGAAGCAGATGGTCTACCCGTCTCTTCTTCTTGTCATGTCTTCTACGCATTCCGTCCCTCTCCGATTCTGCCTATTTCTTACCTTATCATCCACCTACTTTTCAATATTCTTCTGCAGCACCGCATCTCACTCTCTTCGGTTCTCTTCCGTTCTGATTTTCACACAACCCATATTACACTACCATACAGTTTGATACTATTAGACTTTTCTTGGCCAGGAATTCCCTTTCTGCCGGTGTTAATCTGCTTTTTATGTCCTACTTGCTCAGTCAGCCATGGGTTATTTCACTGCTTAGGTAGAAGAAAGCCATAACTTCCTCTACTTCGTGATAACCAATTCTGCTGCTAAGTTCCTCGATGTTTCACTCCTGCCATTTCCCATTACTTTTGTCTTCTTTCGATTTTCATTCAACACACCTTCTGTGATCATTAGACTGTTCATTCCATTTAACAGATCCTGTAATTCTTCTCTTTAACTGACAAGGATGCATTACCAATGCTACCTCATATTTTAAGGGGAAAAAGGCTCACTTGCAAAGTATCAGCCTTAGAAATCGATCCCGAGCGGAAATTTGGGCCATAATTCTGGTAGTACGCTGTTATAGCCTTTAGAACACACTGCTTTAAGAGAATGTGCGCTTACTAGTTGTCACTTTCTCCGGAGCCACTTCATGCCGGTGCGCCAAGTACTGTTCAGTGAAGTAAGAGATTTGTGAAATAATGTTTTGGCATTGGTAACAACTCTCTTCATTTTGTCAAGGTGTGGGTTTCTACCCTGTAGCAGCTGGCGCATATCTGTTTGTTTTCAACATTTGTATGGCGCGTTTCACAAACGGAATATAAATGAATGATACGAATGAGTGGGGCTTTAAAGAAGTACCACGGTACTGTATCATTACTAACTTCGCTGTTGTTGCTTTTTTTGTATTTTAAGGCCGGAACTGTTAAAAAGTTAAGTACGGTGTATCTGTAGGAGACGAGCTGCTGCCCAGAGTGACTGACATTATTAGTTCACATCTTCATTGAATAATAATTCTTCAGTCTATTAAGTTTATTCATTTTGATTTTGAAGCGTAGGGTAGCTGCAGAGTATCACTACGAAAATATTGTAATAATAATAATACTGAACGTACATACTGAAGTGCCAAAGAAACTGGTAAAGATATGCATATTCAAAGACAGAAACAGACACTTTACGGCGCAGCGGCCGGCAACGGCAATACAAGATAACAACCGTCTGGCGCAGCTGTTAGACTGGTTACTGTTGATACAATCGCAGGCTATCAAGATTTAAGTGAGCCTGAGCGGGGTGTTACAGTCAGCGCACGAGCGATGGGACACTTCACCTCTGATGTAGCGATGAAGCGGCGAATTTCCCGTACGACAATTTCACAAGTGTCCCCTTAATATCAGGAATGCGGTAAAACATCAACCGGAAAAGGATCCTTCAAGAATGGTATCAATGACGACTGAAGAGGATCGTTCAGCTTGACAGAAGTGCAATACTTCTGCAAATGGCTGCAGATGTCAATGCTGGGCCATCAGCAAGCGTCAGCGTGTGAACCATACGGTGAAACACCATCGATATTGGTTTTCGGAGCCGAAGCCCAGCTCGTGTACTGTTGCTGACTGCACGACGCAGAGCTTTACGCCTCTTCTGGTCCCGTCAAGTCCGACATTGGACTGTTGACGACTGGAAACATGTTGGCTCGTCGGACGAGCCTCATTTAAAATTCTATCGAAAGGATGAACGTGTACGGGTATGGAGACAACCTCATGATTATTATTAAAATCGCTCAAAAGAGGAAAGGCCGCTGGTCCTGATGGGATACCAGTTCGATTTTACACAGAGTACGCGAAGGAACTTGCCCCCCTTCTTGCAGCGGTGTACCGTAGGTCTCTAGAAGAGCGAAGCGTTCCAAAGGATTGGAAAAGGGCACAGGTCATCCCCGTTCTCAAGAAGGGACGTCGAACAGATGTGCAGAACTATAGACCTATATCTCTAACGTCGATCAGTTGTAGAATTTTGGAACACGTATTATGTTCGAGTATAATGTCTTTTCTGGAGACTAGAAATCTACTCTGTAGGAATCATCATGGGTTTCGAAAAAGACGATCGTGTGAAACCCAGCTCGCGCTATTCGTCCACGAGACTCAGAGGGCCTTAGACACGGGTTCACAGGTAGATGCCGTGTTTCTTGACTTCCGCAAGGCGTTTGACACAGTTCCCCATAGTCGTTTAATGAACAAAGTAAGAGCATACGGACTATCAGATCAATTGTGTGATTGGATTGAGGAGTTCCTAGATAACAGAACGCAGCACGTCATTCTCAATGGAGAGAAGTCTTCCGAAGTAAGAGTGATTTCAGGTGTGCCGCAGGGGAGTGTCATAGGACCGTTGCTATTCACAATATACATAAATGACCTGGTGGATGACATCGGAAGTTCACTGAGGCTTTTTGCAGATGATGCTGTGGTGTATCGAGAGGTTGCAACAATGGAAAATTGTACTGAAATGCAGGAGGATCTGCAGCGAATTGACGCATGGTGCACGGAATGGCAATTGAATCTCAATGTAGACAAGTGTAATGTGATGCGAATACATAGAAAGATAGGTCCCTTATCATTTAGCTACAAAATAGCAGGTCAGCAACTGGAAGCAGTTAATTCCATAAATTATCTGGGAGTACGCATTAGGAGTGATTTAAAATGGAATGATCATATAAAGTTGATCGTCGGTAAAGCAGATGCCAGACTGAGATTCATTGGAAGAATCCTAAGGAAATGCAATCCGACAACAAAGGAAGTAGGTTACAGTACGCTTGTTCGCCCAATGCTTGAATACTGCTCAGCAGTGTGGGATCCGCACCAGGTAGGGTTGATAGAAGAGATAGAGAAGATCCAACGGAGAGCAGCGCGCTTCGTTACAGGATCATTTAGTAATTGCGAAAGCGTTACGGAGATGATAGATAAACTCCAGTGGAAGACTCTGCAGGAGAGACGCTCAGTAGCTCGGTACGGGCTTTTGTTGAAGTTTCGAGAACATACCTTCACCGAAGAGTCAAGCAGTATATTGCTCCCTCCTACGTATATCTCGCGAAGAGACCATGAGGATAAAATCAGAGAGATTAGAGCCCACACAGAAGCATACCGACAATCCTTCTTTCCACGTACAATACGAGACTGGAATAGAAGGGAGAACCGATAGAGGTACTCAGGGTACCCTCCGCCACACACCGTCAGGTGGCTTGCGGAGTACGGATGTAGATGTAGATGTAGATGAATCCGTGGACCCTGCATGTCAGCAGGGGACTATTCAAACTGGTGGAGGCTCAGTAATGCCATGGGGCGCTAGCAGTTGGAGTGGTATGGGATCCCTGATAGATGTCTATTATGCATTCCGACGGACTTGGACAATTCCAGCAGGACAATGCTACAACACACACGTCCAGACATGCTACAGAGTCGCTCCAGGAACACTCCTCTGGGTTTTAACACTTCCGCCGTCCACCAAACTCCCCAGACATTAACATTATTGAGCATACCTGGGATGCCTTGCAATGTGCTGTTCAGAAGAGTTCTCCAGCCCCCCTCGTACTCTTACGGATTTATGGACGGCCCCGTAGGATTCATGGTGTCAGTTCCCTCAAGCACTACTTCAGACATTAGTAGAGGCCATACAAAGTCGTGCTGCGACATTTCTGTGTGCTCGTGGGGACCCATCACAATATTGCGCAGATGTACCAGTTTCTTTTGTTCCTCATTGTATCTGCTCGAAGTTGACATATTAAATTCTCATATTGCTTACTATTTCTTTCGTACAATGAGATGTATTCTGGAATAAGATTTCAAAACATCTGTTCTCTCTCTTTCAGTATTCCGAGGGTAGGAGGGCTCTGGTCGTCACTCTGCTCTAGAGTACTCAAAGCTCGCCCATTATGCTGCTTCTGTGGAACAGAGCAAGACAAGAACAACCGTCGCTCGAGAAAGTTTAAAGGCTGTACTTTCAGAGGGTCGTAACTACCTACCATCAGAATTATGGCCTAAGTTTTCCCTTTGGATCAAGTTATGTGGCTAATATCCAGCAAGTGTGCGTTTCTCTCTTTGAAATATGACGCCAAGTTGCTGCTGTTTCCGTGTGAAAATAGCAGTGTCATCAGCGAATCTTATTATCTCATTGACATCCTTTCACCCTGAATTTTAATCACACGGATGAAACAATCTTTTTTTCCGTTATTGCTTTTTCGATGTACAGACTGAACAGCAGGCTTTAAAAACTGAAACCACGTCTTGCACCCTTTTCAATCCGAACATTTAGTTCTTGGTCTTTAGTTTTATCGTTCCGCTTTAGTTCTTTTAGTTATTGTACACTACCCGTCTTTCGCTATAGCTTACTCGTATCCCTCCCAGAATTTCGAACATCTTGCACCATTTACCTTTGTCTGAAGCTTTTTCCATGTTGACGGATCCTATGAAAGTATCTTCAGTTTTCTTGTCTTGCTTCCGTTATCAATCGCAACGTCAGAACTGCCTCTTTGGTGTCTTTACCTTTCCTAAAGCGCAACTTGTCATCTATCAAATACTCATTATTCTTTTTCATTTTTGTGGATGTTATTTTTGTTAGCAACTTTAATGCATGAGCTGTTTAACAAACTAGGTGGCGCAGTGGCACTGGACTTTCGTTTCTGAGGACGAAAGTTCAAATCCACTTCCGGCCATCCTGATTTACCTTTTCCATTATTTCCCTAAATTTTTTTCAGGCAAATGCCGGTACGGTTCCTTTGAAACAGTACGGGCAACTTCATTCTCCATCCTTCCCTAATCCGGTGGGACCGATGACCACGCTGTTTGGTTCACTCACCCACATCAACCAACTGGTCATGAGCTGTTAAGATGATTGTGCGCTAATTCTTGCAAGATGATGTTTTTCCGAAAGTCTGATGGTATATCTCCAGTCTCATACATTCTACACTGCGACGTGAATAGTCCTTTTGTTACCTCTCCCCCCAATGATTTTAGAAATTCCAATGGAATGTTATCTATCTCCTCTGACTGATTTGATCTTATGTCTCCAATGCCTCACCGCAGTGCAATGTGATTTATTAGTAGCATACGGCGTGTGTATGTGTGATGGTTATCAATTTTGGGTTTGCAGTGGACTGGTAATGTCTATGAGT
Source organism: Schistocerca gregaria (assembly GCF_023897955.1). Taxonomy (NCBI): domain Eukaryota; kingdom Metazoa; phylum Arthropoda; class Insecta; order Orthoptera; family Acrididae; genus Schistocerca; species Schistocerca gregaria. Next base: position 891,927,815 of record NC_064922.1, read on the forward strand.
CAATTGAATTGGTCCTGTCATTGATAGCCAGCAACCGGGATAAAATATGAATTAGTTCGCCAAGCTGAGATAATACTCTAACTTAATCAGGATCGGTATTTGGAATCTAGTCGGATGCTGTGGTCGAGCGGTTCTAGACGCATCAGTCCAGAACCGCGCTGCTGCTACGGTCGCAGGTTCGAATCCCGCCTCGGGCATCGATGTGTGTGATGTCCTTAGGTTAGTTAAGTTTAAGTAGCTCTAAGTCTAGTGCACTGTTGACCTCAGATATTAAATCCCATAGTGCTTAGACCCATTGGAATCTAGTGCTATAAAAAGTAAAATAACAGGGAACTGACAAGGTATTTACTGTAAAAACAACACTCAAAGAGAAGTCCACAACTGAACAAATATTGACTTGAAAATTTAATTCCAATTCATTAATCTAAATATATGATCTGTAAACATCAATCACTTCAATCAAAATCGCACACCCAGTTATTCGATGGTAACACTTAACGGTTGATACTGATTAGTATCAAAGTTACGAAAGCATTCAACCTGACTGGCACTGAGGGTAAAGACGTCTACGCTCAAATCAGTGAACTTAATACACTCCTGGAAATTGAAATAAGAACACCGTGAATTCATTGTCCCAGGAAGGGGAAACTTTATTGACACATTCCTGGGGTCAGATACATCACGTGATCACACTGACAGAACCACAGGCACATAGACACAGGCAACAGAGCATGCACAATGTCGGCACTAGTACTGTGAATATCCACTTTTCGCAGCAATGCAAGCTGCTATTCTCCCATGGAGACGATCGTAGAGATGCTGGATGTAGTCCTGTGGAACGGCTTGCCATGCCATTTCCGCCTGGCGCCTCAGTTGGACCATCGTTCGTGCTGGACGTGCAGACCGCGTGAGACGACGCTTCATTCAGTCCCAAACATGCTCAATGGGGGACACATCCGGAGATCTTGCTAGCCAGGGTAGTTGACTTACACCTTCTAGAGCACGTTGGGTGGCACGGGATACATGCGGACGTGCATTGTCCTGTTGGAACAGCAAGTTCCCTTGTCGGTCTAGGAATGGTAGAACGATGGGTTCGATGAAGGTTTGGATGTACCGTGCACTATTCAGTGTCCCCTCGACGATCACCAGAGGTGTACGGCCAGTGTAGGAGATCGCTCCTCACACCATGATGCCGGGAGATGGCCCTGTTTGCCTCGGTCGTATGCAGTCCTGATTGTGGCGCTCACCTCCACGGCGCCAAACACGCATACGACCATAATTGGCACCAAGGCAGAAGTGACTCTCATCGCTGAAGACGACACGTCCCCATTCGTCCCTCCATTCACGCCTGTCGCGACATCACTGGAGGCGGGCTGCACGATGTTGGGGCGTGAGCGGAAGACGGTCTAACGGTGTGCGGGACCGTAGCCCAGCTTCATGGAGATGGTTGCGAATGCTCCTCGCCGATACCCCAGGAGCAACAGTGTCCCTAATTTGCTGGGAAGTGGCGGTGCGGTCCCCTACAGCACTGCGTAGGATCCTACGGTCTTGGCGTGCATCCGTGCGTCGCTGCGGTCCGGTCCCAGGTCGACGGGCACGTGCACCTTCCGCCGACCACTGGCGACAACATCGATGTACTGTGGAGACCTCACGCCCCACGTGTTGAGCAATTCGGCGGTACGTCCACCCGGCCTCCCGCATGCCCACTATACGCCCTCGCTCAAAGTCCGTCAACTGCACATACGGTTCACGTCCACGCTGTCGCGGCATGCTACCAGTGTTAAAGACTGGGATGGAGCTCCGTATGCCACGGTAAACTGTCTGACACTGACGGCGGCGGTGCACAAATGCTGCGCAGCTAGCGCCATTCGACGGCCAAGACCGCGGTTCCTGGTGTGTCCGCTGTGCCGTGCGTGTGATCATTGCTTGTACAGCCTTCTCGCAGTGTCCGGAGCAAGTATGGTGGGTCTGACACACCGGTGTCAATGTGTTCTTTTTTCCATTTCCAGGAGTGTATATTTCCCCTCTAGAACTTAACATATTTACTGCGAAAAACTCCCCATCTGCCAAAGCGTGGTGCGTTTATCACGGAATTCAGTGCTGGGTTGGGCAATTCTGCAACACAGATCTGCGTAGTGCTCCCGGCCGTCGTCCATACGAAGTGCATTCCGCAGCTATAAATTCTGACTACACAGAGGACGTCCAATGGCGTCTGCAAACTCCTAGGATCGAAAGTACTTCAGTGTAATATCGGACACGAACATGAGCTCTGCTTGCTGGTAACCCAGGAGCAGTCGTAAAGAAGCGCTTCATAAAACCTTACTTTCCACAAAAAAGCACAGATTCGTTTCTCTGCTGACAGAGAAACGAATGATGCCATTCCTACAGGCGAAATCAACACTTTATCAAATCTAATATAAAGACTGTTCGCTCTGACACTGCCAGCACTGGCTCCAAACTCTATGCAGCGATGTCTCAGAGATAGTGTGTGACCGCGCAGGGGCCTGTTTAGAGGAAACATCATCCGTTTGCGTGCACTCTGCACGCGCAGCCAGTCACAGAACCTCCCACTCTCCAACCCATCAACTGATCAGCTAAATGCCTTCCGTTAAAACTCAGTTAGCAACAAACTCCAAGTCTATCTACAAATTCAACCAAGAAAATTTGTTTCACTACCTTGTAGCAGGAACTCGCCTTGGTTTCTGGCGTGAAAATTTAGGCGACCATTAACTTGAGTCTGCGAGAGGTCTTCCTCACACATTTTGTTGTTGTTGTTGTTGTCCTCAGTCCTGAGACTGGTTTGAGGCAGCTCTCCGTGCTACTCTATCCTGTGCAAGCTTCTTCATGTCCCAGTACTTACTGCAACCTACATCCTTCTGAATCTGCTTACTGTATTCATCTCTTGGTCTCCCTTAACGATGTTTACCCTCCTCACTGCCATCCAATGGTTAATTTGTGACCCCTGATGCCTCAGAACGTGTCCTACCAACCGATCCCTTCTTCTTGTCAAGTTGTGCCACAAACTCCTCTTCTCCCCAATTCTATTCAATACCTCCTCATTAGTTATGTAATCTACCAATCTAATCTTCAGCATTCTTCTGTACCACCACATTTCGAAAGCTTCTATTCTCTTCTTGTCTAAACTATTTATCGTCCATGTTTCACTTCCGTACATGGCTACACTCAATACAAATACTTTCAGAAACGATTTCCTGACATTTAAATCTATACTCAATGTTAAAAAATTTCTCTTCTTCAGCAACGCTTTCCTTGTCATTGACAATGTACATTTTATATCGTCTCTACTTCGACAATCATCAGTTATTTTGCTCCCCAAATAGGAAAATTCCTTTAGTACTCTAAGTGCCTCATTCCCTAATCTAATTCCCTCAGCATCACCGAGTTAATTCGACTATATTCCATTATCCTCGTTTTGCTTTTGTTGAGTTTCGTCTAATATCCTCCTTTCAAGACACTGTCCATTCCGTTCAAGTGCTCTTCCAAGTCCTTTGCTGTCTCTGACAGAATGACAATATCATCGGCCAACCTCAAGTTTTTATTTCTTCTCCAGGGATTTTAATACCTACTCCGAATTTTTCTTGTGTTTCCTTTACTGCTTGCTCAATATACAGATTGAATAACATTGGGGAGAGGCTATAACCCTGTTTCACTCCCTTCCCAACCACTGCTTCCCTGTCATGCCCCTCGACTCTTATAAATGCCATCTGGTTTCTCTACAAATAGTAAATAGCTTTCGCTCCCTGTATTTTACCCCTGCCACCTTCAGAATTTGAATGAGAGTATTCCAGTCAACATTGTCAAAAGCTTTCTCCACGTCTCGTATGCTAGAATTGTAGGTTTGCCTTCCCTTAATCTTTCTTCTAAGATAAGTCGTATGGTCAGTATTGGCTCACGTGTTCCAACATTTCTGCGGAATCCAAACTGATCTTCCCCAAGGTCCGCTTCTACCAGTTTTTCCATTCGTCTGTAAAGAATTCGCGTTAGTATTTTGCAGCTGTGACTTATTAAACTAATAGTCCGGTAATTTTCACATCTGTCAACACCTGCTTTCTTTGGGATTGGAATTATTATATTCTTCTTGAAGTCTGAGGGTATTTCGCGTGTCTCATACACCTTGCTCACCAGATGGTAGAGTTTTGTCAGGAGCAAGTATGGTGGGTCTGACAGACCGGTGTCAATGTGTTCTTTTTTCCATTTCCAGGAGTGTATATCTAGATTAAACCTCAGCATTTCCGTTTTCAAATTCCTTTTGGATATCCAAACGAGGGTCTAGTTCGGCATCTTTTGCCGATAGAGAGATCAAGATGACACATCTTCAATTACAGGCCACATGTTTTGTGGATGCACATTGCGTGTCTTGAATGCAGTGGTTCCACCTTTAGCGGAAGTTTCCCGCCTCAAGGGCAAGAGTGTGCCCCAGATGATAGCCCGCTCTTGCTACCTGTTTTGACAAGGCTGTTGGCGGAACGAGAATGATTTCCTGTGCCCGAAGTCTTCGGCCGCCACCGCTGTAGACTTTATTCGTAATTTTGAAAGTTCCTAGGTTCAATCCCGGATCCAGAACGTTTTGGTTACTAGTGGAAGATGCTGCACCTAGAGAGACATGCTGTAAAAATTAGAAGAGTTCTACAGTGGAATGAATTAAAATGACAGGTCTGTCTTTTATACTGTTCTCTGTCAATATCCGATCAGTTCTATGATGTGTACTCTTGTAACTATATTCTGGATTTGTTTTGTTCCTTACACATCGGTCACTTTTCTGATCTCTGAGTTTTTGTGAATGCCTTAGATGGGAAACGTTCCTCGTCTTTGTTGACGATCTTCTTTTACGGTACCGATTAGCAAGTGTTACTCGGATTTCCACACTACATCTTGTTTTCAGCAGCATTTGTTCCAGACAAAGATATGAACGCTTTGTGTGTCAGTGTATCTATGTGTTATTTTGTCTAACAGAGTATAGCCGATGATTTCTTGGTTTATAATCTAGTTCATTTCTCTCGCAGTTACATTTCAATATTTTCAAAAAATGGTTCAAATGGCTCTGAGCACTATGGGACTCAACTGCTGTGGTCATCAGTCCCCTAGAACTTAGAACTACTTAAACCTAACTAACCTAAGGACATCACACACATCCATGCCCGAGGCAGGATTCGAACCTGCGACCGTAACAGTCGCACGGTTCCAGACTGCGCGCCTAGAACCGCGAGACCACCGCGGCCGGCTCAGTATTTTCAGAAGAAGAATTTTTTTTTTTGGATGCAAAATGTAATATTGGGAATCCATTGATAACACAGCTAAGTATTATACATTTCGTTTGAGAGTGTCTTCAATACTTGTCTTTGATTTAACAAACTGATTAAAAACATAATAACGAAATAAACACCATTTAAACGTTACAGATGTGCGATACTTCGAAGAACATCACGTGGTTGTGAGACATGGATACGGACACTTGTAATGTCAATGAAAAAGCAATTGTGACACTAGGAAAGAAACTGAAGGCGGAGTACAAGCTATGACTGAGCACGAGTGTCGCTCGTGACCTTCTTCAGAGAACCGTCCTAGAGTTTGACTTCAGTGGTTTATGGAATATATGTAGTTACAAGCTACAGGATAATACGATAGCACCACAAGTATTTGTTGCCCAGGTGCTGATTAAGACGCTAACCATTTTTTGAATTATATTAACGATTTTGGATAATCTAACCACTGTAACGGGGAGTGGTTAGAGGACCTCCATGCACAAAGCATTTGGGTTATTACGAATAATACCTCTAAGCGTGATAGTATGTATCGAAAAACTCGGGTATACACTGTAATCCTTCCGCACTACATTCTCAGTATAGCCTCCCTTTTAACTCCGTTGGTTCTTGTGACTGATTTCTGTACAGAATTTGTTACATGATCGTGAAATGCTGAATGTTTCCATCTAACAACTAATTGCTTGAAATTACGCAAGAACACGTTACTTACCCGTAGAAAATGCAGGGTTCCATGGTTCGTTGCCCTGGCACTGCAGAACATGAACTACACGACAGAAAACGGAAATTTTTGCTTGGACGATTCTGCAGGCAAATGTGGAGGAAAGAGGTCAGCGTGTGGGACGGACAGCTAATGGAGCGGAAAACAGCCTCACACGGACAGGCGCCCCCAGCTCTGCTTGCCCCAGCTGCCACGTGCGCCGGGCAACACGAAAAGGCAGCAGCAGTGTTCGCCCAGGGACATATTCACACGGTCCACCAAATGTGGACCACCACTACATCTTAACAGGTCACTTCACATAGAACTCCTCTACCTAAACAATGAAGTACAAGAAGCAGATACTGTTAAGTATCTGCGACTAGAGGTAGATCACGATGTGAACTGCGAAAGCTAAATTATAGAATCAATGATACGACTAATTTCGGCGACATTAGCGGGAAGTAAATTTGTGGGATTTGTGCGTACTTACGCAAAAGTTATTGTTGTGCCATCTCCATAAAAAGAGACCTCAAGCCAATAAAGTTTGTCTGCTACCGCGTACGATTCGGAACGGGAGCCTCAACATTGGATACACATGAGGGAACGTAACGAGAACTTAAATTTTCTGCAACTTTTTTTAAAGTATTCAAACAGTAACATGGCGTGTGTAATCACTCTGTTTATCATATTTCTACGATAGCGTCCACCCCCCCCCCCCCCCCCCCCCCTCTCTGTCTCTCTCTCTCTCTTTCGGCGAATTATAAGCTGCGGTCATATTAGAGTAGATGAGGCTCAGGTACTTGTGTTACTTTATAGAAACGTTTGCTGTAACACGTTTCTAAGAGGTGGTTACACATCACACCACTTATTACACTTTGGAGAACTTGACTGTAAATTCGTTAGATTTTTTTTCCGAATTGCCTACCAACTGATAAGAATTGCGAAGTACGGCAACATTTGCGAATAAAATTAATAAAATAGGATAAATAATAACTTCAAGACGACAAGATTTAATGACTGAAACTGGACAAAGCTTATTTGTTAGATAAAATTGAATTCAATACCGAATGACAACAACAATTGGTCAACAAAGATTATATGTGTGTGTAACAAAGGCAGCAGTGCGTAACAACCGAATAAAGCGAACTCCCATACCAAACACCCATCACAAGCGAGCGTTGAGTTTTTAAATGGCTGAACGCACCTTAACTTCACTTAAGTCGGAAATTAAAGTTATTTAATTAATTCTCTATTCATTGAACAGATGTAATAAAATTACAGTACCTTTTATGTAAACTGTCTTAAGCTACACAGGTGGACCATTTACTTATTGATGACCGTTTTCGGACAGCTTGTCCATTATCAAGTCAGCCATGAATGTAAGTCTTACGTTGCAGTTGTCATACAAGTGGAAATTGGTCGTAAATTCAGCAAGTGTGATAGTTAATAACGCGGCCTTCACATGTGCTCTTCACTGTCAGAGCGAAAAATGTATTTAAGAGTTGCTTTCCTTAGAGGCAGTTTACGTTCTGGCAGCGGTGATTGGGATTACCAACAGCAACACTCGTTCTCCCCGATCATCATTCGCGATTGGGTCCGCAAAAAAGTGGAGAAGTAACAATGGTACACAAAGTACCGTTCGCCACGCACCATAAGATGTCTTGAAGAGTAGAGATGTAGACGAAAATGTATTCAGATTTATTTTATTTTAACTCTGTGGCTGGAAGCCCTTCGTGTTACCACAGCCGCCACTTAACACGAATGAGAGACTTCCTGTCTGTGAATAGTGTAAGCTCTGTTTTGTGTTTTCAGAGTATACTGTCTACATCAAATAAAATGTTCCCATGCACATAACTATGCCTCGGCTACCGTCATTGTTAGATCACAGCTTAACATTCTTTTCTAACTTTCGGAATGCTGAAACGATGTTATACACTGGGCGAAAGTTTTCTGAATAACAACATGCAGGCAGTTGGGGCACATACACTAACACAAAAAAGGGACGCACCACAAAGGAATTATCCAAACTGGACGGAAATCGATAGATGTGATGTACACTATGTGATCAAAACTATCCGGACACCTGACTGGGAATGACTTACAAGTTCGTGGCGCCCTCCATCGAACAATGCTGGAATTCAATATGGTGTTGGCCTTCCCTTAGCCTCGATGACAGCTTCCGCTCTCGCAGGCATACGTTCAATGAGGTGCTGGAAGGTTTCTTGGGGAATGGCAGCTCATTCTTCACGGAGTTCTCCACTGAGGAGAGGTTCGATGTCGGTCGGTGAGGCCTGGCACGAAGTCGTCTTTCCAAAACATCCCAAAGGTGCAACATAGGATTCACGTCAGGACTCTGTGAAGGCCAGTCCATTACAGGGATGTCATTGTCGTGTTAGCACTCCGCCAAAGTCCTTGCAATATGAACAGGTGCTCGATCGTGTTGAAAGATGCAATAGACATCCTCAAATTGCTCTTCCAATGTGGGAAGCAAGAAGGTGCTTAAAACATCAATGTAGGCCTGTGCTGTGGTAGATGACCATCACCGGGCATTCGTCATACCCACATCTTGTCATCGGATGGCTACATTATGTGCCGTGATTCGTCACTTCACACAAAGTTTTTCATCTGTTCAATCGTCCAATGTTTACGCTCCTTACACCAAGCGAGGCGTCTTTTTGGCATTTACCGGCGTGATGTGTGGCTTATGAGCAGCCGCTCGACCGTTAAATCCAAGTTTTCTCACTTCCCACCTAACTGTAATTGTACTTGCAGTGGATGCTAATGCAGTTTGGAATTCCTGTGTGATGGTCTGGATAGATGTATGCCTATTACACATTAAGACCCTCTTCAACTGTTGGCGGTCTTCGTCAGTCTACAGACGAGTCGACCTGTACGCTTTTGTGCTCTGCGTGCCCCTTCACGTTTCCACTTCACTGCCACATCGGAAGCAGAGGACTTAGGGATGTTTAGGAGTGTGGAAATCTCGCGTTCAGTCGTATGACACAAGTGACACCCAGTCATCTGATCACGTTCGAAGGGGCTCGGTTCGAAGCAAGGCAGTTCTAATTCGGTTAACAATAGGCCGAAGACGTTTATTGTGCTGTATTGTTCCACCCGGTAAATTAACCATGGGAAATCCGTTAACAATCAAGCCGATCCGGCGTCGATACGGAAGAAAGGCACAACAAAAATAAGATGAAGATTTCCTGAGAGCACTATTGGAGAAAAGCCAGATCTCACCTAGCTGTGAGTGAGAAACTGCCTAAATACAAACATAGATCCTTCACGGTGTACCAGATCTACAGTAGTTCCTCCTCAACCCTGTATCGCAAGTTATACAGTTTATTTATTCAACGCGGTGGCTTGCAGTTATAAACTGTACTAGGAGGCTGTACTGTCATATATGTCAACATTAAATTGTATAAGGACTTTTTCCTTCCATTTTTCTATTTAGGTCAAAACATGGTCTTTTGATATGATTTAAACCGGTCTAGATCCGCAAAGAAGGAGATTCTATGTTACCGAAATACTTTTAGAAACGTGGCAATCGCGTTTCCAATCCAACTAGAGTCCTGATAACCGTAGAGACAAGTAGGGATAATTTTACACGCAGTTTTTGCGAAAATGTAGATACAAACCCAAGCATCCTCTGCTATAAATCGTGCAAAAGATGCAGGATGATGCATGTAAAAGACACCATTTCAATACCGCGGGAGTTGTTTCCTTGTTCGTCAGCTGTGATAACACTGCAGATTTGTCGGCTGTATAGCTTTCACCACAGCAGCTGAGCGGCTATGGCCGAGTGGGCACCCTAACCAGTTATTGGCAATGCTTCGTGCTTCTAAGCGTGCCCCATGAGACGGCACTGCGTCAGTTAATAGCGGCGCTACCAAGAGGGCAATTAGCAATTCTGCGCACGATGCAGTTTGACTAGCTTCTACACGCAGCAGTCTGTATAGCTTCTTGTTTACCGTTGCTGATTGGATCGCTTATGAAAATGACATGGGCTCGCCTTTCCAACGCGTGGAACCGCATTACCTGTACTACAGCGTTCAATCTGTCTCCAAGGATTCGGATATTTGCTTGCCAGTAATAAATGATATATTTTTTACCATAACGGCAAAAAATATTTGTAGTGGCATACAATATGCTTCAGACCAAAGTTGCTGGAGGTGAAAGAGCACGTGATTATGTTAAATAGTCCGCTTGGTGGTGGATGATGGAGGGGTTGGGAGACCGATCATTATCATTTTTCATGAAAATGTGCTCCAGTTTGGCTTAAAAACAGCTCTCTTGATATGATAAATACCACCATATAATTACATTGTCTCACAGGAAATTAAGAGTGTATTTAAGACAGTGGGACTTCTGTTGTACTCGGAATGAGTGAAATGGTGCACTATACCACAGTTTATGACCCAGTCATTGGGAATTTGCATCACCGAAGGAGAAATATTTGATCAGTCATTTATTTCGCTATCGAGGATTTGCATAAAGAGATGTACTTTCCGTAAGTTGCCTTATATGTCTATATATATGTCATGAAGATTCTAACTAAGTTACTAGTCCTAGAGTCCATAACCTATATCACGTTCTAATTTTTCTGCAGTCATATAACCTGAAACATGTTGTTGTGGTCTGCACTCCAATTACTGTTTTTATGCAGCTCTTCACGCTAGACTAAGCCATGTCCTGTAAGAATATACCATACGCCTTTAAATAGTGACCTGCTACGATCAATCACACTGTATAGTGACACTATTTGCTGTAAATCCGACTGAAACGTCTATGTTTGTACATTTCAGGAATATTATGTGTTAATAAAATGGTCATTTCCAGGAACTTGTATTTTCAAGTTTAATTTCTCCACATTCATTCTTCATCATCTACTTTCGCAGCTGTTTAACTTCGACTTATGAGTAATGTGCTTCTCTTGACTCTTACTTGCGCTAAGCCTTTCAACTCGAAAGTTTTGTGTTGTCATTGTTGTTGTCGTGGTCTTCAGTCCTAAGACTGTTTTTCTGCAGCTTTCCATGCTATTCCGTACTGTGTAAGCATTTTGATCTCCGACTAACTACTGCAAATCACATCCTTCTGAATCCGCTTACTGTATTGATCTCTTGGTCTCCCTCTACGATTTTTACCCCGATATGCTTCCCTCCAGTACTAAATTGATGAACCATTGATGCCTCAGAATGTGTCCTACCAACCGATCCCTTCCTCTAGTCAGGTTGTACCACATTTTTTTTCTCCCCAGTTCTGTTCAGTACCTCTTCATTAGTTACGTGATCGAATCTTGAGCATTTTTCTATAGCACCACATCTCAGAAGCTTCTATTCTATTCTTGTCTAAACTGTTTATCGTCCACGTTTCACTTCCATACATGGCTACTCTCCACATCAATACTTTCAGAAACTACATCCTGGTTCTTAAATTTTTCTTCTTCAGAAAAGCTTTTCCTGCCATTGCCAGTTTACATTTTATATCCTCCCTACTTCGACCATTATCAAATACCGAAACTCACCTACAACTCTAACTGTCTCATTTCCTAATCTCACGATCACCTGATTTAATTCGAGTCCCTTCCATTATCGTCGTTTTGCTATTGTTGATGTTCATCTTATATCCTCCTTTCAAAACTCTATGTGTTCCGTTCAACTGGTCTTCCAAGTCTTTAATGCGTCTGACGGAATTACAATGTCATCGGCGAACCTAAAAGTTTTTATAACGTCTCCCTGAATTTTAATTTCTACTCTAAATTTTTCTTTTGTTTTCTTTACTGCTTGCAAACATCAGGGATAGTCTATAACACTGTCTCACTCCCTTCCCAACCACTACTTCCCTTTCGTTCCCCCGGCTCAGTAATTAATTAACTTACCTTCCATGTGTTGTGATATTCCCATAAATAGTGATAGTTAAGACCTGAAACTTTGAAGCTAAGCGGAAAATATAATTCTTATCCACCAGAAAACAATTTAGAAGCACTATCTGACTCGTAAAGCTTAGTAAAAATTGTCACAAACAAACACCCACACGTGCACACAAACACACACACACACACGCACACACACACACACACACACACAAACATCCATCCTCCCACGCACCCACACCTTCATAATTAAGGCTTACTGAAGGATGGACTTGCATAGCTACTATTGGAAAATTGGACAATAAGTAATAATTCATCAATACTGTGATCCAAAATGCAACAAATGCTAGCTTTCTGCTTCTTGAGGACTTCCCTTTGACTGTTCGAACCGAAACGCACTTCCAGCGTGACAGAACCGCTCCACATTTTACCAGACGCGTGATGGAACATCTCAACCACGGTTACGCTAAATTAACTGGAAGAAGTCTGAGGTGTACAACCGAAAGGTGAGTACACGAGACTCACTGCTTGGTTGCATCGTGGACGCTGCTGCTCTCACTGGGGAACATTCACAGTCCCTCAGGTAAGCAACGCAACTTGTTCTCCCAAGAGCGCATAAATGCAGATGCACTGGAGTTGACGGCCAGCTATTCGGAAGCTTAATGTGAGCTGCACAACAGCTTTAATGTGACGCGTACGACTATGCTAGTAGGTGAATGAGTTAAAAATACTTCTTTTTCAACTAATAATTTGTAAACGCCATGTTGCAACGGTAACTAACCGTTGTACATGTGTACATCAATAAATCGGACAATGTATTGAATAATACAAAAAATAAATAACGAAGTAGATTAAATCTGTTCTATTTCGGAAACAATTCCGAATAAGACATATGATCATATCAAGTTTTTCGTTCAAATGATCGTTTCTGTCATATCACAGAATATTGACCATTTCAGGTCGAAATAACTCCGGACGAATAAGAGCATATTTTCTTACTAAACAAATCGCATGGGTCTTTAAAGCAACAGATCCAAAATTCAAATTCACTACAAATACTCGCGACATATGTTCCAGTCCACGATTTGGAACAAAGCAATGGCTATTTCATAATTTAGGAGATGGTGATAGCTTTCAATTTACTGATAAATTAAAAATATAATGTACAGTGGTGCAATAACTCCCATTCAATCAAGTAAGAGTTTATCATTTATCACGCACAGTCACACTCCCGAATTCTTAAAAGTGGATTAATAGCGAACAAGTGATACCGAAATGGGGTAACCATTTTACCTAAGCTTAACCACGTCAAGTAATTGGTCTCATCAGTTCTTTCTTCCACACGAGCAGCTCTCGCCACCAGACAAAAGCATTCCCCCTCCCAATTCTAAACACAGAACAATTCTTCTGCAAACATGACACCATGAACTAGAACGAACATTACAATGCCAAATGACCTTTCAAACAAGGTCAGCTTCGTGGCTTGCAACCTGGTCGAAAGAAAGGTTACCCCCAGAGATATGAAATCGCTTCAGCCGTCATAACAAGGAAGTGGCTTAATCGCTGATATCGATTATTCGAAACTGAGAATAGCAGATACAGGCGAAGTATTGCAAAGATATACTGCGCTCTACTAAAAGCACAATACAGTGAAGCGCAAACGAAACTGGTATAGGCATGTGTATTCCAAGACAGAGATATGCAAACAGGCAGAATACGGAGTGGTCAGCAACGCCTGCATAAGAGAAGTATTTGGCGCAGTGGGTAGATCGGTTACTGCTGCTACAATGGCAGGTTATCAAGATTTAAGTGAGTTAGAACGTGGTGTCCTAGTCGGCGCAGGAGCGATGGGACACGTAGCGATGAAGTGGGGATTTTCCCGTACGACCATTTCAGGAGTGTACCGTGAATATCAGGAATGCGGTAAAATATCAAATCTCGGACGTCGCTGCGGTCGGAAAAAGATCCTGCAAGACCGGGAGCAACGACGATTGAAGAAAATCAAATGGCTCTGACCACTATGGGACTTAACATCTATGGTCATCAGTCCCCTAGAACTTAGAACTACTTAAACCTAACTAACCTAAGGACAGCACACAACACCTAGTTATCACGTGGCAGAGAAAATCCCTGACCCCGCCGGGAATCGAACCCGGGAACCCGGGCGTGGGAAGGGAGATCGCTACCTCACGACCAAGAGCTGCGGACTGAAGAAAATCGTTCAGCGTGACAAAAGGGGAACCCTTCCGAAAATTGTTGCAGATTTCAGTGCTGGGCCATCAACAAGTTTGGACCATTCAACGAAATATCATCGACATGGGCTCACGGACCCGAAGGTCCAGTAGAGTACCCTTGGTAACTGCACGACACAAAAAACAGTTACGCCTCGACTGAGCCCGCAACACCGGCATTGGACTCTTGATGACTGGAAACATGTTACCTGGTCGGACAAGTCTCGTTCCAAATTGTATCGAGTGGGTGGACGTGTATGGGTACGGAGACAACCTCATGAATCCATGGACCCTGCATGTCAGCAGGGGACTGTTCAAGATGTTGGAGGCTGTGTAATGTTGTGGGGCATGTGCAGCTGGAGTGATATGGGACCCCTTATACGTCCAAATACAATTCTGACATGTGACACGCACGTAGGCATCCTGTCTGATCACCTGCATCCATTCATATCCATTGAACATTCCTCCGGACTTGGTCAATTTCAGCACGACAATGCGACTCCCCACACGTCCAGAACTGCTACGGAGCTAGCCAACAAGCTCCACAGACATGAACATTATTGAGAATATCTGGGAAGCCTTGCAACGTGCAGTTCAGAAGAGATCTCTACCCTGTCGTACTCCTACGAATTTCTGGACATCCCTGCTGGATTCATGGCGTCAATTCCGCGCAGCATTGCTTCAGACATCAGTTGAGTCCATGCCACGACGTGTTGCGCCACTTCTGCGTGCTCGGGGTGGGGGCTACAATGTATTAGGTAGGTGTACCAGTTTCTTTGGCCTTTGAATGTATAATGGGAAGTAATGGAAGTGCGAAATTGACAGGCGACATCATTGATGCTGCTGCACGTCTGATGACATCACCTACCGACCTCTCATTAGGTCCTCCCCCGGCCTTTTAGAGTCCAGTAGAGAACCTTTACACTATCGTGGGTACTGGTTCCACGTACCTTCATTTCATTTTCATTTCAGTCACAGCTATGTCCACCACTCTAGTCTGTTTTCTGATCCATTTATAAGATTTCGTATCGCTTCTGGTATTCCCCTAGACGCACGTTTCCATGGCTCGGTAAAAAACTTCAGGTTATAAATAATTTTTGCATTACATTCAATTTCACACTGTTACGACGCAAAAAGTGAATTCGCTGCGCGGAAGAGATAAAAATCATTGTTCCGTAAACTCTGTTATGTTTAAGAAATCCACTCCATTCCACTTCTGTTCATCTACTGCTTCTTTCTCAATCTATTGCTATCGACAAGTGTCCTGTCTTCTTATATGATTATTAATACCTCCAATTTCCTTTCTGGTGTAATTTTTATCTAACTGATCTTTAAATTTCGTTCAGTCAAATTTCTTCGCTCAACTGTTTGTCAGAAATAGAGGCTAGCAGTTTAGTGACTTCAGCAAAACGAATGTGGTTCAGATATTTTTCGTTAATATGTATGCCTTATTCTTTTTCTCAGTTTATATGCTAGTATGGTCCTATATGATATAATTTCCAGGGCAAATATTTTTATTGCTCAAACATAAGCAATACCATAAATTCATACTGGTAACATTAAAGTCTTATGTACCCAGTATCTACATTATCTGAGTTAATGTGACTGCAGAAATGCGAACTTTGTGATGGACAAGATTCTGGTAGCTTCGGTCTCTGTCACCGATTTAGCAGTTACTTAGCTGTTTTATTATTAACCGTTCTTCTACGATGTTTATATAAAAATTGTCAGTTGTAACAAGGAACATTTCAGTATGAAATTATAAAGTTTGTGAATTGTATTTGCATGTGTATTTACGCATTGGCACTGCGTTCGTTTCAATTCCCAGTCCTGCATCACGGTATTTAGTTGTTCGCATATGGGAATAGCTTGTAGCATATGCATCTCCAGTCCTACCAGCCCACACTTGCAGCAAATATTTTCTACATCTGAGAAACATGTTCAACGCCGGTAGCGAACCGCTTGTAGCGGTCTAGCACCTAACATAGCTTTGTGCTGCACACACACACACACACACACACACACACACACACACACACACACTTACACACAAAACATGGCTCCGACAATAGGATCTGTCAAGATTTATAGAGTACCGCTGGTGCAGCAAGAAAGACAATAGCACGTAGCGCCTAGTTGCTATAAAAGAAATGCATTTATTTTGGAACGCTATTCTTTAGACTAAAGCGCACAGCTGTTCCTTCTTTTCTCTGTGTATAGGAGATGAAAGATGAAGTGTGCGCCCACAGTCCAGGCGTATTGTTCGATGTGATGCAAGCAGATGCGATTAAGGTCACGCTTCTATGGTTTTGCGGGTCCGCTCTAAACCTTTGTGGCGCTTGTCAGATACACAGCACGCTGACGGGTATGCGAAGCTCTTGCTTCAAAGATAGATAGATTGATAGACAGAGAGAGAGAGGGGGGGGAGGGGAGGGGAGGGAGGCAGGCCATTTGGATCTTCTGACGCATAAATAGTGACATCGACACGTTCCCGGATTGATGTATTTGCAACTTTGTCCTTGATCGAATATTTGCGACAACTGTTGACGTATGTTGTAACATTCTTTGAAAATATATTTATGTTATTAAAATTTACTGTGTTGTGTTGTTGGGTAAATGGTGTGCTTTATCAGTTTTACTGTAATCCGAAGAGAAATTAAACAACTTAAACTGGAAAACCAGTATGTAACGCCTATAATGAAATCAAGTTTTCTGAAATTTACTCTGTCTCGTGAGCATGGAGTTCTACGGCCCTTTGCAGTGAACTGATCAAAATCCCTATGCATATAACCGATGAAATATGTTTTTTTAGCTCTTGAGTCGCAATGGACGTAAACTTGGTATTCTGTTCTCTTTGCAGAAGGCCTACTAAATATTCAATCTTGGCTCAGCGAAATGCAATGTCGGCCGTAGAATATTTTCATACACATAGTATCAGTAGATTAGTTGATAAATGGATGACCTTGCAAATGCTGAGTGATAATTTTGGATATCGGCTCAGCGCTGGGCAATGATGTCCGCATTGAAACTGATACAGACATTAAAACTTTTCTGATTGTGAACATTAATATTTTTCTGCCTCTGATTGAAAAATCATTTCCTTTAAAAATACTCATTGGATTTAAACAAACACGACATGGAAGAGGGTGAGATAATGATAATGGGATATGCTAGGACCGAATGTAATTTTGGAAATTTGTGGTAAGGTCTTATGAGACCACCGGCCAGTGTCTCCCAGCGGTTCTAGGCGCTGCAATGTGGAGCCGCGTGACCGCTACGGTCGCAGGTTCTAATCCTGCCTCGGGCATGGATGTGTGTGATGTCCTTAGGTTAGTTAGGTTTAAGTAATTCTAAGTTCTAGGGGACTGATGACCTCAGATATTAAGTCCCATAGTGCTCAGAGCCATTTGTACCAATCTAATGGGACCAAACTGGTGAGCTCACTGGTCCCTAAGCTTACACACTACTTAATCTAACTTAAACAAACTTACGTTAAGGACAACACACACACCCATGCCCGAGGGAGGACTCGAACCTCCGACGGGGGACGCCGCTCGGACCGTGACAAGACACCCCAGACCGGTCGGGTACCCAGTGCGGCCGAAAATTGAATTGAAAATAAAGTTTTCACAAAATCTAATATGAAACATTTTACGTTAAATTCAGTGAAATTCTCAACTGTTCTACTATTCTCACTTCCTGACGTAGTTAACAATACTTGGACAGTTACAAGACAAAAGGTCTTACATCGTTTGACAAAATACATTCAAAAATTTAACTAGTCTGCATCAGGATTACAAAACACACAAAATATTACAAATCGCGTGTACCTAATCAACGTCTACATTAAATCTGATGGCAAATACTTGGTTCCTACATTGAAGGGTCAGTGTTGTAAAATTAGCAAAAACCACTTGCGTTTCTGCACACTTAAAACTAGATATACAAAATTTCATTACGTTACAAAACGGTATTATTTGGCGTCCATAGGCCAACAACTTAATCCTCACAGCTAGCCACTAGTTTAAAGTCTTACGTCCTACCTTTAACAGAGTGCAAGGGTAACTGCTACAGCGCTCTGCGCGCCCCTACTTACGTACAAACGATTCTGCTACTCAGTCAACATCTCTGGTTCAGTGGTATTCAAGAAAAACATTGAAAAATCGGGCTCAACGTACCAGTGAACCCCTCACAATGTATCCTGTACATTTCTGACTACTGTGTCGTATGATAACGCATTGGTTTCCTTCAGTTTTACCAACTCAGCATTGTCCCCTTCAAATATACACGCCTGGAAATTGAAATAAGAACACCGTGAATTCATTGTCCCAGGAAGGGGAAACTTTATTGACACATTCCTGGGGTCAGATACATCACATGATCACACTGACAGAACCACAGGCACATACACACAGGCAATAGAGCATGCACAATGTCGGCACTAGCACAGTGTATATCAACCTTTCGCAGCAATGCAGGCTGCTATTCTCCCATGGAGACGATCGTAGAGATGCTGGATGAAGTCCTGTGGAACGGCTTGCCATGCCATTTCCACCTGGCGCCTCAGTTGCACCAGCGTTCGTGCTGGACGTGCAGACCGCGTGAGACGACGCTTCATCCAGTCCCAAACATGCTCAATGGGGGACAGATACGGAGATCTTGCTGGCCAGGGTAGTTGACTTACACCTTCTAGAGCACGTTGGGTGGCACGGGATACATGCGGACGTGCAATTGTCCTGTTGGAACAGCAAGTTCCCTTGCCGGTCTAGGAATGGTAGAACGATGGGTTCGATGACGGTTTGGATGTACCGTGCACTATTCAGTGTCCCCTCGACGATCACCAGAGGTGTACGGCCAGTGTAGGAGATCGCTCCCCACACCATGATGCCGGGTGTTGGCCCTGTGTGCCTCGGTCGTATGCAGTCCTGATTGTGGCGCTCACCTGCACGGCGCCAAACACGCATACGACCATCATTGGCACCAAGGCAGAAGCGACTCTCATCGCTGAAGACGACACGTCTCCATTCGTCCCTCCATTCACCCCTATCGCGACACCACTGGAGGCGGGCTGCACGATGTTGAGGCGTGAGCGGAAGACGGCCTAACGGTGTGCGGGACCGTAGCCCAGCTTCATGGAGACGGTTGCGAATGGTCCTCGCCGATACCCCAGGAGCAACAGTGTCCCTAATTTGCTGGGAAGTGGCGGTGCGGTCCCCTACGGCACTGCGTAGGATCCTACGGTCTTGGCGTGCATCCGTGCGTCGCTGCGGTCCGGTCCCAAGTCGACGGGCACGTGCACCTTCCGCCGACCAATGGCGACAACATCGATGTACTGTGGAGACCTCAAGCCCCACGTGTTGAGCAATTCGGCGGTACGTCCACCCGGCCTCCTGCATGCCCACTATACGCCCTCGCTCAAAGTCCGTCAACTGCACATACGGTTCACGTCCACGCTGTCGCGGCATGCTACCAGTGTTAAAGCCTGCGATGGAGCTCCGTATGCCACGGCAAACTGGCTGACACTGACGGCGGCGGTGCACAAATGGTGCTCAGCTAGCGCCATTCGACGGCCAATACCGCGGTTCCTGGTGTGTCCGCTGTGCCGTGCGTGTGATCATTGCTTGTACAGCCCTCTCGTAGTGTCCGGAGCAAGTATGGTGGGTCTGACACACCGGTGTCAATGTGTTCTTTTTTCCATTTCCAGGAGTGTATAAATCCAGTTACCACACGATACATCACTTTAGCGATGGGCTCCGCCATCTTCTTTTGTAGTTCGAGCGGCGTGCTACGGTAGGCTTACTGTGGCGCTGGGATTTCACTGTGTATCAGGACTGTAGATATGTTTTGTGTTACCAGGAGAGCCAACACCGTGATACGAGTGGAGGCCGAAGTGCACGCGTTTTAGCTCACGCAGGCTGGCGTGAGGAGGGAAGAACTATACTGACGTGACGTCTGGAACATGACAAGGAATGAGAATTCAGAAAGCGGACGTAATTAGTTTGATACTTAACTTTAATCCATTAATGATGAACGTCGCTCTTGACGGTACGTGATTCACAATGTTATCTGTTCAGAATACATTCCTGAAGATAGTAATTATAGTAACTGAATATAGCGCCTTGCTAGGTCGTCGCAAATGACGTAGCTGAAGGCTATGCTAAATTGTCGTCTCTGCAAATGAGAGCGTATGTAGTCAGTTAACCATCGCTAGCAAAGTCGGCTGTACAACTGGGGTGAGTGTTAGGGAGTCTCTCTAGACTAGACGCGCCGTGTGGCGGCGCTCGATCTGCAATCACTGATAGTGGCGACACGCGTGTCCGACGTATACTAACGGACCGCGGCCGATTTAAAGGCTACCACCTAGCAAGTGTGGTGTCTGGCGGTGACACCACAACATGTACCTCCAAACACACAAAATACTAATTACGTGAAGGTTTTTTTCGAGGTGATAATTAAAACTCGTACATTCGGGGTGTGGATGAGAAGAACCAACGGTGAGTACCAATCCAATTTTACTAAAAATCTGATTTTAGTTACGAAGACGAAGGAATTCGGGAGGTGTTCCAAAAATAAGCTCTATCATCTTCCAGGCGGGCAACAGTATTTGTGATACCGCTTTTCTGTTGTTATGCACCGACGATGCTTTGATACATACAAAAGGAAATATGACTGTTGACAATAAACAAAATTTATACATCTAGCTACAGATCATTTAATTCTTCTCAGCGTTATAGCGGAACACGTCTACACGATGAAAATAAAAAATGTTTTGTATTCACTTGCCACATAGTCACGGTGTGCGCATTCATTAATAGCTTGCATCCTGTTGTAAAAGACGAGTGTGAGTTAACATCTGGCATTGATGTATTCAGATTTTTCTTTCATGGATATGCGAATTATGAACACAAGAGTTTTCAATGGAGCTAACAATGAGCTATGTTTCGAACAGAGATGACTGATGGTTATCATTATTCCCTTATGCCAAGCAGGTTGCCAAAGAAGCAAAACTGTGACTTCGCAAGCTTTCCCGTAAGCCGCGTGGAGTGGCCGTACGGTTTGAGGCGCCATGTCACGGATTGCGCGGCCCCTCCCGCTGAATATTCGAGTCCTCCCTCGGGCATGGGTGTGTGCGTGTTGTTCTAGTTGTAGTAGTAGGTAAGTCTAGGGACCAGCAGTTTGGTCCTTTAGGGCTTCACACATTTATTTCCCATGAAATAACTTATAATATTCTTACCCGGTTTGCAATCTGATCATCAAGCCAAAGACACACAGTATTTTGACGGAGCACCTGGTTGTCACATTCAACGAGACGGTGCAGCTGGAAGTGGCTCTTCGAACTGATACCAAAGTGGAGCCGGCGCCCCTTTGTGGAAGAAGCTATTTCACGTTCGGCGTATTTGGAAGTGACGTCAAATTGACGTATGCGTCTGCAGTAGCAGGTTTAGAGTAAGCTGTATGTCACGCTGTATGCCACGCTGTCCGTCTGCGAGAGCGGATCATCGGAAATCGCAGAACCAACAGCTACATATAACACTAGGAGCAGTTTGAGCTGTCAAGTTCCTGTCTAACCACACCCTCGTTTCACACACAGCAATTTCATCTTTCATTTACTAACGAGGCGGAAGTCACAAAATCGAAGAAGCTCATTCCTGAGAGAGTGCGCTGCTATATACTATTCAGTCACATTAATGTAACCGCCCGTTAAAAGCCTCAAAAATCGCTTTTTGTGGCGGGGAGTGCTACAAGGCGTCCAGGAAGAGTCTCAGTGAGTTTCTGGACGGTACAGAGGGTGATGTAGAGCCATGCTGACTCGTGCTGTGGCCATCTGCTCAGCATCTCTCGCCTGAGGAGCTGTGGCGCGAACAGCGCGACCGAAGTGGTTCCACAGATTCTCTATTGGGTTTAAATCCGGGGAATTTAATGGCCTGGAGCGTATGACAACGCATTCTGATGCTGTTCGAATCACACTCGTACACTGCGACTATGCATTGTCCTGTTGGTAGATGCCAGTGTACCGAGGAAAAATAAACAGCTTGTAGGGGTGGACATATTCCCTAAGAGTAGGTGCATACTTCTTGTTGTGTACATAGTTCTGCGTAGTCAGCCAGTACACAACTTTACGAATAGAGCGCGTCCCGCAAAGCACAACAGCGCAGGCGCAGCGCTCGTCCGTCTCCGCACTACGAGATGGTGCTGTCTTAGAGACGGACGAAATTCTGCTTCCGCCGATCCGCGTATTAATATGTAACGCAGCCAATGAGATAGATGCTAACGTAGAACCATTTCTCCTCACGGATCACACTGTCGCAGTGATACCTGAACGCTCGAGGTATTATAACGAGTGTTGCAGACCTCCGATTAGTCAGCCTGCCTTAGTCTGCATTAGTCTGTAGTCAAGTTTCAGTCTGCGCCTAATAAGATTACCATATTCCTGTACATAGTCATCAAGATAAATGTATAGACACTTTGTCAAGTATCAGAGATATGTGAGAATAAGGTTAACATACTAACACCAAAGGAAGTTCAGATTGTCAATTGTAAATAGAATCCAGAACCAAGTTAAGCTATTTTTATGCTTGTTATTATTTTAATAAGTGTGTATGAAAATTAATCAAGTACTGTTTAAAGTTGGTCACCGTCGATCTGCTACTCTAAGCGTGCAAGTGGCATTTCTATCGTCTGACCTAACGGCAGAAGATAAACACGCCACGATAAGAACGCGAGACATATTGCTGACACTCGCCTACTTCGTTAGAGCGTCAAGTCAAATAATCTGATGGAGTGAGTACCGAAGGTCTTACAGTACGCACGCCACACTTATGTTGGTTCATTGTGGCTTCAAGAACGACGAGATCACCCGCGGAATGTCTCTAAAACATTTTCCCGGTCATAACGCTCCCTCCTGCGGCCTGGACACTTCCGACGATTGTTGCAAGGCGGTTGTTTGCAGAAGTTTCGCACCGTACACACCAAACTCAATCTGTCCGACGGAGCATAACACGTGGCACCTGTCACCATTCAGTGAACACCAACCTTGCGGTACCGGCGAGCATAGTCCGGTCTTCGTCGCTCGTGAACAGCGCTCAAGTCGCGTGCACGGACCAGGCGCCTGCTGCGGAGGCCCACAGGCAGCACATTCGCCTGAACAGTA
Organism: Schistocerca gregaria; assembly: GCF_023897955.1. Lineage (NCBI taxonomy): Eukaryota > Metazoa > Arthropoda > Insecta > Orthoptera > Acrididae > Schistocerca > Schistocerca gregaria. The sequence goes on from NC_064922.1 coordinate 891,951,051, forward strand.
GTTGAGGACACTTGGTTTATGTGGGCAGTCAGTGAACAGAACTTGCACGTCTGTTCGCCCGTACAAACATCCGCAGCCGTTGTTCACCCCTGCCAGCTGTGGCCCGTGGAGCACCACTGTTGCCTCGGTGCTGGTTTTCGATAGCACCATTTTCCAGGCGCGGTGTACTTTAACCACAGCGGCAAGCGAACAGTTTGCAAGCTTTGCAGTTTCAGACTTGCTTCCACCCTTTCCCTTGAAAGTCAATACTCACGCCCTACCGGACACTAAAGAAATCGCTTCGTTTCCGCATTGCACAATTTTTTCACTGTTTTCTGCGTCCCCCGACACGTTTTATACCGCCTCCACTTCTAGAGCTGCCACCTGCCCTCTGTGGGTGGTTATGACACTTTGACATCCAACGTAGACAGTGGTCACATTCACTTCACTGGACCGTGTATACAGGGTGGTCCATTAATCCTGACCGGGCCAAATATCTCACGAAATAAGCGTCAAATGAAAAAAAAAAACTACAAAGAACGAAACTTGTCTAACTTGAAGGGGGAAAACAGATGGCTCTATGGTTGGCCCGTTAGATGGCGCTGCCATTGGTCAAACGGATATCAACTGCGTTATTTAAAATAGGAATCCCCATTTTATTACATATTCGTGTAGTACGTAAATAAATATGAATGTTTTAGTTGAACCACTTTTTTCGCTTTGTGATAGATGGCGCTGAAATAGTCGTAAACATACGGTTCAAAATTTTAGACGAACAGTTAGTAATAGGTAGGTTTTTTTAAATTAAAATACAGAAATTAGGTAGGTCTGAACATTTTATTTCGGTTGTTCCAATGTGATACATGTACCTTTGTGAACTTATCATTTCTGAGAAGGCATGCTGTTACAGCGTGATTACCTGTAAATACCACATTAATGCAATAAATGCTAAAAATGATGTCCGTCAACCTCAATTCATTTGGCAATACGTGTAACGACATTCCTCTCAACAGCGAGTAGTTCGCCTTCCGTAATGTTTGCACATGCATTGACAATGCGCTAACGCATGTTGTCAGGCGTTGTCGGTGGACCACGATAGCAAATATCCTTCAACTTTCCCCACAGAAAGAAATCCGGGGACGTCAGGTTCGCTGAACGTGCGGGCCATTGTATGGTGCTTGGACGACCAATCCATCTGTCATGAAATATGCTATTCAATACCGCTTCAACCGTTCACGAGCTAAGTGCCGCACATCCATCATGTTGGAAGTACATCGCCATTCTGTAATGCAGTGAAACATCTTGTAGTAACATCGGTAGAACATTACGTAGGAAATCAGCATACATAGCACCATTTAGATGCCATCGATGAAATGGGGGCCAATTATCCTTCCTCCCAAAATACCGCACCATACATTAACCCGACAAGATAGCTGATGTTCCACTTTCTGCAGACATCGTGGATTTTCCGTTACCCAATAGCGCATATTATGCCGGTTTACGATACCGTTGTTTGTGAATGACACTTCGTTGCTAAATTGAATACGTGTAAAAAATCTCTCATCGTCTAGTAATTTCTCTTGTGCCCAGTGGCATAACTGTACACGACGGGCCGGCCTGTGTGGCCGTGTGGTTCTAGGCGCTTCAGTCTGGAACCGCGTGATCGCTATGGTCGCAGGTTCGAATCCTGCCTCGGGCATGGATGTATGTGATGTTCTTAGGTTAGTTACGTTTAACTAGTTCTAAGTTCTAGGGGACTGATGACCTCAGATGTTCAGTCACATAGTGCTCAGAGCCATTTGAACCATTTTTTTGTACACGACGTTCAAAGTCGTATACAATTCCTGGTGCATAGATGTTGATGGAGCATTTCCAACACCGACGTTTTTGAGATTCCCGATTCTCGCGCAGTTTGTCTGCTACTAACGTGCGGATTAGCCGCGACAGCAGCTAAAACACGTACTTGGGCATCATCATTTGTTGCAGGTCGTGGTTGGCGTTTCACATGTGGCTGAACACTTCCTGTTTCCTTAAATAACGTAACTATCCGGCGAACGGTCCGGACACTTGGATGATGTCGTCCGGGATACCGAGCAGCATACATAGCACACGCCCGTTGGGCATTTTTATCACAATAGCCATACATTAACACGATATCGACCTTTTCCGCAATTGGTAAACGGTCCATTTTAACACGGGTAACGCATCACGAAGCAAATATCTTCGCACTGGCGGAATGTTACGTGATACCTTGTACTTATACGTTTGTGACTTTTACAGCGGTATCTATCACAAAGCGAAAAAAGTGGTCCAACTAAAACATTCATATTTATTTACGTACTACACGAATATGTACTCGTAATAAAAAATGGGGTTCGCATTTTTAAAATACGCAGTTGATATCCGTTTGACGTATGGCAGCGCTATCTACGGGAGGGGGAGGGGGGGGGGGAGGCAACCATAGCGCCATATGGGTTCCCCCTTCAGGCTATACAAGTTTAGTTTTGTAGGTTTTTGGTTTGACGCTTATTTCGTGAGATATTTGGTCCGGTCACCCACGATGGACCACCGTGTATATACAACATGGAATATAGCGGAACAGGGTTGTATTACGTTCTTAAGAAAGTCATGGAATGTCTTAATAATACTAAATGGAAAAAGAGAAAAAAAATTGGCATGTAGCTCAATACGAAAGTACTTTCGAGGTCTTCGTATTCCACAACCTGAAACGCTACGCTACACTGAAGAAATGCAACTTTTCACTTCGCTGTCATTCATCTTAGTATCTCCCGATGCCCACTACAGCCACGGTCGCCAAATGGTTTTACTGAAAAGTCAATACTGACATGGTGGGATAGCATATCGGGCCGCATGTGTACCGATCTTATTATTAGTTGGTAAACTTCATAATTTAGTACGTCTTAGCTCTCAACAGAACAGCTGTAGTAAGGGCGCGATTAGTTGACTTCCGGGCCCCTAGTGACAATCATTAAAAGTCGACATCGTTCTGGAACATATCGCGTCGACTGTACTCTATTTCAGATTCCCGCCTGCTTCAGCAAACCTTAAGTTGTGACACTTTAACTGTCCGACGTAGCGTTATTGCGCTGTCGGTGTGAGCGGACACTTAATTGATTAATAATAGTTTTTATACTTTTATTCAACCACGCTATTGAATTTGAGGCTTAACTAGAGAAGACTGATAAATGATTTAAATCTTCTATTCACTGTGTTGCGTTACAACAGCCTTAATTAATTTAATGCTCCTAACTACAAAGAAGGACCGTCTGTACATTCACGAATGCATTTTACTTCCGTGTCAAAATTTATACCATAGCAGCTGACCGGTATGACTCACGCGCGACCGTGAGCTGTCAATACTAGTACACGAACAATAAAACGTTCTTCCTCCCAATAAACACCCAAGTCTTCACCGCCCAATTCACCAACGTCAATCAAAATGTGACACATCGTAAGATATTAGTGTCTCTTTAAGCATTTTTGTTTGTGACTGAGCAGAAAAAGTACACTCCTAAGAGGATGGTAAAGTCACTTGACATTTTTAGATATGGCTGCTAGGCACATATTATAAAAAAATGGCTAAATACCTCAGGCCGCACCAATACTTGATTCGGGTCGAATGCCGTCCACGGGCCGTAGTTTGACGACTACTGCTCTACAGTGTCGTTGCCGGACACTTAACTATAATAAATCGTACCAAGGGTGACGTGTTTGAGACCAGTCTGCAATGCACCTTCGTCTTGAAACATAATACAGTAAGTTATAATACGAAAACAGAGCAAAACGACGAAATCAATATTGCTTCTGTCGCGTCGAATGCCACATCCTTTTGACATCACTTCCCACTCAGCCGAGCGTGAACCTATCATACATTTTTTGATGCATCAGCCGGTGGGAACTCATACCACAGTTGTTAAGGAATGCTGTATGCACGAAACATGCTACCAATGTCTGAGACATCATTGTCGGCAACCATAGACTTTGCAGCCCATTAAGAACTTTACTTCCTTCTAACGAAAACGAAAAGAGAGTTCCGAACTAAGTTACATAAAATAAATAGCTCTGCGTAATGTCTGTGTGTTATTCCAAGCTGCTTTTGCCTTTGCTTTGTGTCATCACCATCAGCGTTTATTTTTATCAGTTCACTTCTCTATTTATACATGCTGCATGTTGATATGATTTACTTACGTATATGGTTGTGTGGGGAATCCTCAAATGTCAATAATAATAACAATCACAAAAGTTTCCGGCACAAGAGATGACGAAGACAACTTAGTCTTTGAGCAAGCAGGAACGTTTCATCCCCTGCTGCGACGTAAAAGTGGAGGCTAGAACACTACGCTCCTCAAAGTGACTCCGAGTCCAGCATTTGTCATATCTTAGTTTTATTTTCCTGTTCGTATTACTGTTGGAGTAAACTGCTTCATCTTTTGTTATTTGAATGTATGATTACTGCCTCTATTCATTATTTTCCGGCGCCATTAATCCAAATAAGACTTTGGCAACTTCACGGTACAGCGAAGTGATACAAGAGCTCCACCTACAGATTAATTTCACCGCGAGTGAAAACACAATAAAAGTGTAGCCGTAACGCCTTTGACTTGTTCCACGCCGGATCCAGACGGATGAGAAGCTAAAGCAAGGTAAACAAGTAGATAAAGTAATCAAGAAAACGAGTTGCTGTTAGAGCTATCCCTCACTGTGTTCACCTGAAGACAAGATGTTTTATTTTTGCATATTTTAACTCTCTTTTACTGAATTATCTGTTGGGGCAACACCTCTAAAGTAAATAAAGTATGTTTCTGGCGGGAACGAGCAGTAAGAATATTGCGTAAAACAGAAAATCGCAGATTTTGCTGGATTTATCAGATAATAGGTGGGTGCAATGCCACAAAACAGTATGAAGACAGTATAGACAGTGGAATTAGATGCAAATTTTATGATGCTCTTAAATATAAATACATCATTTGATGTGCAACAAACTGTGAAATAGCATTGAACATAGGTTAATGTAATAAATATGCAGTGTATAATCGGAAAATATCCGAAACTAGTAAAAAGAACAAAATGGCTGTATGTCGTAGCCTGGGATTGGCGTGGGTAGTGAGCAATATACAGTATTAGATTTAACGGGTTAATAAGCAGTACATAGGAAAGTAGCATGCGACAAGTCATTATAACGGCAGTTATAAGAGGTCATGTTGCGTGCAATCTTTACTAAGCTCAGAATTAGAGATATACCATTTGACGTGTATCAAATTGTGAAACAGCCTTAAACTTACAGAAAATAACGGCGATTACGCGAAATGCTTATGTAAACATGAAGATAAGAGGGCAATGGCAACGGGCGACTAGAAAGTCCCGCATCATCTACATCTACATCTACATCCATACTCCGCAAGCCACCTGACGGTGTGTGGCGGAGGGTACACTGAGTACCTCTATCGGTTCTCCCTTCTATTCCAGTCTCGTATTATACGTGGAAAGAAGGATTGTCGGTATGCTTCTGTGTGGGCTCTAATCTCTCTGATTTTATCTTCATGGTCTCTTCGCGAGATATACGTAAGAGGGAGCAATATACTGCTTGACTCTTCGGTGAAGGTATGTTCTCGAAACTTTAACAAAAGCCCGTACCGAGCTACTGAGCGTCTCTCCTGCAGAATCTTCCACTGGAGTTTATCTATCATCTCCGTAACGATATCGCGATTACTAAATGATCCTGTAACAAAGCGCGCTGCTCTCCGTTGGATCTTCTCTATCTCTTCTATCAACCCTATCTGATACGGATCCCACTCTGCTGAGCAGTATTTAAGCAGTGGGCGAACAAGCGTACTGTAACCTACTTCCTTTGTTGTCGGATTGCATTTCCTTAGGATTCTTCCAATGAATCTCAGTCTGGCATCTGCTTTACCGACGATCAACTTTATATGATCATTCCATTTTAAATCACTCCTAATGCGTACTCCCATTTAATTTATGGAATTTACTGCTTCCAGTTGCTGACCTGCTATTTTGTAGCTAAATGATAAGGGATCTATCTTTCTATTCGCATCACATTACACTTGTCTACATTGAGATTCAATTGCCATTCCCTGCACCATGCATCAATTCGCTGCAGATCTTCCTGCATTTCAGTACAATTTTCTATTGTTGCAACCTCTCGATACACCACAGCATCATCTGCAAAAAGCCTCAGTGAACTTCCGATGTCATCCACCAGGTCATTTATGTATATTGTGAATAGCAACGGTCCTATGACACTCCCCTGCGGCACTCCTGAAATCACACTTACTTCGAAAGACTTCTCTCCATCATCATGGTAGACGAAGCAAGGGCTGACATCATTCGAAGAAATTCTTATTTTTCAACTGCAATAGGTCATTAAGCAAGCTGTCTTTATAATAAAGAAGGTGTTTGAAACCTTTTCATTTCTTCGAATATATCCAGCCTGCATCCTTTAGCTTCTTGATTTAAGAGCTCTGTGTTTGTAAGTGGGTTAGGGGCTTGCGCCATTTGGATTAGATGTTCTGCAAATGTCGAGACACGGGTGCCGTCTCCACTTTTTGTGGGTAAATGCTCTTTGTATCTAACCGATAAAGCTCTTACTGTCTGACTCTATCTAATAACGAGGGTAATCGCTACAGGTAATTTCGTAAGCACCTGCTCCTAACAATTTATTGTTAGTGTTACTTAGAGAGTGGATTAGGTTCTTTTTTAGGTTATTATTAGCGGACTTTTTAAGCCCCGGCTCTTTAAGATGCGCCCTATTTTGTAAGAAGGTTTGTCTATAAACGGGATGAAAATGAAATTAATGGAGTAATCTTTGTAAGCGGTACCTAATGTATAAAAGGTCGCAATGTTTCTATGTGTTTTCTTGTCATAGATCTGTTTCAAGATATTTAGATTGTAACCATTGTTTTGGGCAATACATTGAAGTATCCTTAATTCATTCTGTAAATTGTTTGGAGAAAGCGGAATAGATAGTGCTCTATGTATACTTGGAAAAAGGCCATTTTATGGGATTGGGGGTGTGTGGAATTAGCAGGAATAATATCGGAGAAAGTGTCTTCATGGAAAATATTAAAACCTATTTTATTGTCAGCTACTGTCAAAGTTAGGTCAAGATAATTCGGAGTTCTATTAGCTGTTTCAATTTCTTGGGTGAAGCTTATTTTCTCATGGAGGTTGTTAAACGCATCGAATATCTGATTTATGTCAACGTGGGTACCTTCAGTTACAAATCTTGCATAAAAACTTATTCTGTTCAGTAAATGAAGGTAATTTTAAGAAAAAGTGTGCTCCATGGAATTTATAAAGATTTCTGACAAAATACCTGCCAACGGACTGCCCATGGCTATACCAAATGGTTGTGAATACAGTTTGCCTTTAAATGAGAAATAGTTATACGTAAGAGTGATGCGTAAAAGGGTCATTAATTCGTATATTTCGATAATGGATAATTTTCTGTGAAAACGACAACGGACTTCTAATATATCCAAGGTTTGGTCTGCTGGGACTTTCGTGTATAAACTTGTGATATCAAAAGACATGATTTTAGAGAAGTGGGAACAGGTTAAAATTTTCAATTTATTAGCTAAATCCATCGAGTTTTTAACAGTGTAATTTTCGCTAAACACAAATTCTGTTTCATTTATGATGTAAGAACCTGGCTTATTTATGACACGCACTGTTGGTGCAATCCACAACAGGACGGATAGAGTGATGAATCTTGTGAACCTTAAATTGACTGGTCAAAACAGGTGGTTTAGGGTTCATGTTTATAAGCCATTTTTTACGAAATTCACCGATTAGTTTTTTTAGTGTTATGCAGTCCTGATCTAGTCTCTTTTTGCAACGCGGGAGTGGAGTCTATGTCAATCGGCACGATGCCATTTTCCTCAAAAAAAATTTCAGTTTTCTCCACGTATTCAGTTTTACTAACAATAATTAAAGAGTTTCTCTTGTCGTTGCTTCCCCCACCATCGCTTACAAGCCTCAGCAATTGCCGATAGGTGGGCCTGCTCTCATTCTGCTCTGGTTCGTTCGACAGCGTGGACCTAGAACCGAATGTTTATTTACGTGAACAGTTAGCCTCATACTAGAATAATACGGTTACTCTCCAATTACGTAAATTAAGTACTTTTTGAAGTGGCAAATTATTCATAAGCATGCGACAGAATATCTTTCTAGCATTCAACAACTCTTTGTAATTGCTAATTGCTTATTGAGTAACACAACATCGTTAGAAGTGACAAAATGGATTAATAGGTATTGTAAATGAGAGTGTGACGTTACTGCAGACCAGTCCCCATTGTGCAGGCAATTTTTATTAATTAATAATGAAGATTTTTTTTGCTTTCGTCACTGAGTGTAAATGCTATGGTGAACTGGTAATTTATTTCTGGCTTTAGAGATTTAAAACTACTCGAATCTTATTAAAATACGATGTAAGTATAATAGTCTTTGTAATGATGCTACTATTGAGTAGAGACTGTTCTGCACAGTAGCACAAACTTTGTTTGCAAAATGAAGTACTCCTCCGGAAAAAAACGTATATTTGCAGCACTTATGACTAATCAGAAGCTTGAGTAACCATGAAAATAAAAAGAAAACTGAGCTGTTGTGACGACGACACTACTTTCCGATGAATCTTCGGCGTGCTGTGGATAATATAAAAATTTAGAAACAGTGATCTCTGGAATGCAATACATGTATTGAAATAACACCGATTGACAGATATTTCAATTTTACTTGTATTTTATGTGAACTGACAGGGCATCTTACTTCCGTCTTTCTTTCTTTCTTTCTTTTGCTTCTGCCTTTGTCCCGCAATGACGCAGGGTCGGCATGGTTAATCGGATTTCGCAAGGTTAATTGGAGGGGTGGCCGAATGCCAGGATGGAATTAGTGTACCCCAACTGTCTGTGTCTAGTGCAAACCATGGAATAGTGCGAATGTGTTCAGATGCCTGCGAGCCGTGTAACTGAAGCGGGACGTGAGAACCAGGCCGGTATTCACGTAGTGGGATGTGGGAAACCGCCTATAAACCACATCCAGGCTGGCCAGCACACCGGCCTCCGTCGTTAACAGCCAGGCAAATTCGATCCGTGGCCGGCGCGTCTACCCGAGTACAGGAAGCAGCGCATTAGCGCTCACGGATAACCTGGCAGATTGTGGATTAGACTTCTGTATAGAACCAGAAATATTGCTAAAAAAATTAAAAAATTGATTTTACTCATTCGCAAGTGATTTTCTAACGAAACGTTATCCTCGACAGATAACACTCTTCCTAGCGTATTGGATGCTCCAAACGATTTCTTCGTGATGTCCATTCTCATACCTAACATTTGTGTCTCATGTTTCTTCATAAACGTCACTATAAGCTCTTCGGGTAAAAGCTGCTAAACTTCCGTATGAATAATTTCACTTGTCGCCATCTTGAAAATCGCAAAAGTAGCATTTCCAACTTCGACATGTGGAAACGCTAACGAGCATGTACGCTAGTGGTGGGGAGACACACGTGTAAGAAATTCATGACTGTGGGAACCAGGCTTAATCTGTTTGCATTGTATTAAACACTGTATGACTTTGCTAAGTTTTCATGGTATATGAACCCTAAAAAGCTACAATTCTGTGTGTTGCAGTTGGGTTAACGCATTCCTTAATATGAAAGATTCATGTAGCTCCAGAAGTAAAATTACAGCTTGTATACGTCAGTTCAAACGACCTAGCAAATATGCTGGTCTAGCAGGAACAGATCTCTGGTACTTCTGCTTCTTTCGGCAACAGAAGAAACTTCTGTTTCGAACATTGTTGGTTCAAAAATGGTTCAAATGGCTCTGAGCACTATGGGACTTAACATCTTAGGTCATCAGTCCCCTAGAACTTAGAACTACTTAAACCTAACTAACCTAAGGACATCTCACACATCCATGCCCGAGGCAGGATTCGAACCTGCGACCATAGCGCCTAGAACCGCACGGCCACCGCGGCCGGCGCTATTGTTGGTCCCATATATATGAACTAACTTTTTCTTGCCGCACAAGGATGTTATTAAGCCTCGTCCTGTTAATAGATTTACAAAAATATCAAATATCTGTGTGACGAATTTGAGCAATGGCTATTCATTACAGGAATTATACACTGAAACGCAAAAGAAACTTGTATAGGCATGCATATTCAAATACAGAGATATGTAAGCAGGCACAGTGCAGCCGTGGAGTCGGCAAAGCCTACATAAAACCACAACTGTCTGGTGCAGTTGTTAGATCTGTTACTGCTGCTACAATGGCAGGTTATCAAGATTTAAGTGGCTTGAAAGCGATGTTACAGTCGATGCTGGGCCATAAACAAATGTCAGCGTACGAACCATTCAACGAAACATCATCGATATGGGCTTTCGGAGCCGAAGGCCCACTCGTGTACCCTTGATGGCCGCACGACACAAAGCTTTAGGCCTCGCCTGGGCCCGTCAACACCAACATTGGACTGCTGATGACTGGAAACATGTCGCCTGGTCGGACGAGTCTCGTTTCTAATTGTATCGAGCGGATGGATGTGTAAGGTTGTGGAGACAACCTCACGAATGCATCGACCCTCATGCCAGCAGGGGACGTTTCAAGCTGGTGGATCCTCTGTAATGGTATGGGGTGTGTGCAGTTGGACTGATACTGGGCCCCTGATGCATCCAGATACTAGTCTGACAGGTGACGCGCACGTAAGCATCCTGTCTGACCACCTGCATCCATTCATGTCCGTTGTGCATTCCGACGGACTTGAGCAATTCCAGGAGGAACGCGCAACACCCCACACGTCCAGAATTGCTACAGAGTAGCTCCAGGAACACTCTTCCCCAGACATGAACATTATTGAGCATACCTGGGATGCTTTGCAACGTTCTGTTCAGGAGAGATATCCACCCCCTCGTACTCTTATGGATACATGATTCATGGTGGCAGTTCCCTGCATTACTACTTCAGACATCAGTCGATTCCATGCCATGTCCTGTTGCGACACTTCTGCGTGCTCTCGGGGGCCCTCCACGATATTCGGCTGGCGTATCAGTTTCTTTCGTTCTTCTGTGTATGTGTTCAAATGGCTCTGAGCACTATGGGACTGAACATCTAAGGTCATCAGTCCTCTAGACTTAGAACTACTTAAACCTAAGGACATCACACACATCCATTCCCGAGGCAGGATTCGAACCTGCGACAGTAGTAGTCGCGCGGTTCCGGACTGAAGCGCCTAGAACCGCTAGGTTACCACAGCCGGCTGTGTATGTATCCTTTAGTATATACACCATCACGAAGTGCACCCGAATTCCATCTTTTATCTGCGTAAGAAAGAAGTTTTCGACACGTAAAATGCTTTCGACAGTGCAAAATGATGCAATATATTCGAAATTCAGAGAAATATAAGAGTAACCTATAGCGACTGACGTGCTAATATACAATGTGTACAAGAACTGAGGGAAGAAAATAAGAGTGGAAAATCAAGAACCAAGTGCTCGGATTGAAAAGGCTGTAAGATGAGGATGTTGTCTTTCGCACCTGCCCAGCGCAATCTAGACATCGAAGAAGCAGTGATGCAGATACAGGGAAGTTCAAGAGTGGAATTCAATTTCAGGGTGAAAGGATATCAATTATAAGGTGCGCTAATGGCACTGATATCCACAGTGAAAGTGAAGAAGGATTACAGGACCAAATGAATTCCAATACCAGTGTAATGAATACGGAATATGAAGTGAGATTCAAGCGAAAGAAGATGACAGCAATGATGAGTAGCACAAATAAGATTGGTAATAAGGTTAACCTTATATTTTATGTGCACAAAGTAGACGATGTGGAGGAATTGTGCTACCTCGCAAGCAAAAATAAAACAAGACGGACGAAGCAGTGATGATATAAAAATGAGAAGCAGGCTAGCTCAGGCAAAGAGATCATACAGGACCGAAAGAATTCTACCAGCACCAAACACAGCATTAATTTGAAGAATAAATATCTAGGAAAAAAATTTTGGAGCTCAAAATTGTGTGGTGGTGAATCATAGACTGCGGAAAACCGGGAAAGAAGAGAAGAAGCGTTTGAGGTGAGGTGATATGGATTTATGTTGAAAATTGAGTGTACTAATAAGAGAAAGAATTACAATTTCCTCTGCAGACTCGGTCAAGAAAGAAACGTATGGAAAACACTGACAAGAAGAAGGGACAGGTTGATAGGATATGTGTTACTACACCATGGAATAACTTTCATGACGCTAGAGGGAGCTGTAGAGGGAAAAAAATGTAAAGGTAGACAGAGATTTGAATACATCCAACAATTAATTTAGGTTGTAGTGTGAGCACCACCCTAAGAACAAATGTTTGTCGGTATGGTATAGTCTACAGCTACCACTACATGATTACTCTACAATTGACAATGAAGCGCCTGGTAGAGGGTTCATCGAACCACCTTCAAGTGTTTCTCTACCTTTCCACTCTCGAGAAGCTCGCGAGAGAAGACCACAAATGTTTCCCTGCGAACTCTGATTTCTCTTGTTCTATTATGACTACCATTCTCCCTTCACAGGCGGGCACCAATAATATGTTTTCCCACTCGGAGGAGAATGTTTGTGACGAATTTTCTCTAGAAGATCCTACCGTTACTGTTTTAATGCTTCCCACCCAAGTTTGCTTGTTATATCTGTGGCACACTCTCCTCTATTTCACACTGGTAAAAAACGAGCGGCCCCCCGCTGAACATTTTCACTGTCCTCCCTCAATCATATCTTACGTGGATCCCATACCACGACGCAATACTCCAGAAGAGGACGAACAAGCGTAGTGTAGGCAGTGTCTTTAGTAGTCGTGCTGATTTTTTTTCTGCCAATAAACCGCAGTCTTTGGTTTGCTTGTCTCACAACTTGACCTACTTGATCGTTCCAATTTAAGTTAATCGTAATTTTAATCCCTAAGTATTTAGTTGCAATTTACAAGCTTTGTGTGTTTTATCGCGTAGCACGTATAGGACTCTAAACAGGGAGTTTATCAACACCCGTGCTCAACTGTTGGGAGATGTAGGTGGTTTTATTGCAAGAAAAGAACGCAGCGTACAGTAAAATCTGCATCAAACCAAACTGAGGATTGAAGATTTTTTTTGAAGAACATGTGAATTTATAACTCAACAATACAACAGATGTAATTACTTTCTATTGCCTTCAAAGAACAACGAGGAGAAGAAGAAAAAGTCCCTATAACATCATACAGATCAGGTATTAATCGCTATATCTACGCTGAGTACCGCGAGAACGCCGCTGGACACAGAAGAGGTTCACACATGACGCCGTGTGCCTGCCGGCAGTCAAACTCTCTAATATACTCACATCAAAAAAAGTTCTACATCGCCCAGGTTCCCAGAACTGCTGAAGATAGACCTTGACTGTGGATACTGTATCACAGACACAGTCCCTTCGACTGTTCGGAGTTGTCACTAAAACCGCCCAAAGATGTAAACAACTATCCATGGGCAGCGCCTATTAGTCGGAGGGGGTCCGACAGATGATCAGTTCCAGTTATTCCACCACGAAGGAGGTACACGGCTCGTCTGTAGTTCAACCATGCCTAGAAGATCAATACCGCGCTTAGATCACGTCCGCATTGTTACTTTGTGACTGGAAGGGCTCACAACAAGGGAAGTGTCCAGGCGTCTAGGAGTGAATCAAAGCGACAAAATGAAATGAACGTATATTATCGTTGGCCGGGAGGCCCCTGTTCGGGAATTTCGAGCGTCAAGTGCAAGTCTTATTTCATTCGACATCACATTGGGCGACTTGTGCGCCGCTGATAAGGATGAAATGGTGATGAGGACAACACAACACCACTCCAAACTGGCCAGGAATTGAACCCGGGCCCGCTTGCATGGGAGGCGAGCACGTTAGCACCCAGATAAGGAGACGGACACGAAAGCGATGTTGTTCGCACATAGAGGAGATCGAGAGAGACGGGAACTGTCGATGACATGCCTCGCTCAGGCGGCCCAAGGGCTACCATTGCAGTGAAAGACCGCTACCAACAGATTATGGGTCGGAGGAACCCTGACAGCAACGCCATCTTGTTGAATAACGCTTTTCGTGCAGCCACAGGACTTCGTGTTACGACTCAAACTGTGCGCAGTAGGCTGCATAATGCGATGTCCATAGCGAGGTCCATCTTTGAAACCACGGCACCATGCACCTCGGTACAGATGGGCCCAACAAAATGCCGAATGGACCGCTCAGGATTGGCATCACGTTCTCTTGATCGATGAGTGTTGCATATGCCTTCAACCAGACAATCGTCGGATACGTGTTTGGATGCAACCCGATCAGGCTGAACGCTTTAGACACACTGTCCAGCGAGTGCAGCAAGGTGGAGGTTTCCTGCTGTTTTCGGGTGGCATTATGTGGGGCCGACGTACGCTGCTGGTGGCCATGGAAGGCGCCGTAACGGCTGTACCATACGTGAATGCCATCCTCCAACCATATCGGCAGCATATTGGCGATGCATTCGTCTTCATGGACGACAATTCGCGCCACCATCTTGCACATCTTGTGAATGTCTTACTTCAGAATAACGACTTTATTCGACTTGAGTGGCCAGCCTGTTCTCCAGACATGAACCCTATCGAACATGCCTGAGATAGATTGAAAAGGGCTGTTTATGGACGACGTGATCCACCAACCACTGAGAGGGATCTCCGTTGAGGAGTGGGACAATCTGGACCAACAGTGGCTTGATGAACTTGTGGACAGTGTGCCAAGACGTGTACAAGCTTGCGTCAGTGCAGGAGCACGTGGTACTGGGTATTAGAGGTACCGGTGCGTGCAGCAATATTGACTACCACCTCTGAAGGTCCCGCTTTATGGTGGTTCAGCATGTAATCTGTCGTTTTCATGTGCAATAAACAGGGCGGAAATGATGTTTATGTTCATCTCTGTTCAAATTATCTGTGCAGGTAGCGGAACTCTCGGAACTGAGGTGATATAAAACTTTTTTTGATGTGTGTATATTAACGCCAGAGTCCTTGCCGCAGCGGTGGCACCTGTTCCCGTCAGACCACAGAAGTTAACTGCTGTCTGGCTTCGACTGTCACTTGGCTGGGTGACCGTACAGTCTGTCGAGCACTGCTGGCAAGTGGGGTGCACTCAGCCCTTGCAGGCAGTCGCTCGCCTTAATCATAAATATTGGGCCAAGTGATGAGCTAAATGTTATTATCCTTACATAAAGTATCATAACATAAAGTATTATCTTCTCGACAATCTTCAAATCGTGAGGTACACCCTTAAGATATACATATGAAATTACTGAATTCACCATGGCACTTTTGTTGCCTGTGTCTGTGGTCACTTTCAGAACCCAAATTAATAGCCACAGTAACTAATGTAATACGATTTAATTTTGAATTGCTGGTGTATCTCTGTACCACCACAATAAAATAAAGACAGTGATTAGTTGAGGTAATATGAATGAGAACAGTGGCGTATTTAAGTTTACAAAAATAATGACAAGTTTTTATTAGGTCTTTCATAATTACAATGAGCTGATAAATCTTATAAAAAATGACAACACCGATTAGAAAAGGGATGGTGTTTGCTTGGCAAAGCATTCGTTTTGGTGGAAACTACACAAATCCTTCCTTGAATTAATCACTTTTACAACGCAATCCGACTTTGTTTACATTCTATGCAAATGGAGTCATTTACGACCAAGTACACCACAAACTATGGCTCACCGGAGAACAGGGAGCAGTGAATATCATTTAACCTGCTTACGCAAGTGTAGCCCTCCGA
This sequence comes from Schistocerca gregaria, assembly GCF_023897955.1. Lineage (NCBI taxonomy): Eukaryota > Metazoa > Arthropoda > Insecta > Orthoptera > Acrididae > Schistocerca > Schistocerca gregaria. The sequence continues at coordinate 891,966,855 of NC_064922.1, forward strand.
CAGTCGCGCATGTATCTGTGAGATACATGACCTACTTTTTCTATAATATTAGCGCAATGAACAGTGGCAACGGTTTGCTGGCCCACGACGTCTTGTGTCATAGCTTTCTTAATGCTTCACAGGAATTTCAGTCTTATCCCGATACTGACAAGGTCATAAATGGGTCAGGTGTGGGAACGTGTACTGCCTTTATCTCTCAGATACAGCGCGCCTACTCAGGTAACGCTTTGTCGCCGCTAATGACTGCAGCTGTTGCATTTTTTGCAGCGTACGCAAGTCGGCAGTTGCGTTGTTGTCTTCTAAATGAAGCAACGTTTCGTTGTCGCTACGTGTACTCTCTTTCAAAATGAGTAAACGATATGATCTAGAAAATCCTAAGGATTTGGAAGAAGTACATCGCCTTCTTCTCAACGACGAGGTATCCATTGAAGATGAAGGTGATCTTGCAGAAACTGATTCAGAAACCGAAGATATACTCGAAACGCGATCTGTAGACTCAAACACAGATCATGAATTTGATGAAGAGGAAAATAATGAAGCGCAGGAAACTGATGAACATTACTACTTTGGTGAGTAGAAAAGACAATAAATATGCTTTCAGATGTAATAATAACAATATCTAGTAATGGTGTAATGTACTTATTTTTTTAATTTTAGGTAAGGATGGAACTAAATGAAGGAAAGTGCCTTGGAAAGCAACACAGACACGGCCTCATAATATACTGACGATACTGCCTAGGGTAGCTGGAGACGCAAAGAAAATGCTAACTGAAATTGACTGCTGGAGCCTATTCATCAGTAATGATACCCTAGATGTAATTGTGGTTAACACTAACAGGCCTAGAGCTGATATAAAAGGAAACTTTGCTCGCGAGAGTAACTGCAAGGACACAGACGCAATCGAAATAAAAGCCTTTCTTGGCTTGTTGTGCCTTGCTGGTGTGTTCCGTGGTGGGCGACAGAATGTTCACAACTTCTGGAAAGCAGATGACCTTGGTCTGAATATTTTTAGAATGACCATGTCCGAAACACGTTTCCTGTTCCTAATAAGATGTGTTCGTTTTGATGATGGAGCCACAAGACAAGAACGGCGCAAGGCAGACAAATTAGCAGCCGTGAGGAAAATGTTCACCATGTGTTTGAATAACTGCAACACACATTACTCCCTCGGCCAGAACGTCACAGCTGATGAGCAGCTACCAGATTTCGAGGCCGGTGTGGATTTCGCCAGATCATACCATCCAAACCATCTAAATATGGCATCAAAATTTTCTACCTATGTGATGCCAAGCTTTATTATACTTACAACATGGAAATATATCGTGGATTACAACCGGAAGGACCCTTTCAGAATAATACCTCCGCCAAAGAAGTAGTTCTGAGATTTGCCAAACCAATATATGGGACGGGTAGAAAAATTACAGCAGATAACTGGTTCACTAGTTGGGAGTTAGTAAGAGAACTGCATAAAAGGAGAGTGTCGTTTGTAGGCACAGTTAGAAAAAAACAAGAAGGAACTGCCATCGAATTTCGTAGCACTAAAAAGTAGACAGCAATATGATAGCGTATTTGGCTATAGCAAGAATGAAACCCTTGTGTCGTATGTCACGAAAAAAGGGAAAACTGTAGCCCTCCTTTCGAGTATGCATGTATCGTCAAGTGAGGTTTCGGAAGGTTTAGAGAAAAAACCAGCAATTATTCTACACTATAATGACACCAAATCTGGATTTGATGTAGTTGACAAACTCTGTGCAACCTATAATGTAGCTAGGTCAACAAGAAGATGGCCTATGGTGATTTGTTTTCCACCTGTTGAACACTGCAGGCATCACTCAAGAGTAATTTTCTTGGGCAACAAGAATAAATACTCAAATCGGCGCGAGTACCTCAAAACTTTGGCTCTGACTCTACTGCAAGATCATCTCAAAAGAAGAGCTCTTATTATGACTCTACCTGATGATATAAAGTCAATGCTAGTAATGTACAAACCTAAAGGAAAAGAGCAAGAAAACGTCGTACAATCCTTGGAATCAAAAAACAAGAAAAGAAAAAGGTGCCATCATGCTACAGGGAGACAAAAAAGACTTGTCTCAACACGTATACATGTGACAAATGCGGTACACGACTTTGTTTGCAAAAGCACGCAAAAATAATTTGTGAACAATGTCTTTCTGTAGAGGGCAATCAGTAAAAAGAGACATGCTTTGATTAGTTCAATAATTTATTTGTATCTATAATAAAAAGAATTTTTAAAAGAATTTCATGTACTTCTCTATTACAAAATGTCAAACATTTCTGTTAATTTGAAAGTGTAATGAGCCTGATGTTCGCTTCTGTATTTGTAAAATCTGTAACAATAAAGGTAACTGCAAACAAAAACAAAAGAAAAATAACCTGTAAACCAACAAAAAACCACAAAAATCGTCGCATGTATCCACGAGATACATCGCGACATGAAAGTTGACGCGCCTGCTGGAGGGGTAGCAATACTTTACCCTCTCACCTTGATTCAGGTGGCAGCAGAAGACGGCAACTTGTGGGCGCGCTGTGCAGCTATAACGTTCTGAAGCGTCCACGTAATCTTTTAAACTACACGGACTGGCATTCTGATTACTAGAACGCGTAAAACGTCTGTGTCTGACCTCTGGAATCCTAGCAGATTTCAGTGTTAGGTGCACCCATTGTCTGGTACGGCCTGACTCACAGGGACGACGGCGCGTGCTGGAATTGTCAAACGTCAGACAGCCCGCTCAGGATGAATCAGTTTACACTCGTGAAACACGATATGTCTGAGGAGATACGCAGTTCCAATGTCATTACAGTTGGAAGCTGCCATTGACTCGTAGTCCGCCACAAATCGCAGACCACAAGTTTCACCCGCTAGAGAAAGACCTGAAGTGCCACCAAGGGAGGATCAAGACGAAGCTCCCATAGAAACACAATCACTTTTCAATGAAGCCTCAGTACGGGAGCTGAATCAGCAGGAAAAAGACGCCTCCACGTTGTGCAAACCGACAGAACTATCCTGTACTCATTGAATCTCCCCTGTTGACTGTTTTGCTGGTCTGGTAGCCAATCCACTCTGCGGGCTTCCACACTGGGGGAGCAAGCACTGGTTTGCACATCCTGAGAGAAGCCAATCAGCAACTCAAAATCTGTCTTGTCTGGAAAAAAAAGATTTTAGACTATGGAGGCATCGTTATCACGTTAAGTATGACCATGTTTTGGAAAATAAAGTCTTTCTAGTCGGGGCCACAACTCGCGGCTACCAGGCGTCAGGGGAGTTACTCTTGCCTCCACTAAACACACGCACCAGCCTGTCTGTTTGTGTCGTCCCAGCTTCTAACATGAGAATGCTTGTAGTTTTATGACCGTACCGCCATTTGCAAAACAGGTCAGATAACAGCAGTCTCTCTTAAATATCTCCCTAAATCCAAATTCTGCCAACTGGTTGCCTTCGCTCCAGTCTGTCACCTGGCTCAGGTAAAGTGTTTTTCGCACCGGCGTCCTCCTGCTCCATTCTTAAGGAGTAAGAGTGAAGTGCCACAGCCTGTAGTCCCTCTGCAGGTACAATTCACAGAGTACTGCTTCCCCGAATCATTCACATAACCAGGTCGCTGGACGCAGCATTTACGGTCCACAATTCATCTTCCTCCCCGTTCTCTGTCACCTCCACTATGACCCCTCGAGTACAAGTTCTCTGCAGCCTGCACATGCAGTTATATGATTTGCCTGCCCGCAATTTCCTCATCTAAAAAAGTCTTAAGACACACGTCCCAAATGTAGTACTGGGGAACACGGAGATCAAGACCTAAAATACGAATATTAATCAGAGCAACAGTGTAGTTAAAATTAGAGAGTGGCGTGCCACCTCTCAATCTTGTGACGCGAACTGCATTTGTCTGAGAAGCAGCGGCTCTGGTTACCAATACTGACAACGGCTGGGAGAGCGGTGTGCTGACATCATGCCCCTCCATACCTGCGTCCAGTGATGCCTAAGGCTGAGAATGACTTGGCGGTTGGTCAGTAAGTTTGATGTCCTCTGAGGCCTGTTCGGACAGAGATCAGTCTACTGATTGGTTTGATGCGGCCCGCCACGAATTCCTTTCCTGTGCCAACCTTCATCTCAGAGTAGCACTTGCAACCTACGTCCTCAATTATTTGCTTGACGTATCCCAATCTCTGTCTTCCTCTACAGTTTTTACCCTCTACAGCTCCCTCTAGTACCATGGAAGTCATTCCCTCATGTCTTAGCAGATGTCCTATCATCCTGTCCCTTCTCCTTATCAGTGTTTTCCACATATTCCTTTCCTCTCCGATTCTGCGTAGAACTTCCTCATTCCTTACCTTATCAGTCCACCTAATTTTCAACATTCGTCAATAGCACCACATCTCAAATGCTTCGATTCTCTTCTGTTCCGGTTTTCCCACAGTCCATGTTTCACTACCATACAATGCTGTACTCCAGACGTACATCCTCAGAAATTTCTTCCAGAAATTAAGGCTGATATTTGATATTAGTAGACTTCTCTTGCCCAGAAATGCCTTTTTTGCCATAGCGAGTCTGCTTTTGGTGTCCACCTTGCTCCGTCCGTCATTGGTTATTTTGCTGCCTAAGTAGCAGAATTCCTTAACTTCATCGAATCGTAACCATCAGTCCTGATGTTAAGTTTCTCGCTGTTCTCATTTCTACTACTTCTCATTACCTTCGTCTTTCTCCGATTTACTCTCAAACCATACTGTGTACTCATTAGACTGTTCATTCCGTTCAGCAGATCATTTAATTCTTCTTCACTTTCACTCAGGATAGCAATGTCATCAGCGAATCGTATCATTGATATCCTTTCACCTTGTATTTTAATTCCACTCCTGAACCTTTCTTTTATTTCCATCATTGCTTCCTCGATGTACAGATTGAAGAGTAGGGGCCAAAGGCTACAACCTTGTCTTACACCCTTCTTAATACGAGCACTTCGTTCTTGATCGTCCACTCTTATACATATTGTATATGACCCGTCTCTCCCTATAGCTTACCCCTACTTTTTTCACAATCTCGAACAGCTTGCACCATTTTATATTGTCGAACGCTTTTTTCCAGGTCGACAAACCCTATGAACGTGTATTGATTTTTCTTGAGCCTTGCTTCCATTATTAGCCATAACGTCAGAATTGCCTCTCTCGTGCCTTTACTTTTCCTAAAGCCAAACTGATCGTCACCTAGCGCATTCTCAATTTTCTTTTCCATTCTTCTCTATATTATTATTGTAAGTAGCTTCGATGCATGAGCTGTTAAGCTGATTGTGCGATAATTCTCGCACTTGTCAGCTCTTGCCGTCTGCGGAATTGTGTGGATGATGCTTTTCCGAAAGTCAGATGGTATGTCGCCAGACTCATATATTCTACACACCAACGTGAATAGTCGTTTTGATGCCACTTCCCCCAATGATTTTAGAAATTCTGATGGAATGTTATCTATCCCCTCTGCCTTATTTGAACGTAAGTCCTCCAAAGCTCTTTGAAATTCCGATTCTAATACTGGATCCCCTATCTCTTCTAAATCGACTCCTGTTTCTTCTTCTATCACATCAGACAAATCTTCACCCTCATAGAGGCTTTCAATGTATTCTTTCCACCTATCTGCTCTCTCCTCTGCATTTAACAGTGGAATCCCCGTTGCACTCTTAATATTACAACCGTTGCTTTTAATGTCACCAAAGGTTGTTTTGACTTTCCTGTATGCTGAGTCTGTCCTTCCGATAATTCCAGTCGCCCATGACTATTAGATTTTCGTCCCCCTTTACATACTGCATTACCCTTTCAGTATCCTCATACACTTTCTCTATCTGTTCATCTTCAGCTTGCGACGTCGGCATGTATACCTGAAATATCATTGTCGGTGTTGGTCTGCTGTCGATTCTGATTAGAACAACCCGGTCACTAAACTGTTCACACTAACACACCCTCTGCCCTACCTTCCTATTCATAACGAATCCTACACCTATTATACCATTTTCTGCTGCTTTTGATATTACCCGATACTCATCTGACCAGAAATCCTTGTCTTCCTTCCACTTCATTTCACTGACCCCTACTATATCTAGATTGAACCTTTGCATTTCACTTTTCAGATTTTCTAGTGTCCCTACCACGTTCAAACTTCTGATATTCCATGTCCCGACTCTTAGAACGTTATCCTTTCGTTGATTATTCAATCTTTTTCTCATGGTAACCTCCCCCTTGGCAGTCCCCTCCCGGAGATCCGAATGGGGGACTATTCCGGAATCTTTTGCCAATGAAGAGATCATCATGACACTTCTTCAATTACAGGCCACATGTCCTGTGGATACACGTTACGTGTTTTTTAATGCAGTGGTTTCCATTGCCTTCTGCATCCTCATGTTGTTGATCATTGCTGATTCTTCCGCCTTTAGGGGCAATTTCCCACCCCTAGGACAAGAGAGTGCCCTGAACCTCTATCCGCTCTTCCGCCCTCTTTGACAAGGCCGTTGGCAGAATGAGGCTGACTTTTTATGCCGGAAGTCTTCGGTCGCCAATGCTGACTATTTATCAAAATTTTGGCAGTGGCGAGGATGAATCAAAGACGCTACCCCTAGACCACGAGGACAGAGTTTAGAGAATGTATATTAACTTCTCTGAGCATAGAATTCTGTTCAAATCGTTCAAATGGCTCTAAGCACTATGGGACGTAACATCGGAGGTCATCAGTCACCTAGAACTACATAAACCTAACTAACCTAAGAAAGTCCATGACCGAGGCAGGATTCGAACGTGCTACTGTAGCAGCAGCGCGGTTCCAGACTGAAGCGTCTAGAACCGATTGGCCACAGCGGCCGGCTAGAATTATGTAATAAATTTTCCATTTCCCAATGTTTCCAGGGAGTCTCCTTGCAGGGAAGACTAGAGCGGGTAGCACTCAGCCTTGACATGCTGACTAAGGAGTTATTTGAATAATGTATAGCGGCACCAATTTGGGAAGTTGTAAAAGGCCGCTAGAGTGTTGATTTCATGCCTGGCCATACTGCATCCAACTGATAAAATTATCAGAGGGACATGGCGGCCGGCTGGTGCCAAATGACACGAAATATCCAGTAGATGGTGCACCAGCACTAATTTATCAACATCTACATGCTAACTCTGTAAGACACCTATTCACACAGACGTTTGCCGGCCGGGGTGGCCGAGCGGTTCTAGGCGCTACAGTCTGGAACTGCGCGATCACTAAGGTCACGGGTTCGAATCCTGCCTCTGGCATGGGTGTGTCTAATGCCTTTAGGTGACAAACTGCTTATTTGCTTTTAGGTGAGATAGGTTTAAGTAGTTCTAAGGTCTAGGGGACTGATGACCTCAGAAGTTAAGCCACATAGTGCTCAGAGCCATTTCAACCATACAGACGTTTACATGTACAGAAGTATATACAAAGCTTTGTGTTTCACGAATTACAGTTTACAAAAGAAATAAAGGAACAGTTTATTCTAAGGAAAATCCGCCATCTGAAAGCAAAGATAATATAAAATTACCTCATTCCTAAATATAATTATTTGGCTTTAGGTGTTTGTGTGTGGGGGGGGGGGGGGGGGGAGATGCTTTGTTACAGTGGGCTCGAATGAGAAGGTCAGGTTTTCACTTTGAAACCCTGAGAGACACTGTTTTTATATCAATATTTTACAGGGAAGTAATTAATAAAGACAACTGTAAAGGAAATAACAAGTACAAGCTGCGCCTTTTTTTTGTCTTAGGCGGATATGAATGTGACGGCCAGTGCGTTACAGATGTAGGGTCCCCTGTGGAACAAGGCGTGTTGCGGCATCGACGGCCACCTGTTTTATTCATGTGGGCCTTCGGCGCTGAGGCGGCGGCTTGGCTGGCCCTCCTGGGACTCCCAGAGACCAGGCCACGCGAGGGCACAGCAGAAGGGAGCAGGCAAGCTGCTTCAGGCGGAAGGCGAGCCGGGGGCCTCACAGAGCTGATTAAACTAAGGGAGGCTGCGAGCGCCACCCAATTAGCCTGAGGATCTGCTGTCCCCTTCGCTGCCTTCCGTCAAAGTCTTCGCACGACACCACGATCACGCCACGATAGCTCGCATCGTATCGCTCTTGATCACTGGGCTATACCCTACACCACCGCCGTACAAACTGCTGCGATAATTGTGTTCATATTAACAGGTTTCTCTAGTTATTAACACGGGTAGTAATTAACACTGCGATACTTACCTATATTCCCGGTACTGCGTGGGATTTTTCTTGGTGGGAAGACTGGAACGGGATGTATTTAGTCTCGGGAATCCAACTGAGGAGCTACTTCAATCAGAAGTTCTGGATGTTGAATACACCTAGAGAGAGAGAGAGAGAGAGAGAGGTGTGCGTATACCGTGCCGGTCCATACCGCAATCGAACGACGCAATTTGCAGAGAATGACACAGCGGCTGGACGGTAATGAATGACCCGACAGATCCAGTAAACGAAGCACGATCGCCACTTCACATACGCTGCCGAAAAAAAATGCAACGTTCTCGAGGACAAAATTATTTTTTGAGAAGTGGGATTAAGGTAGTTCATCACTGTAGGAGAACAATTACACCAAAATATAATTAAATGAAATACGCATGTGAAAGTAAACGGCGCCCAAGCAGTCGCATCCAATACATGATGTATTCCCCGTGACGGCAACGGAGGTGTGTATTCTCGCATGAAAACAGTAATGAAAGTGTCGAATGTCGTCCTGCGATAGACTGTCATAAGCATTTTGCGCCTCTTGTCGCGATTCGGCGATGGGTTTTGCACGCCCCGCGGAACGAGAAAATTCCTGCTTCATCACGTTCAATGACGTTCAATTGGTGAGAGATCCGGTGATCTCGTTGGCTAGGGTAGTTTTGAACACATCGGGGAGCACGGTGCACCGCAGCAACCGTATGTGGATGTCCATTGTCCTACTGTGACAGCACATTACCGTTCTGTCGAAGCAATGGCAGGAGCACGGGATTAACAGACGGTGAAATGGAGCGGGCACTGCTTACTTTGATCTGCAGAAAAACCGAGTAGCTGGTGGCACCCGACACCACGATGCGTAGAATAGGACGTGAGTGTCGTGGGTGAGACAACTCTGGAATACGCAGCTCTCCACGCCTACACCTTACACGTACGTCCATAACTCGCATACGGGCAGAAACTACTCTCAAGACAACAGATCCTCTTTCCACTGCCCAGTGAACTATCTCATGACACCAGAGTAGCCGTGCTTGCCGATGTAGTGTCAGCGGTAGTGTGAGCAGAGGCTCACGTCTTTTTTTTATTTTTTTATTTACTCGTCAAGTTCCGTAGGACTAAATTGAAGAGCAAATATCCAAGGTCATGGAATGTCTCAGTACCTTAAATTACAACATAAAAGTAATAAGAGATAAAAATAAATGTCCATGAACCTGAAAAAGTCAGTCCATAAGTTCAGTAAACGCCATCAGCAATAGAATAAGAACCAGCTTGTTTTTCAAGGAACTGCTCGGCAGAATAGAAGGAGAGGCCCGTGAGGAAACTCTTCAGTTTCGATATGAAAGTGCGTGGATTACTCCTAAGATTTTTGAATTCGAGTGGCAGCTTACAAAAAATGGATTCTGCAGTATAGTGCACGCCTTTTTGCACAAGAGTTAAGGAAGTCCGACCCAAATGCAGGCTTGATTTCTGCCGAGTACTAACCGAGTGGAAGATGCTCATTCTTGGGCATAAACTAACATTGGTAACGAGAAACGACAATAAGGAATATACATATTGAGAGGCCAATGTCAAAATACCCAGACTCGTGAACAGAGGTCGACAAGAGGTTCGTGAACTCACACCACTTATTGCCCGAACCGTCCGTTTCTGAACCAAAAATATCCTTTTGGAATGGGAAGAGTTACCCCAAAATAGTATAGTACTATACGACATAAGCAAATGAAAATCAGCAAAGTAGACTAATTTTCGCAATCTTAAACGTGTTGCAAGCAGGCGATTCCCATTGGTCTCTGATGACACAACGGGTGCAAAATTGGCCGGATTTCATTCCAGGACAATGTTCGGTCGGCCGCCGCTGTTCGCACAACACGTCAATCTTGACGTGGGACTAGTGTGCGATTTGCAGGGGGGGATGGGGTGGGGTGGGGGGATTCAGACCATCCCCTCCTCTGGTTTCAGTTTATCCACCCCAACCTGGGATGTTTATTTCCCACGCTCTGGAGTAAAACTTTACATATAATTTAAATTTGTGGAGCCGAACATCGAAAGTTTTAAATACAGTCTTACTATTAATATGTTTAATTTTTCTATCATAAGAATAAGTACAGCTTTTCACAAATGTGCCTCTAATTTTTTGAATTCCCCTCGTATACCTGTATGTAGATGATTTTGTAAATAAGCTTTACCTATATTGTACTTTTAAAGATATAACAAGGGATGGTTTTTCTGATAGTGCATACGCGTGAATAGTGAGTTTCGGAATTAACATCTATTTATAAATAACTGTTTAACCATGGATAACGCCACGGTCGAAGCTAGAAACATATATATAATTCTTCTAACTGGTCTATGAAAGTGAGAATGTTCCACAGACCGTTGTTGAAAGCAGGGACACACCATCGATACATTGTGCCCAACACGTTAAGTAGTCCGTTGATACGTCCATCAAGCTTCGAGCAGGTCTCCAATGCGACCCCTTTCAAATGGATGAAGTTGTTCAACAGGAGTAAGTACTCGTCGGTGCGTCGTGGTTGCACCCGAGAATGAATGTTCCAAGCATTATTCACATGTAAACTCAGGACAGTTACTGCCGGCAGAGACGGACCAGAGGGTGCACAGACAACACAGCTGAGTGCAGTTTGATCGCTGATGACTGTGACAAACGAATCACTAACACTGGCCGGCCGTTATGGCCGAGCGGTTCTATGTGCATCAGTTCGGAAGCGCGCTGCTGCTACGGTCGCACGTTCGAATCCTGTCTCGGGCATGGATGTGTGTGATGTCCTTAGGTTAGTTAGGTTTAAGTAGTTCTAAGTCTAGGGGACTGATGACTTCAGTTGTTAAGTCCCATAGTGCTCAGAGCGATTTGAACCACTAACAACGCAACCTCTCAAAATGCCCATATTACAGTTTGGTGCCACTGAACACAGTCCTTATAGATTTCCGGCTGTGTACATCTACATCTACACAAGACAAGACATTGTATGGTGTCTAGCGGAGGGCACTTTGTATTCCATTGTAATTTACCGCTTTAATCTTCCAGTCCCGAATGATCCGCCGGAAGAACGATTGTTGGTATGCTTCTGTGTTTGCTCGCATCTCTGTAAGCTTACCTGCATGGTATTTTCACGATATATACGTAGGAGAAAGCACTAGATATGTTGTCTCTTCTAGGACCGTGAGCTCTCGGTATTTGAACAGTAAACTGTACCACGATGCTCAATGTCTCTTTTGCAGCGCCTGCCAGTGGAGTTAGGTGAACATGTACGAGGTATATGTTGCCTTCGTGCTTACTAAATCGGCCTATGACGAAACGTGCTGTTCTTCTTTGTATCTTCTTTGTTTCTTCTAGCATGCCATCTGCTACGGATCCCAGCTAACGAACAGTATTGAAGGACTGGCAGGAGGATGATTTTGTAAGGTGCCTCCTTTGTCGATGGACTACATCTTCAGAATATTCCTCCAATGAATCTCATCTCGTATCAGACTTACCACGATTAACTTTATTTGATCGTTCGGCTTCAAATCACTCCGTACGCATTCTCCAAGGTTTTTATGGAAGTACCTGTGTCCAGTGATTGATCTACCATCGTGTAACCATACAATAATGGGTCTTTCTGCCTATATATGCACTATACGATACAATTGTCTATGATGAGAGCCAGTTGTTATACCTGAACTTTATGCCGATCCCCTATCGATCTTCCAGCATTTCGCTGTAATTTTCTAACGTCGCGACATTTCTACATACAAGAAAATCGTCTACGAAAAGCCTCATGGGACTCCCAACATTACCTTCGAGGCATTTTATAGATGTTGTGAAATGTAATGGTTCCATATAAAATTCCTCTGCAGTATCCCATAAATTACTTTTACGTTCTGAAGTCTTCTCTCTGTTGGAAACGAAATGCGGTGTTATATTTGCTAGAACTCTTCAATTCAGTCAACCAGTTAGTATAGATTCGTTACGCTTGTGTTTTGTTCATTAGGTGGCAAAGTGCGAACTGTATCGAACGCCTCCCGGCATCTACCGGGCCGCCTGTATATACTTCTTGTAACGTCTGCAAAGAAACAAATACGAAAAATCTTTCAGATGAAATACTGTCCAAAGTCCGACCAATTCGTTAAAGAATCGTTGTTCCAAATCACATAAAAGGCCCGTCACACCGATGAGAGAGAAAATATTTAAGTTTCTCATAACAAATGTTTTAGATAATATATCTTTGTCTCAAGTTATAACTATGTAATGAGAACACAAAATATTACCTTTCGAATTAACTAGTTTACTTAAAAATTCTATGACCGTAAAATTTAAAGTTACAAGTGCGTCAATTTTAGTTTTCTCTGGCATATCGGACTTCGTCAAGAGAAAACAAGGAAGTTCAGTGTAACAAATATACATAGTAATTACCTCAATGAGATGGTTCAAAAATGGTACAAATGGCTCTGAGCACTATGGGACTTAATATCTGAGGTCATCAGTCCCCCAGAACTTAGAACTACTTAAACCTAACTAACCTAAGGACATCACACACAGCCATGCCCGAGACAGGATTCGAACGTGCGACCGTAGCGGTCGCGCGGTTGCACACTGAAGCGCATAGAACCGCTCGGCCACCTCGGCCGGCGGTGAGAGGGTCACAGTGGCAACTGAACAGATCACGGCCAAGCCGATTAATTCTGATCGCAAGAACTCACTACTTGATTCGCGAAATGGGCTACTGAAACTCAATCTTGGTGTGACGTCATAAGCGAGTGACAGCGTGTGACATCGCTTTCTAAGTTCCTATATACACTCCTGGAAATGGAAAAAAAGAGCACATTGACACCGGTGTGTCAGACCCACCATACTTGCTCCGGACACTGCGAGAGGGCTGTACAAGCAATGATCACACGCACGGCACAGCGGACACACCGGGAACCGCGGTGTTGGCCGTCGAATGGCGCTAGCTGCGCAGCATTTGTGCACCGCCGCCGTCAGTGTCAGCCAGTTTGCCGTGGCATACGGAGCTCCATCGCAGTCTTTAACTCTGGTAGCATACCGCGACAGCGTGGACGTGAACCGTATGTGCAGTTGACGGACTTTGAGCGAGGGCGTATAGCGGGCATGCGGGAGGCCGGGTGGACGTACCGCCGAATTGCTCAACACGTGGGGCGTGAGGTCTCCACAGTACATCGATGTTGTCGCCAGTGGTCGGCGGAAGGTGCACGTGCCCGTCGACCTGGGACCGGACCGCAGCGACGCACGGATGCACGCCAAGACCATAGGATCCTACGCAGTGCCGTAGAGGACCGCACCGCCACTTCCCAGCAAATTAGGGACACTGTTGCTCCTGGGGTATCGGCGAGGACCATTCGCAACCGTCTCCATGTAGCTGGGCTACGGTCCCGCACACCGTTAGGCCGTCTTCCGCTCACGCCCCAACATCGTGCAGCCCGCTTCCAGTGGTGTCGCGACAGGCGTGAATGGAGGGACGAATGGAGACGTGTCGTCTTCAGCGATGAGAGTCGCTTCTGCCTTGGTGCCAATGATGGTCGTATGCATGTTTGGCGCCGTGCAGGTGAGCGCCACAATCGGGACTGCATACGACCAAGGCACACAGGGCCAACACCCGGCATCATGGTGTGGGGAGCGATCTCCTACACTGGCCGTACACCTCTGGTGATCGTCGAAGGGACACTGAATAGTGCACGGTACATCCAAACCGTCATCGAACCGATCGTTCTACCATTCCTAGACCGGCAAGGGAACTTGCTGTTCCAACAGGACAATGCACGTCCGCATGTATCCCGTGCCACCCAACGTGCTCTAGAAGGTGTAAGTCAACTACCCTGGCCAGCAAGATCTCCGGATCTGTCCCCCATTGAGCATGTTTGGGACTGGATGAAGTGTCGTCTCACGCGGTCTGCACGTCCAGCACGAACGCTGGTCCAACTGAGGCGCCAGGTGGAAATGGCATGGCAAGCCGTTCCACAGGACTAATCCAGCATCTCTATGATCGTGTCCATGGGAGAATAGCAGCTTGCATTGATGCGAAAGGTGGATACACACTGTACTAGTGCCGACATTGTGCATGCTCTGTTGCCTGTGTCTATGTGCCTGTGGTTCTGTCAGTGTGATCATCTGATGTATCTGACCCCAGGAATGTGTCAATAAAGTTTCCCCTTCCTGGGACAATGAATTCACGGTGTTCTTATTTCAATTTCCAGGTGTGTATTTTTATGTTTCAGATACATATTTTAACGGTTTTTGTGATATTATTTACTATATAAGTGACTTGTTAGTGGTTTCTTCATTCACCTCTGCCTTTCTTGTGTTGTGACCTGATGTTTGTGAGTTTTTCGTATCGAGCAACTTAACCTGTGTTTACATTCCCTGCTGAATAGTTGCAGCTGTAGCGGCGCATCGAAAGCTAAGTACTAATTAATTTTGTGTGTATAGTGGTTTTATTTAGGAACTTTAGTAGTCTTCAACCGGTGTTCTTGCTGTTATCTGGTGAAATAATTTCAGAAGAACCTTTTGGGGGAACTGGTTTTAGTTTCGTTACTGTGTCATTAGACGTTTGACTCTCTTTCTGCATTAGGCTATTGTTATATTCATATTTGTTGTTGATTAAGACTGTTGATAATAGTAGTTACTTCCCTTGTATAGTAAGTCAGTGATTATTGTAGGCAGGTTTTTAACATCTTCTTATTGTAGTATCGGAACTTAGATAAGTAGTTTTCTTGTTTCAATAAGTGTAAAATTTTATCATGAGTGAGAAATGCGGGCCGTGCCGTAGGTTCGTGAGTAGTGGATTGCGATGTGAGACTTGTTCGTAGTATTTTCACTGGGGGGAATGCAGTGGGGAAGCCAGTGGGCATTCTGGTGAGATCCTCTTCTGGAACTGCAGGTTATGTAGCAAGAATAAGTTGATAAAGGAGCAGGAGTGTAAGATCTCTGCCCTTCAGGTGCAGTTGAAAAACGCGCAGGAGGAGCTAGATAAGATGAGGAGGCAGAAGGGGGTTGGGGAATGGGAGCTGGCTGTTGGCAAGAGATCTGCTAGGAGAAGAAGATTTTCAGATAGTTTTACTATCGGTGTTTGCAATAGATACGACCAACTGTCAGAGTCTAGTGGAGAGGAATCTCCAGTAGCTGTAGATGTAGGAAGTATGCAGCATACCTCAGCAGTTACGGTGGCTAGGACAGTTGCAAAGTCTAAGAGAAAGAAGAAGGTTCTGCTGTTAGGTAGTTGTCATGGTAGAGGTGTAGGCCAGCAGTTGCAGGAAGTATTGGGGAGTGAGTACCAGGTCACCAGCACTGTGAAGATTAATGCAGAATTGGCTCAGGTGACTGTTAACATAGGGGGGTATGTAGGGATTTCACTAAAGAGGATCAGGTAGTGTTTATGGGTGGGGCTTGTAATAGTACTCATAGGGATGGGAAGTATGACATAGATGGTGACCTGGAAAAGATAGCCACTCAGACTGGCAACACGAATGTGCATTTCGTGGAACTGTTTCAGCGTCACGATCGGCCTCATCTTAACACAGCCGTCAGGCGTAATAACATGAGACCTGGGGGTGCGCTGATGACAGAAAGCATGGGTCGCATTTCAGTGGTGTCGGTGGAGTCTATCAGCAGGACGGGTTTCACTAGACATGGTCTGCACCTCAACAGGTATGGGAAGGGGAGGTTGGCAAAGCTTATAGGTGACAGCATAGGTGGGGGTGGTGGGATCACTATGGGAAAATTCCTGCAGTAGTCGGTGTTAGAGCTGCACCTTTTTTTTTAGACTGAAGTCAGCTGATAGGTATTCCTGCTTAAGGGAAGTCTCTCTAACAAAGGAACCACTTTTGACAAAGCTTAGGTATCCGAGTAATGAGGGAATTAGTATATTTCATCAAAATATACAAGGTATTACAGATAAAGTTAGTGAACTGCTTATAGATGTTGACTCTGGAATTATTGGTATATCTGAATACTTCTGAAACAAGGAGATAATTCAGATGCTTTCTTTACCAGGATACAGGCTGGCTGGCAGCTTTTCGAGGAGCTCTTTGCGGTATGGGGGAGTAGCCATGTATGTGAAAAACGGCATCCTATTTGGGTCAATTGATGTTTCAAAGTACTGCACTGAAAAGGTGTTTGAATGTTGTGCAGGTGTGGTTAAATTTAATGGAGCTAAACGTCTCACTGTTGTTATTTATAGTTTACCAGACTCCGAATTCACAACATTTTTGCTAAAGCTAGAGGAGGTTCTTGTTTCACTTTATAGGAAATACAAAAAGTTAGTTATATGTGGTGACTTCAACATTAATTGTATAAGTGATTGTGCAAGGAAAGGGATGCTGGTAGACCTCCTTAATTCAAATAATCTTATGCAAACCGTATTCTTTCCAACGAGAGTGCAAGGAAACAGTAGAACAACCATAGACAACAATTTTGTTCATTTCTCATTAGTAGAAGGGCATTCTGTTAGCAAAAAGGTGAATGGTCTTTCAGATCATGATGCACAAATTTTTACTCTAAAAGATTTTTGTGCTGCAACACATATTAAATATAGTTATCAACTGTGTAGGAAAGCTGATCCAGTTGCTGTAGAGACTTTTGTAAACCTTATCAAGGAACAAGAGTGGCAAGATGTTTATAGCGCTGATACAGTAGACGATAAATATAATGCTTTTCTCAAGACTTTTCTCGTGCTCTTTGAAAGTTGCTATCCGTTAGAACGTTCAAAAGAGGCAGCCTGGGTGGCTGACTAAAGGGATAAGAATATCTTGTGGAACAAAGTGGCAATCATATCAAAACGTTAGAAACAGGCAACATCTAAATGCAGCAGCCCATTACAGACAGTATTGTAAGGTGCTTAAAAATGTTATTAGGAAGGCAAAACGTATGTGGTATGCAAATAGAATAGCTAAGTCTCAGAATAAAATTAAAACCATATGATCAGTCGTAAAGGAAGTGGCTGGTCTGCAGAGACAGGTCGAAGACATAGAATCAGTGTGTAGGGGAATGTCCGCGTTACTGATAAGTCGTGTATATGTACAATATTTAATAATCACTTTCTGAATATAGTAGGTGAACTAAATAGAAACCTAGTCCCAACAGGGAATCACATAGCGCTCTTAGGAAAAACTGTTCCGAGACTGTTACCTGAAATGATTCTCCGTGAAACTGACAAGAGGGAAAATGAGTTAATACTTAAATCACTAAAGACCAAGAACTCTCATGGATATGACGGTGTATCTGGCAGAATACTGAAGTATTGTACTATGTATGTTAGACCAGTACTTATATATCTGTAACTTTTCCTTTAGGAATGGTCGGTTTCCTGACCGATTAAAGAACTCGGTAGTGAAACCACTTTATAAAAAGGGAGACAGGGATAATGTTGACAATTTTAGACCTATTTCTATGCCAACGGTGTTTGCTAAAGTTATCGAGAAGGTTGTACACACAAGGTTACTGGAGCACTTAAATTCACATAATTTGCTGTCAAATGTACAGTTTGGTTTTAGAAAAAGCTTAACAACTGAAAATGCTACATTCACTTTTTTCTGTGAGGTTTTGGACGGATTAAATAAAAGGTTGCGAACGATAGGTGTTTTCTTTGATTTAACGAAGGCTTTTGACTGTGTTGACCACAAAATATTACTGCAGAAGTTGGA
The DNA here is from genome assembly GCF_023897955.1 of Schistocerca gregaria. NCBI lineage: Eukaryota > Metazoa > Arthropoda > Insecta > Orthoptera > Acrididae > Schistocerca > Schistocerca gregaria. The sequence continues at coordinate 891,984,734 of NC_064922.1, forward strand.
CCATTATGGAGCAAGGGGTGTAGCTTACAATTGGTTCGCCTCTTACTTTACGAACAGAAAGCGGAAGATAATATTGAGAGTGGTAGTGATGTTCAGTTCCAATGGGGCACTCTTAAGTGGGGCGTTCCCCGTGCTGGAGCCACTGCTGTTTCTTATTTATATAAATGATATGCCTTCTAGTAGTACAGGTGATTCAAAAATATTTCTGTTTGCTGATTACACCAGCTTGGTAGTGAAGGATCTTGTGTGTATTATTGTACCAGTATCAAATAATGTAGTTCATGAAATAAGTTCGTGGCTTGTGGAAATAATTTGATGCTAAATCACAATAAGACTCAGTTTTTACAGTTTCTAACTCACAATTCAACAAGAACCGACATTTTGATCAGACAGAATGGGAATATTATATTCGAGACGGAACAATTCAAGTTCCTAGGCGTTAGGATAGATAGTAAGCTGTTGTGGAAAGCCCACGCCCAGGATCTTGTTCAGAAACTAAATGCTGCTTTATTTACCATTAGAACAGTATCTGAAATAAGTGACACTTCAACACTAAAAGTAGTCTACTTCGCATGTTTTCATACGATTATGTCGTATGGTATTATTTTTTGGTGTAATTCTTCTGATTCAAAAAGGGTATTTTTGGCTCAAAAACGGGCTGTTCGAGCTATATGTGGTGTAAGTTCGAGAACCTCTTGACGACCCCTATTCAATAGCCTGGGAATTCTGACATTGCCCTCACAGTATATATTTTCTTTAATGTCGTTTGCTGTTATCAATAGTAGCCTATTCGCAAGAGTTAGCAGCTTTCACTCAGTTAAAACTAGGCAGAAATCAAATCTGCATATGGAATGCATTTCCTTGACTCTTGTGCAGAAAGGAGTGCAGTATTCTGCTGCAACCATTTTCAGTAAGCTACCACAAGTACTCAAATATCTTAGCAATAGGCCAAACTCTTTTACGTCTAAACTGAAGAGTTTCCTCATGGCTCACTCCTTCTATTCTGCCGAGGAGCTCCTGGAAAAGCTAAAAAATTAAGCAAATTGCAGTGTTACATTGTTGATATTCTTTATTTAAACTTACGACTTATCGCCTGAATATGTTTTTTTTATATTTCATTTTATCTGTTTCTACTATCGTGTTATAATTCCATGTATTGACTCGTTCCATGACCATGGAGACTTCTCCTTAATTTGGTCCCACGGAACAATAAATAAATAAATAAAAAATAAATAAATTAAAGTGAAGAAGTGCAATACAAGGATGTCGTTTGCCATTACCAGTTGTTAAAGAATTACATGGACAATATGTCTGTACAGATAGTCTACAAGTGAGAAGAAGACCTGGAGAATAGCTAACAAAGGAAAAATGTATAGCACGGGACAAAACTTTACAGGTATTCTCCCTTTCACTCATGGAAATAAAAATTTAATCACCGATATTACGATTTAAGCCATAACGTTACGAGAGTTCTTTTCTCGTCAGAAAAATATTGTTTTCTGCACACTAAAATTTCACTGTCTATTCAAGATAAATTACACAGGCTAAGAAAGAAAAAAAATATCATTGTGACGTTTCATGCTTTCTGGATCTCGTCGACTAGCTGAGTGGACTGGGCTTCGCACGATAATTGGTTTGGGAACCCCTGTTAATCCTTTCAGAGGACATTTTCGAGTTTTCATTCAGTTCAACAAATAATATAATTCTTTTTCACATTCACTCAGGATAGTAATGTCATCAGCGAATCGTATCATTGATATCCTTTCACGTTGGATTTTAATTCTACTACTGAACCTTTCGCTTATTTCCATCGTTGCTTTTTCGATGTACAGATTGATCTGCAGGGGCGAATGACTACATTCCTGTCTTACACCATTTTTAATCAGAGGACAGCATTCTTGGCCATCCACTGTTATTGTTCCCTCTTTGTATATTACCCCTCCCTCCCTATAGCTTACCTCTATTTTTCTCAGAATTTGGAACATATTGCACCATTTTGCACTGTCGATCGCTTTTCCTAGGACGACAAATCCAATGAACGTAGCTTGATTATACTTTAGTCTTGCTTCCATTATCAGCCCTAACGTTAGAATTGCTTCACTGGTGCCTCTACCTTTTTTAAAGTCAACTGATCGTCATATAACACATCCTCAGTTTTCTATTCCATTCTTCTGTATATTACTCTGGTCAGCAACTTGGATGCAAAATGGCTCTGAGCACTATGGGACTTAACATCTAAGGTCATCAGTCCCCTAGAACTTAGAACTACTTTAACCTAACTAACCTAAGAAAATCACACACATCCATGCCCAAGGCAGGATTCGAACCTGCAACCTTTGCGGTGTCGCGGTTCCAGATTGAAACGCCTAAAACCGCTCGGTCACAGCGGCCGGCAAACTTGGATGCATGAGCTGTTAAACTGACTGTACGATAATTCTCGTACTTGTTAGCTCTTGCCGTCTTGGGAATTGCATAGATGATATATTTCCGAAAGTCAGATGCTATGTCCCCAGTCTCATACATTCTAAACCCCAACACGAATAGTCGTTTTGTCGCCACTTCCCCGAATTATTTTAGAAATTCTGATGGAATGTTATCTATCCCTTGTACCTTATTAGATCTTAAGTCCTCAAAAGCTCTTTTAAATTGTGATTCTAATACTGGATAACTTATCTCTTCTAAATCGACTCCTGTTTCTTCTTCCATCACATTAGACAATTCTTCCCCCTCATAGAGGCTTTCAATCTATTCTTTCCACCTATCTGCTCTATCCTCTGCATTTAACAGTGGAATTATCGTTGCACTCTTAATGTTACAACCCTTGCTTTTAATGTCACCGAAGGTTGTATTTGACTTTCGCATATGCTCAGTCTGTCCTTCCGACAATCGTTTGTTTTCCGATTTCTTCACATTTTTTATTCAACCATTTCTCCTTAGCTTTCTTGGCTTCCTGTTTATTTCGTTCTTTAGGGACTTGTATTTCTAAAATTTCCCCGAAGATTTTTGAGCTTCCTCTTTTCGTCTATCAGCTGAACTATTTCTTGTGTTACCCTTGGCTTCTTCGCAGTTATCTCCTTTGTACCTATGCTTTACTTTCCAAATTCTGTGTTGGCCTTTTTTTAGAGATGTCTATTCCTCTTCAGTTGTACTGCGTGCTGAGCTATTCATTTTCGCAGTATCTACTGTATAGCCTCAAAGCACTTCAACCTTATCTCTTTGTTCCTTTGTACTGCCGTGTCCCACTTCTTTGTGTACTGATTCTTCCTGATTAATCTCTTAAACTTCAGCCTATTCTTCATCACTACTACATTGCGATCTGAGTCTGTATCTGAAACTGGCTACGCCTTGCAATCCAGTATCTGATTTCGGAATGTATGTCTGTCCATGTTGTAATCTAACGTAAATCTTCCCGTATCACCCTGTCTTTTCTCCTTCATATTCTTCTTCTCTTGCGTTACGGCCTCTGCAGGAACACGGGTAGCCGCTTCGTGGACTGTGTTTTCCTCTTCTTCTCCCAGAACTCTCTTCTTCTCTCCCGATCTTCTTCCGAGATCTTAAGTGTCCTTGTCTCCTGTCGGCTTCACTGGTGACACTCTAATCTTTTCCTGTATTCTTCCCTGGGATTGATCTCCGGCATATTGCTCGGTGTGTATTTGATCCTACAGTTTTCCTTCCCTTCGACCTTGATCCTCGATGCCAACCAGTCCTTCGAAAGTTCAACAACCCACTTGGTTCCTGTCTTTCGCCTTGTCGTCATTGTTGTTTCCCACACTCTCTTCGTCATTCTTTCCATACTCATCCTAATAACATCTCCAGCAAGCCTTGCTATTTGAGTCTGATAATCCGGATATTGCTCTCTTTGCATCCATCTCTCTCCACCTCTTTTGGGACCTAGTTCTTATTTCTCTAGTTGTTCTGCCCCATTTCTTCCTAGTGTCATAGTCTCAGCAGCATATAACACTGCATTTCTCACCGTTGCCTTGTCGTTGCTTATCTTTGCCTTTGTGGATATGTTCTTTATCTCTCGTCATACACAAGGCTGACTTCATCTTCTTTATCCTCTCTGTTATTCCCTCCTTGCTCCTATTCCTTCATGTTACAAATTCTCCCAAGTCCACCACTTGCACAGTGCCTTCCGGTGTTTCCCAGTCTGCAGTGATATTTAATGTCTTTGTCAGTCCCACCTTTCTGGCTACCTTACTTAAGTTGTCGAGTTGTGTCCTTGCGTCTTCTTCCGTCTCATTTACTATTGCTATGTCGTCTGCAAAGGCTAGGCATTCCTCTTGAGCCCTGTTGTCCTTTTTGTCTCCCACAGTGGTCTTCGGTATTCCCATTTACCCGTTATGGCTCTCCACCTCATGATAACTTCGTCGAGTGCTATATTGAACAACAAAGGTGACAGTCCATCTCTCTGTTTAACACTAGGCTTGCTCTCAAATTCTTCTGACAGTGCTCCTCTGAATCTCACCCTTGGTTTTGTGTCTGTCAGAATTTCTTTTATGAGTTCTTGTGTGGTTCCATCAAGTCCCCTGTTCTTCAGAATCCTAGAAAGAGTCTGTCTGTCGATGGAGTCATATGCCTGTTATTACAGTCTTTTTGTCTTTGAAAGACCTATGTTCTATCACTTACTTCAGGATAAATATCTGTTCTATACATCCTCTTCCTTTCCTGAATCCCTCTTGGTAATCGCCAATTGTACTTTCTACCTGTTCTTTTACTCTCTTGAGCAATAGTTTTGACAGCACATTGTATCGGACCTGTAGTAGCGATATTTCTCTGTAGTTATTTACATCTCTCTGGTACTACAATTGCATTCTTCCATCCTTCTGTCAACGTCTTTGTTCTCCAGAAGTGGTCGATTATGTTGGTCATGTTGACTATTACTTTGTTGCCTCCCCACTTCATCATCTCGGTGCTGTACCATCTTCTCCATTTGCTTTATTATTCTTTAGATCACTTGTGGCATGTGCGACTTCATCCCTGGCTGTAGGGCGTGGCTCTCTCTCTCTCTCCTGTGTCAGTCCCCGGTTTCAGCTCGTCTTCAGGTGGTTCACAGTTCAGCAGGTTGTGAAAGTACTCTGCAAAAATCCTAGAGTTCTCCTCCGCACTAACAGCCAGTTCCCCTTTCTTATCTTTTATAAACAGTTCTCTACCCTTGTATGCAATCAGACTCTTTTTGAATTTCCCGAAAAAGTGTCTGCTGTTGTTTTTCCTGAAGTTGGTCTTAATCTCGTCCAGTTCCTGCTTCATCTTGTGTCTTCTGTCTTTTCCAAGTATAACTCCTCCTCTTGTGATTCTGGAACAGAGTATTCGTCACTACTAGCTGAAATTTACAGAACTCAATTAGTCTTCCTCCTCTTTCATTCCTGTAACCTTTTCTTCTATTCGTTCCCCCACAACTGCACTCCAGTCCCCTATGACTATTAGAGAAAATGAAACAGTGACCTGGTCGATACAGAGCACGCCGGAGATATGTATCCACTGACATGTGACAACAGCCGAGTGGTACATCGAAATCAAGGTTCCGAACCTTTTATGTGAGTCAGTTGCGTGGCACTCTTACAAATATTTCGCACACTTTGTGGGGTACAGACGCGTTAGTCGTACCACTTTCTACATTGTACTTCAGTTTATAAAAAGCGACAGTTGTAAAATGCGACATGAATAGGTTCAAAATTGAACTAAACAATCGTACGAGTTAGCAAAAACAAGTGAGCATACCGCTGGCTGTCGTGACAGTAAATAATTCAAAAATGTTGAAATGTGTGTAAAATCTAATGGGACTAATTTGCTAAGGTCATCAGTCCCTAAACTTACACACTACTTAACCTAAATTATCCTAAGGACAAACACACACACCCATGACCGAAGGACGACTTGAACCTCCGCCGGGATCAGCCGCACAGTCCATGACTGCAGCGCCTTAGACCGCTCGAGTAAATAATGAATAAGTACGTTTCTTCCACTATTTTTATTACATTCTCTTACTCAATTGTGAGCAATTTCTGAGAAGAATATGATGATAAAGTAATTGTTCTGTATTATATCTATTTTCGTGTTACTCTGCCATTCATTTAAACATAATCAATCGGTAGAAAATTTGAGGTTATGTCTGTAGTTCTGGTTTGAAACATTAAAGGTCTCACTGCATAACTCGTACGTGTGGAGAATTTGTAAATCGTACGGGTAAAACTTACACGTTGATGATGATTACAGACGAACTAAAAATTATTTGCTTCGGTTGATCAATGTGTCGAAGACAGCGTACAATAAGAGGAAACTTTATTGTTTTTCATTTGATAGCATAAGAAATAAAGATTTTGTGTACGAAAAAAAAATTGTGTTGTGTTAACTACTGTACGAAAAACAACAATTCTTCCTTAAACAGTACGACTTCAGCAGCGCTACCCGACAGTTTATCTTAGCATGAAAGTGGAGTCCGTTCCAATCATCTGGAGAGTTCACTAGGATTTACAAAGAAGGAAGTTTTGACGACCACTACAGAAAAGGAAATAATAATATCTAGATGTAGGCTTTCAAACGATTCAAGTAGTCAAGTCTGTGGGAAAATGGAGACAAATAACAGACAATAGAATGTAGATTTTTGTGAGTCTGACTGAGGGGGAAGGCCTGACGCAAGGTTTGAAGGTTTTATCTAAACAGAGTCGAGATTTCTTACAAACCTGACGCTTCTAAACAGAACAAAATATGGATTTCCTGGAAACTACCCATCTAAAGGTATAAATAATACATACAGAACTCAAATAATTCAACTCTACATCCAACAAGTAGTACGCCTTACACCATCCACAATTACAATTCAGTTACAACTCTTTTTTTCCACTGATAATCGCATTTGTTTCATTGTCAGGTTGGATATTTCGCGTCGTACCTATGAGACCCTAAGAGTTTGTGGCATCAGCTATGTGATAACAAGAACACTGATGACACAGTGTGCACTACGAAAATGCTCGAATGTTAAGGAATTTTTTCGAGTGTTGTAGAATATTCCCTTGCAAAGGGGACCGCGTCTAGTCGTCACCAAATCTATGGCATATGCAAGACTCGGTCAGAAATGAAATGGACAGAAATGGGAACTCCAGATGGTCAAGAGGTTAGAAAAAATTACCATTTCTGGTGCGGAACCAGTGAGGAATGAAACATTTATGTCAATGTGCTTTCCAGTCAGCGGAAAGCTTATCCAATGGTCGTGAGGTCGAGTGTCCCGGCGAAAATTTTATTTTCGTGTTTTTACTTTACTTGCACTGCATATAAACAAAAGTAAAACTGAATATGTTGTAATTTAACGATTAAAAACAGCTTTGATCGCAAGTTTTTATTGTTATTGGAGTGACCAGTTTCGATTCTATTTAAGAACCATCTTCAGACTCTGAAAAATCATATTTCCAAATAGAGGAATCGTTAAAATAGTAAGTATATATAACAAAATATAAAACTAATAAATAAATATACCCAGAACAGTGAGTGTACTCCGTGGAGCAAGTTGCTCCGTCCTTCAACGCTGGAATAACTGCTAATCGGACAAGTTTTTTTTTCTCTGTTTTGATTCCATTCCCCTGCCCCATATGGGCAGGGGAGGGCTGTCAGCGGCACAATCCGCCTCTCTTCAGCCGAGTGACATGATAACTAAAATAAGGCGATAAAAAGGGGAACATAAAACAGAGTAAAGGGAGGAAATGGAGGTAAACATAGACTGACATGGAGACGTTCATGGGGGACATTTTAAAAAAAAGTCACCAGAAAGTTAAAAAACAAAGTTGGCGATTCTTAAAACACAGAGAAGACACTGAATGGACATGCACAGGTTAAAAGTTGGTCACAGTATTAAAAACACTCCAGAACAACACACTTGAAACCCACTTGTAGCTCACTGCCAGGTGGGACCTGCCGAAAGAAAGGTCAGAGAGGATGGAAAAGGAGGGGAGAGCAAGGGGCAGCAGGGGAAGCGGCGGGATGAAGAGAGTAGGGGCGTCAGCGGGTAGACGAAGAGGCAGGAGACTTATGGGGCAGGAGAGGGAGTGCAGGAGGGAGTGCAGGGACAGTGAAAGGGGGCACAAGAAAGGGAGGGGGAGTAGGAAAGGGAAGCCGCTCAGGAGGAGAGCTAATCGGACAAGGATGGCTTGGTCACACCCACCGTTCTGAGTGTGACATCATTGCTAGCCAATCAGAAAGTCGTCTATGATTAGGTAAACACAAGAAGTAGACTAAAAAGTGTATTATAATTAAATTACATCATAACATCATTATAAGTGATTATTCGTCATAAAATATAAACTATAAAGGTTCCATGGTTTAAAATCAGCTAAAAGTATGCTGCCCTCTAACGTCTATTCTGCAAGGATGTACCAAAGGTTGTTAAAAGGACAGGAACACGCTACTAGGAAACATACATCAAGGGTTGCAGTAGAAACTGCGTCCTATTCCGGTGTGGCAGTCTACAGTGCTGTCAAAGATTACCTAATAGCATCATGCTTCTACTTTTTAACCTTTTCCTAATCTATACGAGATAGAATAGGACCTGCATATACTTACTTTTTGCTACACTATGATATCTATCATAGTGTAGCGTAAAGTAAGTATGATAGCTATCATAGTGTAGCATAAAGTAAGTGTATGCTGGTTCTATTCTATCTAGTAAAGATAAAAAGTAGAAGAATGATGCTATTAGGTAATCTTTTACAGCACTAGACACTTAAAGTAGTAAAGAAGTTATGCTATTTGGGGAGAAAAATAACTGATAATGGTAGAAGTAGAGAGGATACAAAATGTAGACTGGCAATGGCAAGAAAAGCGTTTCTGAAGAAGAGAAATTTGTTAACATCGAGTATAGATTTAACTGTCAGGAAGCCGTTTCTGAAAGTATTTGTATTGGAGTGTAGCCATGTATGTACGTGAAACATGGACGATAAATAGTTTGGACTAGAAGAAAATAGAAGCTTTTGAAATGTGGTGCTACAGAAGAATGATGAGGATTATATGGGTGGATCACATAAATAATGACGAGGTATTGAATAGAACTGGGGAGGAGTTTGTGGCACAACTTGACTAGAAGAAGGGATCGGTTGGTAGGGGATGTTCTGAGACATCAAGGGATCACCGATTTAGCCGTATTTGTATTGGAGGGCAGCGTGTAGGGTAAAAATCGTAGAAGGAGACCAAGAGATGAACACACTAAGCAGATTCAGAAAGATGTAGGCTACAGTAGGTACTGGGAGATGAAAAAACTTGCACAGGGTAGAGTAGCGTGGAGACGTGCATCAAACCAGTTTCAGCACTGAAGACCACAACAAAAACATAATATCTATGTCTTTCACTATGCACTAATGTGAAGACTTTGGTGCATCTTCGCAAAATAGACGTTAGAGGGCAGCATACTTTTAGCTGATTTTAAACCATGGAACCTTTATATATTATGACGAATAATCACTTATAATGATGTTACGATTTAATTTAATTATAATGCACTTTTTAATCTACTTCTTGTGTTTACCTAGATGTCTTTCTGATTGGCTAGCAATGATGTCACACTCAGGACGTTGAGCGTCACCAAGCCCATTTAATAACCGTTCCCTCCTTGTCCGATTAGCAGCGTCGAAGGTCGGCGCAACTTGCTCTACGGAGTCTTCCCACCGTTCTGGGTACATTTATTTTGTTATTTCTACATTTTGCTATACATACGTACTATTTCAACGATCCCTGTATCTGGTAATATGGTCTGAAGATGGTTCGTAAATAGTTTCGAAACCGGTCACTCCAATAAAAATAAAAAGTTGCGATCAAGACTCTTTTTAATCTTTAAATTATAATATTAAAAGATCGCTGATATTGTTTTAAAAAATTTTATAAATGTTTGTAGTTATTAATACTTTTTATTACAGATGTTCCCTTTAATACACACCTACATAAATAAGCACTGAATACAAACAAAATTTACATTTAAAAGAAACTGGTGCTAGATTCACAAATGAAAATTTTTGTACTGTGTTACACGTGCGAACTGCATCTTAAGTTTTGTTTATGTGGAAGTTTTTTTAATATGTGAACCCATATATGCGCTGAATGCAAACGAGTTAACACTTTAGAAGAATTAAGTACAGAGCTCACCAAAATTATTTTTGCTCTGTGTCCAACAGTTTTTTGTTTAAACATGGAATGAACAGGAGTCGAGAGCTAGTAAGTCAATGAGCTCCTAGTTGTAGCCAATGTTGTGCGCTGCGGCCGATGAGCCAATCTTACCCGTACCGGAAACCAATTGTCCGCGTGCAGTTGCCGACGGCTGCTCAACGGTCAGTATGAGACTAACGGAACACGAAGTCCCGTAGCGTTTGATTAAACTATCTTCTCTGAAAGTTGTTTGTAGAGACCTTGTGAACGCTGTAAGTACAGAACTTTCTTGGAAATTCATTTGCGACCCCGATTTTTCTTTTCCTTTCCTTGTCATGTATTTAATTAGAATATTACTACTTTCAATGTACCGAGTATTGCTTCGGTTTACTTGCAGGGTAACTAACGAAAAATTGAAAATAACAAAAGAAGGTCTTCACCTGTGGACTCGGCGCCACGAGCCTCTGATCACCGTCCTGAACTCTTTCAGCTGCGCCAACCGCTACCGTGGGACTATCCTCACGAATTTGTGATCGTTGCATGAAGTGACACTTGCACGGACAGGGAATGTGTTGACATTTGTACTGAGCCCAGGATGCTGACAGGGCGTTTCAGAAGCAGGATACAATGGCCGGTTCGCAGCTGGAAGCGACGTGTCCGGGGGAGGTTAAAGCCCATTTCTTGCACAAAGTTCCCTGTCCCCGCACCAGTTCGTACTGTGGGTAGCTTTTTCCCAGAGGTGAGAGCTGCAGTTGACTTCTGTCTGGCAACTAGTGTTCCGTATTTCATTGCTGAGGTAATGGAGTTCATCGAGACCACTAACGGGAAGCCTTTACTGACGTACAACGGCCGTCAGCATATAGTAGACTGTACAAAGAAACCTTAAAAAAGAATAAGTGCAAAGAAAGACTATGCAGAAAAAATAACACTGTTTTAGGGAATGATAACCATATTTGTATTCCAGATGATGCAACAAACGAAACGCGAAAACACTTTGTCGGCGCAAAGAGGTGAGCAAAAGTAACAGGCGTTACAGTCACATCAGTCACGTTGGAGAAAGAGGGCAGCTCTTCCGTCGAGATCACGACTTAGTAACATCGCTGCCATCATACAGAAATGCGGAACAACCCTTGCATTGCATTAGGCGAAAATATATGGTAAATACACAAAAATGGTTCAAATGGCTCTGAGCACTATGCGACTTAACATCTGTGGTCATCAGTCCCCTAGAACTTAGAACTAATTAAACCTAACTACTCTAAGCACATCACACACATCCATGCCCGAGGCAGGATTCGAACCTGCGACGGTAGCAGTCGCGCGGTTCCGGACTCAGCGCCTAGAACCGCGAGACCACCGCGGCCGGCTTACCAAACTGCGCGTCGTTCTATGTGGATGGTACGTTCAAGAGCTCGAGCAAGCAGTTTGGACAGTATTTTGTACTCCACGCCGACTTTAATGGCTGTTGGGAGAAAACAAACAGTGTTCCAATTGTTTACGCTTCACTGGCAAATAAAAATCGAGAAACATATCGACTTTTTTTTAAGCTACTAAAACTAACATGTCTAAATGGAACCTTGCATTTCCGACTCTGGACTTTGAGCTTGCCATCGTCCAAGCAGCTAACGGTTTGTTTCCTGGAACAAAGATTACTGGTTGCAGTCATTATTTTAACCAATGCTTATGGAAACAAGTTCATTGTTGCGGCCTCGTGACAATGTACAAGGAAAACGAGGAAACACGTTGCTACATAAGAATGTGTTCTAAAAATGGTTTAAAAGGCTTTGAGCCCTATTGGACTTCACGTCTGAGGTCATCAGTCCCCTAGAACTTAGAACTACTTAAACCTAACTAACCTAAGGGCATCACACACATCCGTGCCTGAGGCAGGATTCGAACCTGCGACCTTAGCGGTCGCGCGGTTCCATACTGAAGCACCAACAACCACTCGCCCACACTGGCTGGCAAGAATGTGTTCTGCTCTAGCACATCTTCCCCTGGAGGTGCTGGATGATGGTTGGCGGTGTATTAAGGACAGCGTGCCCGAAAACCAAAATCTTCGGGGCTTTTGTGACTATTTTGAGGAACTCGATCACAAACGTATGCCAAGAGATATGAAGAACTGTAGTGGAACGCGCCATCACACTTACGTCTCAAAAGGATGGAATCGAAGAATAAATACATTCACATCAAAAACACATGTCAATGTTAACTCATTAGTGAAAGATCTGCGAAGAGATGTAGAATACCACGACCACCAGTTTGACCGACTAATTTTAAACTTAGAATATAGGAAAAAACACAGCGGTGACGACTGACGAAAGATTGTAAAGCCTTTAAAAAAACTCCAAACTGATGGGAAGTTAAAATCATTTCCGACCTGTGTGGTCTACACACAAGATTTACAGTGACAAGAGAACGGCAGAATCATTGATAAAATTTGAAATATTGAGCGGTAGTTTAACTTAATAATTGAATACCTTGTAAATATTGTAAATAAATGTAATGTGGGACGAAAAGAGATTACCTATTTCTGGTGTTCCCTGGAAACGACAAATAGTCGACTAAATGTCTCTTGAAATGTGTAGAATATCACCTAATGAAGACTGACAAGACTGCCTCAATGCCCGACCCATTTCTAGGAATGAACGTTATCATTCGCATTTAGAGGTTCTTAGAATCAAAATCTGCGTGGGTGGACACCAACTACAACATCTTTGCAGCTGAAACGCAGGCAAATGATATGTAGCTACATCCCAACTTTCTCCCTCCGTTAGAAGGTAAGCAATCCAGCATGAAACTGGTAAATACCAAATAAGTTATCATTAAAAGGTTACTAGTCGCAGTTTTGCAACCTTTTAGCATACGTTAAAACTAATTTCCAGTAACCCACATCGTTGACCATACCAGGCCTTTCGTGGATGCGATTATGTAACCTGGGTTGTGTGCGCTCGCCGCAAAATGAGATGTAGTTACGTAGCGCGGCATGGGCGACTGGCAGCGCAGGAGAAGTGTAAACGTTGTGCTACCCTCAGAGGAATCGCTTTAATCAGGTTCGGCGTAGCATTAGACACGGTGTGTACTCAGCGCTTGTGAGGCGAGTTGAGAAGCTACTTGACTGAAAAGCAGTGGCTTCGGTCACGAAAACTGACAACGGCTGGGATAGCGGTGTACTGACCACATGCCCTCCATATCTGCATCCAGTGACGCCTACCATCTGAGGATGACACAGCGGTCGGTCGGTACCTTCGTGCCTTTCAGGACCTATTTGGTGGGAGATTTCATAGAGTAGCCTTAGATACGAGCATACGGTGTATACGCTGCAGTGGTTAAGGGAGGACTCCACCCAAAAATTTAACTTTTTCTCTATTTTGCTAAAAGCAACCAGAATTTAAAATCGCGCCTGTTCTGTAAAGACGTGCCAATACCCAAGTTCTAAAGCTCATAACTTCTCAGGTTTTCGAGTTTTGAGTTTTTAATATGCTTTTAATCGTGTTCTTGAAAACAAATTTGTGGTACCCACAACTAAATTTTGACATGCCAGATTTTGTAGGTACATTCACAAGACATAGCTCAACGGTTCTGTGTATTTATTTTATAACAAATATTAATAATTCGTGTTCAGTGTTTACATTAAATTTCTATCTTAAATTTTCTTTAATCACAATTTTTAACTATTTAATTTAATTATAAATACGATGGTAAAATGAACATGGAGCCTTGCCACGGTTCGCGCGGCTGCCCCAGTCGGAGGTTCGAGTCCTCCCTTGGACATGGGTGTGTGTGTGTGTGTTGTCCTTAGCGTAAGTTAGTTTAAGTTAGCTTGAGTAGACAAATTTCCAAATTTTTTCCGAAACAAACAAATTACTCTTTCGACAATATTAATGCTCAGAAGTAAGCAAACATATCAAGACTACTTTCCGCAAAAATGTTATTCGGCTTAGAAAAACAAACTTACAGTGAAATGGATTTTAACATTTTATCAAGAAATGAATACCACAAGACACACGCCCATTAAAATTAACCGGCTCCGTAACTTTTTCGCTTACTGCCTAAATGAGGCTTTTTCTTGTAATTTCAACGTCAGGGTAGCCTTGTTCTCGAATTTTGTCAATAAAAATCTACACTTGGAGAGGTGTAGTGGTAGGGATATCTGATTGCAAGCCAAGGCCTATTTCCTTGCAGCTTGCTGATAGTGGTGAACAGGATGTCAGTGTAATCCATAAATTTGAATTTACATAGTCAAGAGGTAAAATAATTGATTTCCAACGACTGGCTACCAACTGTTTGGCTTCAGTTTTCCTGGAAATCTTTCAACTATAGTTTCCCAGTCAGAATTTATGCCAAATTCGGAATAAAGGTGATGGAAATCAAAAATTCTATTTGGCATCCTTCGGTATGCGACAGCCTGTTACGCAGTCTGTATGCCATACATTTTTAGACGCACTTGTAACTCGAATGTAGCCAAATAATTTTGGGATAAAAGAGTAAACACTCCAAAGATATGAAATAGCCTTTGAATTTTTTTTCCAATAAACAGAACCTTTACGTTGGAGATTGCCCTTAAAATGGAGAGTAGCAGCTTTTAAATGGATTGAAAGTAGCGTGATGGTTCGTTTAGGAACTTCAAAACGGTCATACAAATCAGCATCAACGTATCAGTGCCGCATGTCTAATATATAGATCTATTGTGTGAGTTGGTGTCATGATAAGCTTAGTGTTCTATTAATGTGCTTCAAAACTTCGAACACCAGGAAAAAATTCAGTTTACAAAATCATTACAACAGATTTCCTGCAGAAGATTATGGACACTTGGAAGACAAACAACGAGAAGCCTGTCTCAAAAAGAGAGAGAGAGAAAGAACGCTTTTATGTGATATAACTGAAGAAAGTATTCATCATATGGGAGCAGAGAAGAAAACGTCTCAGTAACTGTCCCAAAGTCTTCACTGTGAAAATACAGTTTTGTTTTGAGGAGGTACACTCAGTTAATGAATTTGCATTTACATCATGTTACGACACTACTTTTCAATTTGCAAAGGGTAGCACAGTTTCACTGATTTTTGGGTTATTTTGACAACTCGGCTACAGGTAGAGCTTATTTATTTATTTATCGTGTCAGAAGCAAACTAATAAAACAATATTAGATACATTACTACATACATACATACATTATGGTTTATAAATTAAACTCTTGAAATAAATGATTAGACACAGATTGTGTTGTCAAACATAAGGTAATTTTAATCTATACAGTGGATGCCCAAAAATTTGCAACGTCCAGGGCACTTTGTGAAGCGTTTACGAGGTCCTCCATGGTGCACACAGTTGTAGGTAATGTGCATTGTAGTAGATGTGTTGATGTCTGCACGACAGCTCCGCATTCACGCTGGGGAGAGCATCTGAAAGCCCCACCTCTCCCCCCCCCCCCCTGTGGGTTCGGGGGTAAGAATAGGCCCACGGTATTCCTGCCTGTCGTAAGAGGCGACTAAAAGGAGTCTCAAACGTTTCGGCCTTATGTGATGGTCCCCTACCGGGTTTGACCTCCATCTTCTAAATTCTTCCGAAGAGCGAGCTGATTGGGGAAGGGCGCCTTACAAGGTGCAATGTGTCCATCGCTCATTACCATCTCTAGCTTGGTTGGTCGTCGTCGCATAGCTGTCCCGCCCACTCACCATCTCTAGGGCGTGGCTTTGTTCTTGGGTGCGGTTTTTGCAGTCTGCTCTGCTGTGTCGCTTTCTGCGCCAATGACGATCATGGGCTACATTTCACCTGAAATCCAGCACGGTAGCCAGTCCGTTGTGGTGGGGCCGCCATGTACCCTGTCGGTTGTAGCCCCCTGACAACACAGGGATCGCTCTACTGATGCCTGCGCCGTTAACTCCCCGCGTATGCCAAGGAGTAGATGCCTGTCTCCTTGGGGCATCGGGACTCCCGGCAATGGCCATCCCGCCAGGTGGTCGTTGCTGAGGCTGGGTGGCGCCCGTGGGGAGGGCCCTTGGTCGGAGTAGGTGGCATCAGGGCGGATGACCCGCGATGAAGCGTGGTACATCATCTCTTGCTGGCGGCCAGCCGCCAGCAGTCTCTAAGCGTTCTCGGCCTCAATACAACGCTCAGGCATATGATCCACAATCGTTCCCCTCCCTGGCCACACCATGGGAGGAACGAAAGGCTACGGTTGGCAGCGAACCTTATTCACCTCGCTATTTAGTCTGTACACGAGTCGATGGGGAATCGTTTATGGCGACCAAGCCTCAGTTTTTTGTCGAGCACTTGGAGGACAAGTTTGGGGAGGTGGAGGGCTTGTCCAAAATGCGCTCTGGGGCAGTATTGATCAAAACGGCATCCTCTGCACAGTCACGGCGGTTACTCGCTTGTGACAAGTTGGGGGATGTTTCCGTCACGATCACACCCCATAAGAGTCTCAACATGGTCCAGGGCATTATATTCCATAGGGACCTACTCTTGCAGTCAGACGACGAGCTACGCGCCAATCTAGAACGGCGGGGTGTTCACTTCGTCCGGCGCGTCCATCGGGGTCCGAGGGATAATCAGGTAGCCACCGGTGCCTTCATCTTGGCCTTCGAGGGTGACGTCCTACCCGAAAAGGTCAAGGTGATGGTCTACCGATGTGATGTGAAGCCCTATATCCCTTCCCCGATGAGGTGTTTCAAATGCTGGAAGTTCGGCCACATGTCATCTCGGTGTACTTCCAGCATGACATGCAGAGATTGTGGACGCCCTTCACATCCTAATACTGCATGTGCCCCGCCTCCCATCTGTGTGAACTGCGGCGAACACCATTCCCCTTGCTCGCCGGACTGCAAGGTTCTACTGAGAGAACGAAGGATCATGGAATATAAGGCCCTGGACCGCATGACCTATACTGAGGCTAAGCGGAAATACGAGAGGCTACATCCTGTGGCTCTGACCAGCTCCTATGCCACCGCTGCCAAAACAGTAGTTTTGTCATCTGCTACACCGATTCCACTGAACACTCTGAGCCGGAATACTACACCTGCCCCCTTGATGGTGGGGGGCACTTCCCCATCTGTTGCTCCTGCACCACCTACCTCAGGAGCAACGACCCCCCAACCATCAGGGACACGTCCCCAACTCTAAGCCGGAGAAGCGTCCGACTTCTTCGGCGACTCTCTCTCGCAAGGGATCCCTCGGGTCCCTCCCTTCCCAGGTTTCCACCTCTGGGAAGGGTGACGTCAGCCAATGGCTGAAAAGCAGGCCAGCGGCTGGTCGCAGGGCTTCCCGCTCCTCCTCCGTCCCGGAGACTGACTCGGTGGAGCCCTCCCAGCCAGTAAAGCCCAAGGAGCAGAGAGAGAAGACGAAGAAGAAGAAGGCCTCTAAGGCCAAGGAACGCGCGGTGGCATCCACCCCACCGCTCCATACAGGCTCTGCGTCTGAGGATGAGGTGGAGATCCTGGCGTCCGCTGAGGACCTGGATCTCGCCATACCCTCAGACGCCAAGGACGCCGATTGTACTGGTCCTCGATCGGTGACAGCAGGTGACCCAGTGACGTGATCTGCCTCCTCGGTCCCTTCACGCCTATTTCGCCCATGGACAAAGTGATTCTCCAGTGGAACTGCAGCGGTTTTTTCCACCACCTTGCTGAGCTCCGCCAACTCGTCAGCAGTCACCCTTTCTTCTGCATTGCCCTCCAGGAAACGTGGTTTCCGGCAATGCGGACCCCTGCCCTACGAGGGTATCGGGGTTATTATAAGAACCGGGCAGCTTATGAGAGGGTGTCTGGTGGAGTCTGCGTCTACGTCCTTAACTCTATCTACAGCGAGTGTGTGCCTCTTCATACACCCTTAGAGGCTGTCGCTGTAAGGATGTGGACGCCTCAGCCTATTACTGTCTGCAGTTTGTACCTTCCGCCGGATGGTGATGTCCCTCGTCATGTGTTGGCTGCATTGATAGGACAACTGCCGCCTCCCTTTGTGTTGCTGGGCGACTTTAACGCCCATAACCCCTTGTGGGGTAGCGCCGCGATTACTGGCCGGGGCAGAGATGTCGAGACTCTTCTGTCACAGCTTGACCTCTGCCTTTTAAACACGGGAGAGGCGACCCACTTTAGTGCGGTCCATGGCTCGTTTTCGGCCATTGACCTTTCTATTTGCAGCCCCGGACTTTCACCATCCATCCACTGGAGGGTCCATGACGACTTATGTGGTAGTGACCATTTCCCCATCTTTCTGTCACTGCCACAGCGTCACTCTTCTGAACGCCCCTCCAGATGGGCTCTGAATAAGGCTGATTGGGACTTATTTACATCTGTCGCAGTGATCGCACCTCCTTCCACTGATCCGATTGATGCGGTGGTTCAGTCGGTCACCACCAGCATCGTATCTGCGGCGGCATCTGCGATTCCCTGTACATCCGGGTCACCTCGGCGGAGGACTGTGCCGTGGTGGTCGCCCGAGATCGCAGAGGCGATTCGAGATCGCTGGCGGGCTCTTCAGCGCCATAAGCGGCACCCGTCGTTGGAGACCCTCATTGCTTTTAAACAGTTCCGCGCCCGAGCCCGACGCCTTATTCGCCAACGGAAGCAGGAGTGCTGGGAACGTTATGTTTCCACCATTGGCGTCCGTACCTCTGCATCGCAGGTTTGGGCCAAGATTCGGCGACTCCAAGGCTATCGGCCACCTGTCTCTGTCCCTGGGCTTTCGCTGAATGGAGCAGTGTGCACCGACTCCGACACGATTGCGGACCGGTTAGCAGAGCATTTTGCTCAGTGTTCCGCGTCAACGAACTACCCGTTGGCCTTCCGCTCCCGGAAAGAGCGGTTGGAAAGTCGGAGGCTTTCCTTTCACACGCGCCACGCGGAGTCGTACAATGCTCCTTTCAGCGAATGGGAATTCCAGAGCGCACTTTCTGCTTGCCCTGATACGGCTCCTGGACCAGACCGCATTCACAGCCAGATGCTGAAACACCTCTCAGTGCCTTGCCAGCGACGCCTCCTAGATCTTTTCAATCGCGTCTGGGTCGAGGGTGTTTTCCCGTCTCAATGGCGGGAAAGCATAGTCCTCCCCGTATTGAAACCTGGCAAGAACCCGCTGGAGGTGGACAGCTATCGCCCCATAAGCCTCACCAACGTTCCTTGCAAGTTGCTGGAACGTATGGTGAGCCGGAGGTTGAGTTGGCTCCTCGAGTCTCGGGGCCTTCTGGCTCCGTCTCAGGGTGGGTTCCGTAAAGGCCGCTCTGCCGTCGATAATCTGGTCTCCCTGGAGTCTGCCGTCCGTACAGCCTTTGCGCGCCGCCAACATCTGGTTGCCGTCTTCTTCGACATGCGGAAGGCATACGATACGACTTGGCGCCATCACATCCTGGCCACACTTCATGGGTGGGGCCTTAGGGGCCCGCTCCCGATTTTTATTCAGAATTTTCTTTCGTATCGTTCCTTCCGCGTGCAAGTAGCTGCGTCGCATAGTTCCTCCCGGGTCCAGGAGAACGGGGTCCCACAGGGGTCTGTCCTCAGTGTGTCCCTGTTTTTAATTGCCATCAATGGGCTCGTTGAGGCGGTGGGGTCGTCCGTCGCGGCTTCTTTATATGCGGACGACTTCTGCCTATATTACAGCTCCAGTGGCATCGCCGCTGCTGAACGGCAGCTGCAAGGTGCCATCCGCAAGGCGCAGTCATGGGCTGTAGCGCACGGCTTCCAGTTTTCGGCCGCGAAGACCTGCGTTATGCATTTCTGCCGGCGTCGCACGGTTCACCCTGAGCCGCGCCTTTACCTTGACGGTGAACCTCTTGCTGTGGTCGCGACGCATCGGTTCTTGGGACTGGTGTTCGATACCCGGTTGACTTGGCTGCCCCATATTAGGCAGCTGAAGCAAACATGCTGGCGGCACTTAAACGCTCTCCGTTGCTTAAGCCACACCAGGTGGGGTGCCGACCGGTCCACCCTCCTCCACCTATATCAAGCGCTGATCCAGTCCCGCCTTGATTATGGGTGTGTGGCGTACGGTTCTGCCTCGCCTTCAGCATTGCGATTGCTGGATCCCATACACCACTGCGGGATCCGTCTCGCCACGGGAGCGTTCCGGACAAGCCCCGTCGACAGCATACTTGTGGAGGCTGGTGTCCCTCCATTGCGGTTCCGGCGTGACCGCCTTCTGGCCGCCTATGCCGCGCACGTTTATAGCATGCCAGGGCATCCAAACTACCGTCTCCTGTTCCCGCGCTCGATCGTCCATGTTCCAGACAGGCGGCCCCGGTCAGGGTGTCCCATTGCGGTTCGCCTCCGGGACCTTCTCCGTGGCCTTGACTTTTTTCCTCTGCCGCCTGTTTTCCGGGCCAATCTCCGTCTGCCCCCGTGGAGTGTGCCCCGACCGTGCCTTCGGCTCGACTTGGCACAGGGTCCGAAGGTCTCAGTGCCTCCGGAGGCCCTCCGCCGCCGCTTTCTTTCCATCCTGGCCGAGTTTCCGAACGCGGCGGTGGCCTACACCGACGGTTCGGTGGTCTCTGGTCACACTGGTTACGCTCTCACTCTACGGGATTATTGTGAGCAACGGTCATTGGCAGCTGGCTCCAGTGTATACACTGCCGAGTTGGTTGCCATCTATCGTGCCCTAGAGTTTCTCCGCTCCCGCTCAGGTGAGTCCTTTGTCATCTGTAGTGACTCCCTGAGCGGTTTACGAGCTCTTGACCAGTGTTTCCCTCGTTCCCGTCTGGTGATGGCCATCCAGGAGTCCCTCCATACTCTCGTCCGTTGCGGCCGCTCTGTCACCTTTGTTTGGTCCCCGGGTCACGTCGGCATCCCGGGTAACGAGCGGGTTGACGAACTGGCGAAACAGGCGGTCAGTTCCCCGGCCATGGAGATCGGTCTTTTAGAGAGTGACGTCCGATCCGTATTGCGGCAGAAGGTCCTTGCTGCTTGGCGTGATGAGTGGCGCACCCTGCCCTCTCCCAACAAACGTCGGGCAGTCAAGGAGACAACCAGTGTGTGGCGCTCCTCCATGCGGGGGTCTCGCAAGGACGCTGTCGTCCTCTGCCGGCTCCGCATAGGACATACCCGGCTCACGCACGCGTATCTCTTGTGCCGTGACGACCCGCCTCTCTGTCGCTGCGGATTGGCCCTGACCGTGGTACACGTCTTACTAGACTGCCCACTTTTAACTGCCCTCAGGCAGACGTTCGCGCTGCCTGATACACTCCCTGCTCTTTTAACCGATGACTCTACTGTGGCTGACTTAGTTCTCCGTTTTATTCGAGCAGGGGGTTTTTATCATTCAATATGAGAGTCCCTTTTTATTTTTTTTTTAGTGTCGACTGTGGCTTTTGGCCTGGGGTTTTAGTTTGTGGTGTTTTAATGTGTCCCTTGGTTGTTGGCCTTTCCAGTTTTATTTTCATGGTCGGCCAATGACCGTCGCACTCTGTGTGTCTTTTAATCTCTTTTCTCTGGTCTTCGTCTATGTCTTTCTTGTACTGTGTCGTCCCTTGTCGTCTCCGTTATGTGTTTATTGCTTGTTGGACTTTTCTTCGTGTATTATTATGGTCGTGGAACAAGGGACCGATGACCTAAGTAGTCTGGTCCCTTTAACCCCCACAAACCAACCAACCAACCCACCTCTCCAGATTACTCTTGGATCTTGTGACAGAAGAACGCAGGCGGTTGAGTGATTTCCATGTGGACCATTCGTCTGTGTGGCCTGGGGGAAGAACTTCTTGCAGGATCAGCCACTCCTCCAGATGCTGGCATCTGACCTGCCATCTCTTCTCCCGGTGTTGATGTGGAATGTCAGCGAGTGGTTCTGTGCTGTGAAGGAAGCTCTTTCTAGACACAAGTCTTTGCTGTGCCGGTTGGTGGCCATGTAGTGGGCGCGCTTCGGATGTTAATGCCTTCATCATTTCACTCCGTGCTGCTGTATCTTTTCGGATGTCCGGGGGGGGGGGGGCTAAACGGGATAAGCAGTACAGTTTTTCCACAGGTGTGGCTCTTAGACAACCCGTAGTGATTCGACATGTCTCATTCAGAGCAACATCAGCTTTCTTTGTATGTGTAGATCTGCACCATACTGGGCAAGCATACCCAGCTGCAGAGTAGCAGAGGGCTAATGCGGATGTGCGCACTTTGTCTGGCTGTGCTCCCCATGTTGTTCCAGTCAGCTTCCTAACCACATTGTTCCTGGCAGCCACTTTTTGCTTTGTTTTTAAGCACTGTTCCTTATATGTAAGAGCACGGTCCAGAGTGACTCCAAGGTATTTTGTAGTCTTGCAGTGTTCTAAAGAGGTTCCTTCCCAATCTATCTGCAAGGTTCTACTAACCTGTCTGTTTCGGAGGTGGAAAGCACAGGTCTGGGTCTTAGAAGGATTTAGTTTCAATTGATTGTCCCTGTAATAGGCAGTTGATTCTTTCAGAGCATCAGTTAGCTTCCGCTCCACCCTCTACAGGTAGAGTTTATAAACGTACAGTGTAACGTTTGCGTGATTAATTTCATAGCAAAACTAGTCTTGTAGACATCTGTCCCTACAATGTAAGTTTTCACTACTTTATAAATCCGAAGCAACGATTTTGTCGACATTTAAAATTACATGCTTTTCATGCAATGAAGAGAACAAAATCCACCCGCAGAAGCTCAGTGGCAGACGTCAACTTAAGAGCCTGTCTTCCAAGTAGCATCACTCGAGACTTGTACCAGACGTTGATCCTTACTGAAATACAAAATAAGTAATATTAGTTGACATTCTATGTTTTTATGTTACACGTTTAAATAAAACGGCAACGAAAAAAAAATTTGTCAAAATAAATTTCGCCGCCAAACGGCAGTCATCATAAGGGTGCAACAGTCGTAAGAAATACCACGTTTCTTACTTAGCTGCCACCCTTTCTTAGCATCGTCAAAATATTAAAAGAGATGACAAATTTTATCTTCAGTTCTCATTAGGCTGAATTTCATTGACATTGCTCATTAATACAACAGGCTTAAAAATAAATTTACCACGAAATGCGTTGAGGAGCTCTCCTGAAGCGATACGTGGTCACTCGATGCTATGGTGAGTGTGCGAGCCAGCTTGCACGAACAGCTGTGCTCAGCTGCTAGGCTGTACCTGTGAAAGCTGGTTGTCCCGACAAGAGCCGCAGGATCAGTGCCAATGTCACCCTGTGTAAGTGTTCCAAACCTGTCCTCATATAAATGGCTCATTCCCCGCCCGATCTGCGCCAAAAATTCTATTTCTTCCAAACACTTAGCTATCTGGATCTCCCACTTCTGTCAGTTCAACTTCTGGCGGAGCCCTGCATATAGCATAAATTTGGAGGAAATCTTTGATAACGAGTAGACACGATCCCCTTCTTAGAGAATGGGTAATATAATATATAACAGAGACATTTGCAGTAGCTACAGTGCCGTAATGTAGTCGTCAAGTGCAGCCAAACTTTGTTATCTTTGACCAGTACAGTATAGACCCTGAGTAACGGAGTACCTTAGTACCAACAATATTAGCTAATAGTTCCTGTCATCACGGCAAATCCAATTTAATAAATAGCAAAAAGCTCATATTTGATTTTAAAGAGTTACATTACCTGATCTTAAGGAAGATTTTTCCATCTGTATTATAGATCTTCAGAATTTGACAATGATTTTATGACGTTATTTTTTCACGTATTGCTACAACTGTATTATATATAATATTCACTCTGCCTTATGCAGACAGAGTAGTGGTTTAATTGGCTACAGCAGTCCTTTCTCCCTTTCTTGGGGCTTTTGTTCCGCTTCAACGCGGGGTGGACCGTGTTACGATTGATTTGGCAGTGTTGGTTGCAGAGGGTGGCTGGCTGCCCTTCCTGCCACCACCCCGAACGTCTCCAGGACGGAAATAGTGTACCCCAGGTGTCTGCATTTAGTAAAGCCATGTAATAGTGCGCACGTTTTTCAAATGTCTGCGAGTCGTCTGACTGAGACGGAACGTGGGGACCAGCCCGGTATTCACCTAGCGGGATGTGGAAAACCGCCTAAAAACCACATCCAGTTGGGCCGGCATACCGACCCTATTCGTTAATCCGCTGGGCAGATTCGGTCCAGGTCCGGCGCGCTACCTCGGCTACCCTGTTGGGTTAACTCGCAATAGCAATAAAGAATAACATATCCATCAGAGGTGATGATTCCATATTTGTGAGTGAAAGTGCAGTGTCAGTAACGACGGACGGCTGTAAATATACCTTCTCGTAATCACGCCGAGAGAGCGTTAGAAAACAGAAGGAGAAGTAGATGTATGGTCATTTCAGTTTCGATAGACATCTGGAATCAAAAGCCTGCAAACAAGCGAAAGGAGCTAGACCGTGTAGCTGCAAATAAGCTTGTCTTTGTCGATCACATCAGTATAGAGTCAGCTTAGCGATGATAGTTACTAGCAGCAAAAAGACTGCTACGAGTGACTGGCATGCACTAGCTCGGCTCCCAAATTTACCTAAAATTCGGAGGTGTTACTATTCAATTAGGATGTTCTATACATTCGAGATTCTTGAGATGATTGTCCAGTGTCACATGAGCAATTTATTTTGAGTGTATCTCACTTGAATCTAGTCTTTAAATGTAAAACTTTCGAACAAAGGGCAGCATCGCCTACAGCCATGCCCCCGAGATCACTGGGTTCCAGCGGAGAACGTAAATTGTGACCGCATCGCCCGCCACCGCTGACTTCAGCGCACTCGTCAAGGTTGAGGTTAGTTCCGGTCCGTAGTCACAGGGCACGCTCCTACTTGTTGCCCAGACCGTAACTGATGCTGTTCAAGGCAGCAGTGAAGGACAAAATACAGGAAACTCCGGAGGGTAATTAGAGTGAGGTCCATGCTCTGAACAAATCATTAGAAGAACCTGAGGATAGGACGCGGTTTCTCCAACAGAAACTTGCTGAGACGTCTGACGAGCTCGAACAGTATCAGAGACCCAATAATCCCAGGCAGTTCGGTTTTCCAGAGAACAGCCGAGAGAATACAGACCAATTATTGACGTATCTTGCCCGCGATAAGTTATGGCTGCGGGCGACACTGAATGACATTTTTTCTACTGTTGCTGGGAGTCCAGCCGGGTGCAGTCATTTTCGTAACACGACATTTCGACAACTTATCTTGCCTTCATCTTCAGGTGATACCTGTAGAATTAACCTCTTCGCTAGATTCAGCCTCCGTTATACTTCGTTTGTCAGCCACTTTTTCTTACATTGCCCATTCATGTCCCAAGGAGTGCACTGGTCGGGGGAGGGGGGGGGGGAGAAATGGGACGGGGGTGGGTCACTGCCAGGTGCTGGGCGCAAAAGCTTGGTCCCACAATACCACTGTGGCTTGCAGCGGGAGCACCGTAAGTCGGTCTCGGCCGACGCTGTGATATTAATTGTCTGAGTTCCGTGTCCCAAGCTTTGCTGACAGTGAATGGAGTGTGTCTGTTGACCAGCCCGTCAACTATTCGTATTTCAGTAGCCTCCTTCAGAACACTTTCCCAAAACGACGAGCTCTGCCTTAGCACTTCGGTTATCTTCATACTTCACGGAGTCCCCTGTACAGTGCACTGTTATGCAACCGCAAGCACTGTCGGTGCATAAGTTTCGTGTGTCTTCTGTCCAGTCACCGTGACGTACCCCTTACCACATTTACGTGGAATGCAGTAAAGACCTGGACTAAGGAGCATTAAGATATCTTTCACCATACCTAATTGGGAACGGGTTTTTGGAGATGGAGGGAAAATGTATTTAATATTACGTCGAGCCAGAATTGTGCCGATTTTGTTCATACTTTGCTGGCGTGCGGCAGATACTTCACTGTATTCTGCTCCTCTTCGTCTTCTGTCTACTTGGCTTCTACTTCCAGGCAGAAAGCAGGTCGGATTAGTTTCTCGTCGTATCTGTTCTTTTTTGGAACATGATGAAGGTGGTTAAGTCACCTCAGCAGGATTTGTTCGTCCGACATTTGTAATGTGTCAGACAAATCCAACACCTTACATGAAAACCCTGACATGATAAGCAAATCCAGTAGTATGTCACATAGATCCGTATAAATCGTGACATTAAATTAACCAAAGTAATACGAGTAACGAGTGAGCAAATGGAATACCACAGACTAACACAAGAATGCCTAAATGCATGTCGTACCTTCCCACCGTGAGGCAGACGCAGTTCCGAGGGGAGAAACGAGGACAGAAGCCGAGAGCAGAACCGTGTTAAGCTAGGAAAGAGAGGGGCTGGGCACCCACGCTGCGAGCCTACCTGTACAACTATACAGCCCGCACGTTTTAGCGTCAGGCTTTTTCGCGTCTCAGGTATGTCAAGGACAACCCCTAGCCCATGTTAAAAGCTAGAGCCCTGCAGAAAAGCAGTATAGATCTTACGATAACACAGAAAGGGCCACTACCACCCGCAAGTTTTAGCGTGAGACTTTTTCGCGTGTCTGTTACATTAGGATCACTCCCCAGCCCATGTTAAAAGATAGAGCCCTCCAGAAGAGCAGTATAGATCTCATGATAACGCTAAAAGGACCACACTAGCTGCAGGTTTTAGCGTGAGACTTTTTAGCGTCTCTGTTACGTTGCAAACTTTAAAAACATTGCCCCACCACGAAAAGTATAACGTTTCTCATTGGATAGACAGAATTTTTGTAGGCGGAGCTGAAGGTTAACATTGAGACCCTGATTGGTCAGATGAAAACATAGCCAGATAGTTTTTTTTGCTAACTTCGGTAAATTGTAGTAAGGAGAAGTTAAGAGAGAGTTGGTTCCGAGACGGCGAGCTGGATGGCTGCTGCGCCGGCCGCTGCCGCCCTGACGCTGCTTAAACACCGACAAGGTAATGAACGCACGCGATGCCGCATTTTTGAGCGCATAAGGCTGCACTCAGAACTGCAGAAGTCTCATCTGTTACATCCCGTTTTTTTCGTAATACTAGTGACGATCACTAATTAAAACTCATGGTCTTCACATTTGCCACTTGAAGTAAAGATCTGAAACGCGATGATTTTTCTATTTTATAGTTATTGAGAAGCCACATCAGCCACTGTAATTTACGACAAGTTAGATAAGTAATTGAAGATAATTGAGGGTCACTGTAGACCATTTTGATAGTTTTCTCTTTTGTGAAACTTAATTTAAACCTAGATTATAGATGTGATATGGCATAGGTCATCCTTCGATCGATTGTAGAACTTGGAAACCCATTTAGGGAATATTCGTTCACATTTTTGTTGAACGCTGTTGGTTTTTACCATCCTGTATTAAAACATTTCCTTTTATCAATAGTGCTATTTATAAACGATGTTTTGTGATTAGAATAAATTACCAATGGTAAACTTAACTGCTTTTTCGACGTTATTTTACCAGCTAACTAAAAATAGGAAAGCCTTGAACCCTTTGCACTATATTTAGTTAGAATTAAGATTCTTTTACAGGGAGTGCAGTGGAGGTGACGCTGAGATCATTTAGTATTTGGTTATATCATCGCTAGTCTCACTGAACTCTTCTGAATTCTACATGTCATGTGTGGTCTGGCGTCTCCTTACCAGCAGCAGGTCCCAGGTTCAAACTAGTTAATTCCCTAAAAAACACGCTCAGAGCGTCGTTGCGCGAAAGTGGTAGGGAGACACGATATAGCACAATCAGACACCAGCATGAATGTTTAGACATTGAGCGAGTCCTGTGTACCAGTGTACGTAGCACACCCTCGCTCTATGAAGGATGATGGCAGCTGGCAGCGTGGAGGTGCAAATCACTGTGTGTAGCTTTAATGTACACACCTCTAGTACCGTCCGTTCTGCACCTGACTAAGACGTCTAAAAAGAGGAGTTCGCCAATCAGTTCCACCTCCATCTTGAATATGACGCTAGGGTGCAGAGAGTTCAGATGTTGGTGAAACTCCTGTTACCTTTCAAACTCACGTGGCAACACCACAAACGTGTCATATACGTTTACGTATAGATGTTTCCAGAGGATTTTCTTCGAATTCTTTCATAAACAAGTTTGCCACAACTGGTGACAGAGGGCTCCCCGTGGTGACGCCATCCGTCTGTTCATAACAGTCGCCATTGAAGAGAAAAAATGTTGCGCAATGATAAGCAACTAGTTCCATAAATGAGATTTAATTTCTTGACCGGTAATGCGATAAGCATAACCTTCTGAAGAATGGAACTAAGTGTCCGAAACCGATAAAGAAATGAAATTTAATTTATGCGAGTGGCTGCTTATCATTACTTTACATACAACTACAGTTGCTGAGCATGCATAAAATACTAAATGTAGAAAAAAATGTTGATTTGAGGACAAATTCGAAGAAATTAGCCTTTTTAGGTCGAATTGAGGGACTTAATAAACGACACTCTGGTACAGAGGTATACTACATCAAAGCTCACTATCAGACATGGAGGCGTAGTTCTTACATCTATTGAATGAAATGTTTGCAGTTCCTGATGTGGTGCTGACGTTTACCGACGTAGGGGCTTAATACTACCGTTAGATGTTTGGCTAGCTGGTACGTTGGCGTGCCTTTGTTGCTTATGCTGGGACCTACGAGAACATCCCGTTTGTGAAACTTTGGTAAACTATAGATCCTTGATGGTACAGCAGCTCGTGGTCGAAGTTTCCTGACGATTTCCTTCTGCAGGGACTGGCGTACAAGTTTAGTACTCTTCTTCTTCACTCTGATGGTCAGACCTTCCTGTAATTTTCTGTATGCTGGACCCTCGAGAAGGTCATACATTTGGCGATTGTTCTCTGACAGCAGTAGTAGTACAGTGGCATTTCCTTTGTCCGCAGGTAGAATGACTATTTCAGAATCGTTCCGTAGTTCTCTAATGGTACTCTTCCCACTTTCGTGAGGTTCGTCCCTGGTGGGATGACTCTTGCGAGCACACGGCATGTGTCCCGATGTATCTCATTCACATACAAACGGTTCAAATGGCTCTAAGCACTATGGGACTTAACATGTAGGTCATCAGCCCCCTAGAGATTAGAACTACTTAAACCTAACTTGACCTAAGGACATCACTCACATCCATGCCCGAGGCAGGATTCGAACCTGCGACCGTAGCGGTCGCGCGGTTCCACACTGTAGAGCCTAGAAGCGCTCGGCCACACCGACCGCCTCATTCACATGCACACTAGAATGTCCCAGAAAGAAACACCTGACTACATACTGAGACTTAAAACTCGTTAATTTATCTGAACTTGCAACTGAGGTGCAATTAATGGTTTCGGGGGACATCTTCGATTCCTTTCTCAGACATCAGTTCAGTCAACAATGTGACAAATATGTTCCCCCGAAGACAGGAAAAGTAAGAAAGAAACGTGCTCCTTGGCTAACTGGAGAATTGAATCAAATCAGGGATCTCAGAGATGTTGCGCATCTGGCATACAAGCTACGCCCTAACCATGAAAAATCGTATTGCGTATAAGGAGAAGGGGAATAGTGTCAGTCAAGCCGTGGGAAATTCTAAACTCAAGCATGCCCGTACATTAAACGACAACAGAAGTAGACCAGCTGTCCCATGGAAACATCTGCCTGATCGTGATATTGGCAATGTAAAAGCTGAAGCCGATGCCACCGCCCCAGGTAACGAACTGAAGCGATACTTCACATTACCTACAACCACAACTGAAACAAATTGATTGCTTTAGGAGGGTAAACGACTCTAGGCATGAAAAACACTCTCTGAAGCATGGTACTTGCAATACCGCCAAACAAGTCATCATGCGGATCTGATGAAGCCTACTATTGACCAACTAATGCCAGCTATAACACATATCTTCAGCCACCCCTTAAACACAAGAGGTTCGTTGAAGCCTGGAAAAAGGGACTAGTTAACCCCCTACCTAAAATAGACATTGTCACAGCACCCTATGGTTACCTATCTATTTGCACTGTTCTTGCAGTGCCCAAGGCGTTAGAATATGTAGTTCACGACCAACAAACAATCTACCTATCATTAAACAACCTACTGAACGATGAGATTTCCGTAAACATAACAGCGAAACATCTGCGTTAATAAAGTTAGCAGATGAAGTGAAGCTTGTCATCGATGCACAAGAACGACTGTCAAGCAACTTGCATGCACAAGACGCGACAATAAGAGACTCTCATACACCAGAAGCGACTACCGTGTGCTACTTGGACTTTAGCAAAGACTTTGCCACTGTCGATTACTTGCCAAACTTTGCACCCAACGTTTTTCTGCAAGTGCAGTGCAATGGTTCGCCCATACCAGTCGTCTGGCCAGTAATGCGTCATACCTGGCATCATGAAGTCACAATGGAGTCAAATAGTATCAGGCGTCCCCGGAGTTCATTGTACGTAAACGATGTGTCATCAGCTTTGCTCTATTCCAAATATCATACGTATGCACATGACCATAAATTGTATAGTGCAAAAGCAAAAAGCAAAAACGCTGAAGGCAGCTATCGGCAATCTCAGTACCAACCTGTGTGCATTATAAAAGTGGGCGCAGGGTATAGGGTTAAGGCTCAATCCATCCGAAACCCAAGCGTTACGGTTGCTCATACTAGATTCATTAGCTATAAGTATCGGGAATCCTTAGCATCATTAACCCCAAATGGAGCAGATATCAACATCTCTCCGTCAGCAAAGAGTCTAGTAGTAATAAGACATGAATATCTAAAGTGAATGGAGCATGCAACTATAATATGGAAGAAGGATCAGCATCCCTCCATGTCTTACAAAAATATAAAAATCTCTCCCCTCTTTGTCTGAAAAGTAAATTTGTACAAACAAACAGTTATTGACTACAGCGATTTTATGCTACAAGATATTTCTGAGGAACGCTCACGGTGCCTAGAACTGTACGGATGTCTGCGTTCGTTACATGTGTGATTCTCTACTCTTTGACCATATTCCACCATCATATGCGGACCTATCCTGGCTGAGTGCAGACAAGCCCAGAGATTTCCATGACTTCTGTCTTCTCTGGTGTCTTGTCAACGTACACTGTCCCTGATATCTCTACTCGGCGTTAACAATCTTTTCTGGATAACATGGCAGAAACACTCGTTCCCATCAGAGGAAAATTCTTTCTTTCGCACTCCATCGATCATCCACTTTCTCGAAGACTTTCTCACTAGGAGAAACCTGACTCTGGAATAGCCTATCGTAACATATTAGAGAACTCACTAACATCACAAGCTTCAGAAGACAGTTAACGACATCTCTATTGAAGCAAAAATGATATGATTGTCCCTGTGTGCACTCGTTACCCCTGTACATCCTATTTTGCAGCTAGGCCTCCCTCGTTTCCCAGCATTCTTAGCTGATGCAGTCTGCTTAAAGGTCCTTTCCCGAGAAGAAGCTCTATCAGGAAACATCTATTTTGTACACCTATAAATTCTTTTTATACCTGCTATTATCATTATCTTATTATTGTCATTGTTGTTATTAATGTTTTGATGCCGGCCGGGGTGGCCGAGTGGTTCTAGGCGCTACAGTCTGGGACCGCGAGACTGCTACGGTCGCAGGTTCGAATCCTGCCTCGGGCATGGATGTGTGTGATCTCATTAGGTTAGTTAGGTTTAAGTAGGTCTACGTTCTAGGGGACTGATGACCTCAGTAGTTAAGTCCCGTAGTGCTCAGAGCCTTTGAAACATTTTTGCAAGTTTTGATTTTCATTATTAGTGACAGCAGCAGCAGTAGTAGTAGAAGAACTGGCAGTAGTAACTTTATTAGCTCATGGTCAGTAATATTTACTCACGCTGTTTCTATAGACACTCGAATAATTTTAATATTACTTGTTATATTTATTTCTGAGGTAACTATGGCGTAAAAAAGTTCTTTTGTATGCGAGTAAGTGATGTAAGCGAGGTCATGATGGCACATCAGTTTAAATAAATAAATAAATAAAATTAACAGACCAATCAAGAAGGCTGGGTGGGTATTTTTGCTAGAAAGAGCATACGAATATTTGCTAACATCCCATTTAGTCAGTGAACGAACATGACCTAGTTCTAGTATGACGAAACTAGGTGACTTATGGGCAAAATGTAAACGGTTTGTAAATCGCGCTCTGGAGAATAATGTGACCAGTAAGTGGATTAAAGACGGAAAAGACCACCACGGTTTAGTGACAAAATTCTGAAAATGCTGAGAAAGAAGAGACTGTGTGCGAATGATGACAGGGAGAAGTTAGTAGAAATTCCTACTTCTTCGGTGCGTGAAGCATTCAGAAACTTCTACCGTGCTACTTTAGCAAAAGGCCGTGCTGAGAACCCGAGAAAATTCTCGTCTCACGTACAATCGTCTGCCCACTCATTCACTGAACTCTGTGGTATAGCAATAGAAGACAGCAAAAGGAAAGCCGAATTTTAATTTTTCTCTTTTACAGATTATTCTCGCAGCGGGATCGTTCAACCAAAACATCATGCGACCGTCGCGCGCACTCCTATGGAGGACTCAATGATTGGCATCCTTGGCGTAGAGAAGCAACTGAAAGATAAGAGAAGAAATAAATCGACGGTTCGAATGGACTCTCAGTTAGGTATTAAAATTAGTACTGCACGGCCCCAGCACCGCATATGCCTTGAATCTGTCTCCCAGCGTGAGGTCCCAACCGACTAGGGAAAAGCACATACTGTAACTCCTATTTATAAAAAAGGGTAAAGGAATTGAACCGCAAAATTACAGGCCAATGTAATAAATATCGGTTTGCTTCAGGATTCTTGAATATATTCTCAATTAAAGCTCCTTGACACGGAAAAGCTTAGAAACCATCGCTCGTGGGAACACCGCTTGCTCTTTTTTCATATAATATTCCGGAACTATGGATGAACGCTAACTGGCAGATTCTGTATTCCTAAAATTGCGAAAAACGTTTGACACGGTGCCCCACTGCAGAATGTTAATGAAGACGAGCATACAGAATAGGTTTCCATGTTTGTGAGAGGGTCGAAGACTGCTGAAGTAATAGGACCCAGTACGTTGTCCTCTACAGTGAATATTTATTAGAGTTAAGAGTATTGTCAGGAGTGGCCCAGGGAAGCGTAATAGAACCGATCTTATTCCCAACATACTTACACTCCTGGAAATGGAAAAAAGAACACATTGACACCGGTGTGTCAGACCCACCATACTTGCTCCGGACATTGCGAGAGGGCTGTACAAGCAATGATCACACGCACGGCACAGCCGACACACCAGGAACCGCGGTGTTGGCCGTCGAATGGCGCTAGCTGCGCAGCATTTGTGCACCGCCGCCGTCAGTGTCAGCCAGTTTGCCGTGGCATACGGAGCTCCATCGCAGTCTTTAACACTGGTAGCATGCCGCGACAACGTGGACGTGAACCGTATGTGCAGTTGACGGACTTTGAGCGAGGGCGTATAGTGGGCATGCGGGAGGCCGGGTGGATGTACCGCCGAATTGCTCAACACGTGGGGCGTGAGGTCTCCACACTACATCGATGTTGTCGCCAGTGGTCGGCGGAAGGTGCACGTGCCCGTCGACCTGGGACCGGACCGCAGCGACGCACGGATGCACGCCAAGACCGTAGGATCCTACGCAGTGCCGTAGGGGACCGCACCGCCACTTCCCAGCAAATTAGGGACACTGTTGCTCCTGGGGTATCGGCGAGGACCATTCGCAACCGTCTCCATGAAGCTGGGCTACGGTCCCGCACACCGTTAGGCAACATCGTGCAGCCCGCCTCCAGTGGTGACGCGACAGGCGTGAATGGAGGGACGAATGGAGACGTGTCGTCTTCAGCGATGAGAGTCGCTTCGGCCTTGGTGCCAATGATGGTCGTATGCGTGTTTGGCGCCGTGCAGGTGAGCGCCACAATCAGGACTGCATACGACCGAGGCACACAGGGCTAACACCCGGCATCATGGTGTGGGGAGCGATCTCCTACACTGGCTGTACACCTCTGGTGATCGTCGAGGGGACACTGAATAGTGCACGGTACATCCAAACCGTCATCGAACCCATCGTTCTACCATTCCTAGACCGGCAAGGGAACTTGCTGTTCCAACAGGACAATGCACGTCCGCATGTATCCCGTGCCACCCAACGTGCTCTAGAAGGTGTAAGTCAACTACCCTGGCCAGCAAGATCTCCGGATCTAGTCCCCCATTGAGCATGTTTGGGACTGGATGAAGCGTCGTCTCACGCGGTCTGCACGTCCAGCACGAACGCTGGTGCAACTGAGGCGCCAGGTGGAAATGGCATGGCAAGCCGTTCCACAGGACTATATCCAGCATCTCTACGATCGTCTCCATGGGAGAATAGCAGCCTGCATTGCTGCGAAAGGTGGATATACACTGTACTAGTGCCGACATTGTGCATGCTCTGTTGCCTGTGTCTATGTGCCTGTCGTTCTGTCAGTGTGATCATGTGATGTATCTGACCCCAGGAATGTGTCAAAAAAAGTATCCCCTTCCTGGGACAATGAATTCACGGTGTTCTTATTTCAATTTCCAGGAGTGTAAATGATCTAACGTTGAGAGTGAGAACCAATATGCGGCTGTTTGCTGACGATGCTGGGGTTCACGGGAAGGGATCGATTAATGACTGCACGACAATAGAAGATGACTTAGATCAAATTTCTAGTTGGTGTAGTGAAGGATAGCTAGCTCTAAATGTAGAAAAATGTTAGGTAATGCTGATGAGTAGCAAAAACAATCTCGTTATGTAGTATGTTAATCGTGTGCTACTTGACGCGATCATCTCGATTGAATATCTAGGCGTATCGCTGCACAGCGATATGAAATGGAACGAGACCGCATACAGAGCGCTAGTCCAATCCATTCTTGAGTGCTGCTCGAGCGTGGTGATCCCCACCAGGACGGATTAAAGGAAGACACAGAAACAATTCAGGGGCTCGCTGCAAGATTTGTTAACTGTAGGTTCTATCAATTCGCAAGTATAACGGAGATACTTCAGAAACACAAATGGGAATCCAATGTAAGAAGTAAATGTTCTTTTCGATGAAAGCTGTTGACAAAAATTGGAGAACTGACATTTGAAGCTATCTGCAGAACGATCCTACAGTCGCCAACGTACCTGTCGCGTATGGGCCACAAATGTAAGATGAGAGAAAATCGGGCTCGTACCGAGGAATACAGACTGGCGTTTCCCACGTGCTCTATTTGGGAGTGGAATAGAAAGGGAAATGGCTAGTAGTGGTATAACGTACCCTCCGCCACGCACCACACGGTGGCTTGCGGTGTTGATACGTAGGAGCAGATATATATTCACCTTACCGTGTGTCCATCCTTAGTTTTTTCAATCACAGTCATGTACCGTTACGTGAAGAGAGTTATCGGGCTGGGAAGGTTTTGAATGTAGTCACATTTTCCCTTGTGCTATGAGTATGTATAGATGAAGAACGAAATTGATAGGTGCAGAAAGGAAAGGCGACCAAAGTGGCAGGCATAGACCTAATAACCAAACTCATTAGATGGTGGTACCTTGTAGTCGAACTATTGTAATAATAATTATTAGTTGTCCATGCACAATTACTTTCCGTCTGAACAAGAACTGAAGCGAAAATTTATATTTACCCAAATAAACAGTATTGGTCAAAATGCTATTCAAAAGTGAAACATATTACACGTCAAGTACGTAGTAGATTGCAGCTGTATTTTAAATGAGAATAACAGAGGTGTCAAACGCGTGGCGTAGAACGACGAACCCGTGAAAAATTTAACCGAAGAGAGTATCTCTCAAACAGAACTTTGAAACTGTATCAACTCGTCAATAAACATCAGGAATTCCAAGAAATTGATTCACTTCCAAAACTAAAACGTCTCACATGTTCACAACCCCAGCAGAATATTGGTTACATTAATACAGAGGGGTCCAAATATTGTAACCACTGTTTAAAGGTCTATAACTTGCAAACTAATTGCCAGAGTTGTCTCATTTTTGGTGAGAGTGTAGCTTAAAGTCCAACTTAAAGACATCACTGTAGAAGTTCGAAATGGTTACCATTAAAATCCACACACAAACGATGCCACCGAATTGTAGCACGAACTACTGACTGCAACGTGTTCAGTTCGATATTTGCACATGAATTTACGATGGATTCTCGACGTTAATCCAATGTGCGTGGCTTTTGTCGATAAACAACGTCTCTTAGTGCTCCCCATAGGTAAAAGTCCACAGGAGTTAGGTCTGTGGAACAGCAGCCCTACCGCCTATCCATCTTCCTGGTAGATTTTTGTCGAGATACGCCCTAACATGATTTTGGTAGTGGACTGGGGCACCATCTTGTTGAAAGTAAACTCTTCCGTCTCCATACAAGTCTCGGAT
Source organism: Schistocerca gregaria (assembly GCF_023897955.1). Lineage (NCBI taxonomy): Eukaryota > Metazoa > Arthropoda > Insecta > Orthoptera > Acrididae > Schistocerca > Schistocerca gregaria. Next base: position 892,021,102 of record NC_064922.1, read on the forward strand.
GGCAAGTAAAATGGATGTCTGAAGCTTCTGAAGATACAGCTCACCGGTAACTGTGCTGTCAAAGAAGAATGTCCCAATCAAGCACCGATAAGACAGCCCACACCACACGTTTGCTCCTGGCAAATTCACGGCCTTGTCTACATGGACGATCGGATTTCGGCCGCCCAGTACTTGCAATTGTGGCGATTTACTGTACCACTGAATTTGAATTGTGCCTCATCTGACCACACAATCATCTCTGCAAACTCTTCATCGTTGCGCACCATGTTAGTAAACCACTCGCAGTACTCCATTCTGCGATCTGGGTCGCCGTCGTTCATCGCATGTAGCAGTCGTGGGATGTGGCACTTCTACTTTGCTGTCTTCAAAACGCTAAAGGATGTCGTTTATCGACAAAAGCCACGTGCTTTGGATGAACTTAGGGAATCCATCGTATATTCATGTGGAAATATCGAACTGAACACGTTGCAGTGAGTAGTTCGTGCTGCATTTCGGCGTCATCGTTTGTGTGTGGGTGTTAACGCTGACCATTTCTAACACCAACAGTGATATCTTTAAGTTGGACTTTAAGCTACACTTACACCAAAAGTGAAACAACTACGTCAATTAGTTTGCAAGTTATGGACTTTTAAAGAGTGAATACATATTTTTAGACCCCTCTGTATTATGAATTAATGTTGAAACGCGACGCAATCAGCAACTGTACACTCAAAAGAAAGCGCTTTGAGTGAGGTTATGACCCTTTGCGAGTGACTGACGTGATTATCATACGTACATATTGTTGTGTGATGTTTTATAGAAGATCTGGAAAAAGAAAATATGTTCTGTACATTGTTGCAGAATCTTTTCTTTTCTAACGAAGCGCAAACGTTATGATGCAGGTGCTCCGCGCTCTAAGTTTCACCCAAAATTTACTTTGTTACAAAAGGATGAAAGTTATTACATGGAACTAACTTTGTTGCATTTCGCGGTAGCTGTTAATTATTTCTCGAATCATATAACAGAGGGTATTGCGTGAATAAAAATACATGGCTGACTTTTTATTGTTATTTTAAGCTGTTATCATTTTGCACGTTGCTGGCTGCAAATAGCATGTGGCGTACGCCCTTGTGCAACAGCGTGAAACGAGCGTCAAGTGTGTCTGATGATTAGTGTCGGTCGGAGCTAATGGGGTGCGGTCGGCGACTAACAGACAAGCTGCAGTTTACTGCTGGCTAGGAGAACTGGAGCTGGGGCCGCTGGAATCACATTGGGACGGAGCAGGATTCGAATCCCTTTCCGTCTATCCAGATTTTTGATGCTTAACTCTTATGACTAACATAGGGTTAACTCCTCAGGGGTAAGTCACTGTCAGTTTCCTGCCTCGTGCTAATTTAATTCGAGCTCGTGTTCCGGCTGTAGTAATCTCGTCCTCGTTGAGACATTAAACCTAAACTCTGCTCCTTTTTACTATGCAGAACGTCGTTGAGACATTAAACCTAAACTCTGCTCCCTTTTTCTATATAATTTGTTTCCGTAATGTTATGAAATTCACATTGGGGTACAGTTATGTGATAAAGTTTGAAGCTTTCAGTACGTTGTCCTTCCCACTACGTGATCATGCGTGAGAAGTCTTTATACCATATAACAATGAACTGTTATGTTACACAAGTCATTTACTTGATTTTGTATGTTAATTTATTTACGCTGATGAACGAAAACATTATGACCATTGCACCGCGAGACTGACTACTGTCTGGAAAAGAACATGGGTGGAAAAGACGCGAATGGGGAATCATTCTAGCCACAGTATGGGCCCGAGATGGGGAAATACACTGGCATTAGCGTAACGACAAAGCGCAGATTGTTCTGACCCAGTCCCTGGGAATGAGCCTCTCAGAAAGGACGAAGCGTAGAATGTATTGAAAGTGGTTCGTGGCCACTGAAACCACAATTAGCCGACAAGGTGTTGCAAGTCATCATACAACGAGGAGGTCTGTAGCAGCCACGGTTTATTTTTCGGGCCCGCGCTTTTCAGGAACTCTGGATACATTTCGCCGAAAACAGTCGCTTTGTTTGTACCTACACTTGCCAAAGTGTCCATCAGCTCATCGGTTGTGAACTAGTGTGAGAGCTTTGCATGGGGGACTCGCTGAGAGCGTTTAGATCGTAACTGTTTCTTCACGGGTGTAATGACGTTCTTGTTCATAGCTGCTTGAGAGTTCTGCAACAATCGTGTCCCGACATCGTTCGGTGTGATGCTGTGTTGTGATCTCTCAGGGCTACAATGTGCATCCAGTTTCTTCATTAACTTCCACGCTTTACGACTCTAATGGTTGGAGTCGAGGCTCCCTGCTGCTTCTTGCCATTTCCCTCTTCTATGGTTATTCAGAGCTTGACGAAGTTTAGTCAGCTGTTATACATGAAAGTGTAAGTTGCTATTCCTCTTACAGCTCATCTCATTCATAGGACCATCCTGGGATGTAGTGCTACCTCTGTAGTGTGGGTATCGTGCTTTTTGGTACCTCTTTGACAGCTTTAGAAAATCCCTCATAGTTCTTAGTTTGCACAGGCATAAAATCAACAATCTCGTCGAGTTTTTCAGCATTTTGTTGCCAGGAATTAATGAGAATCTGAATCTGATTTCGTAAAAAATTGGCAAAAGTTAACCATTTCGCCCGCAGTCGGTACCTGTCTGATTGGTGATGTCCGGATACGCCGTCATCCAGGCGAATGATTGATCTGAATATGGTCAAATGTCTGTGTTATAAACTCTGAATTGTGCCACAGTGGTTTGAGAAGCATGATAGTGAAGTTGCGCTGATATCTTAACTTACAGATTCGTCTCATCTGAACCCGGGGAAACCATTCTCGGACACCATTGGAAACCAGCTCCACCCCCACATACCAACACACAACCGAAAACTGACCAAAGTCTTGTCGACACCAAGTCACGTAGAGCAGGTGCTGTATTTCTTTCCAAAAGTGAAACAACGTGTTGTTAAGCAACTGGCCCAGAATGGTTTCGTCTTGTCAGTATAGACCACACGAACTACTCCCTCTGCAAGAGATAACCAATATGGTGGTAGGAGGCCGTAGATAATTTCATCGGTGTTTTTCTGGTACATGAATGTCTTGAACACGTAAGCACCTTTGTACTGTTTGAAATTACAAGCGCGCAGTGTCAACAGAGATGCCGTGTCGCCTGTAGGTTTGCCTGGACCCTCTTTGCTTTCCAAGGTGCGCGGTAGATGATGTGCACTGTTTATCGTAAGATGAGGAGACACAGTGGTCGAAGTTGAAGTACGGCATACGGCTGCAGTTATATTCTGAGGAAGTGGAATATGTTGATTCACCTATCCATCATTTGAGAAGAGGGAAGAGATTGAAGCACTTTGAGAATAATATTTCATTACGATTATTTTGATGACTAACAGAAGAGCATTTAACTTGAAGTAATTGATGTAAGATTTTTTATTTTATTGTGGCAGCTTGTAGTCACACTTTCTTGGTTCAGACATCCAGAAACTAGAGAATAGGAGAAGATAAAGAGCCATGCATAATTTTCAATTTGAATTTGGGTGTAGGAATAACTGCTGAACATTTTATGTCATTTTATGTGTCACATTTCGAGATCTCATATGATAAAGACTACGTACGTTTGTCCACCCAAGAAATGTAATTTTTGTGTATTAATGATTTTGAAGCAAATAAAGAAATACTTTTTCCATACAGAACTTTTCTAATCAGAAAACATTTGATGTTGGAATTTATTGTCATTGTTTGCATCCAAAGTCCATTCCAAAATAAGAGCTATCATTTCTAATTATTCAGATTTGTTATGAACCAAGTATGCTTCGTTTTTTTTTAAAGAGAGCTCATTGCACCAGGCTCATCTCAATAGCCAAATGCGATTCGTTTTCGGTACAAGAGCAGTGTCATGATGTTTCCATTCTGCCACAGGAAAACCATAATTAAATAATAAAAAGGGGAAAAGAGGAACACTGAGTTTTTGCAGGACCAATTTATCAGTTTAAAAGTTTACTGACTCTTAGTGTCGAATTCACACAGTATTCTTGCCATGATGACTGTTCAAACAGACGGGGAACCAGTGAGGCACTTTCAATTTAATTTCTCGCAGTCCGATTTCTAGCGGTCGAATTCTTATATCAATGTTTACGAATTCGTTTGTTGAAAGTTCTCGTTAGCTTAGAAGTAACTAATGTTGGCAAGCAGTAAATCTATGTTTCATTTGCCAACAATTCTGCAAGAATGTGTTGTCAGGGAGCTGTCGTCTCAAATCTATTAAATGCACTGCTCTTCTCCTATATTATTCATAATTGTGTTTTATCACTGCGCAAGTGACTAAAAATTGTATTTCTTGCCAACTATTAGAGAGGACAATTGCTATAATTTTGATCTGATCAATGTATTGATGTTTGCTAAAATGCCACGCGACACTGGAGATATTAGGCCGTGTACCATAATCAACTAGCATAAAGATGATGTCCAAAATTCAGCAGACAACATTAACCTTATTTCGGCTCATATAGTTGGTAATAAGAGGTAGCTTTGTTTAGATGCAATGATACATGACACTGTTACTTTCATACCGACAGTAAAAGAAAAATTATACTGACACTTACGAGTCAGACACGACGTGATGTTATGGAGACTTTATTTTGATACAGTTAAATTATTTTTTTTCTCTTTTCCTGTGAAAGGGATTTCGTATGCATTGAGAAAGTAGTTTATTGATAAGGCTGCGGAGAGGATACATCAGATTTGTCTTGATGTTCCAAACGATGTCTTTTGCCTGTAGATAACTGCTCGTTCACTCCAGTTACGAGGGATTCAAATTATGTTCATGTTCCTAACTCTACAGTTGTTTTTTTTTAGCAGGTCAACACAACTTTGTTTCACTTACTTCTGTTTATTCTGTGATGTTTAGCAGTAATCTTTGTACACCACCTGCTTATCGTTTACCCTCTACTTGACTTATATTTGAAGCACATTAAGCAAATGCTGCTTAGGTAAGATATCTTATTCACTAATATGTAGATTAGATACCCTTGCAGCCTCAAATTTAACTTAGGTTATGTTTTTCAGACTGACTACTGACTCTACAGCATATTTCTTTCAACAGAGAAAGGTAGCATGCTGTGCAAAACTGCTTTAACCCTTTTTCTCCTTTTTCACTTACTTTCCTTCCCAGTAGTTAGACGAGCTCGTTAAATTAACAGGAAGTAAAATGTATTAGATACAATTATTTTAGATGTGTTTCGAAGTATGTAAGATAGTTTTAAGCAGAAAAACATTAATTCATGACTGCATAAGGCAGATACATTCTTTTGCAACTGATATCTGTCACATGGATTTTCACCGGTGATGTCATTGCATGTTAATGCTGATTCATTGACAGTATTTTATTTTATAGATAAGGGACGAACTTCCATTTTTTATTTTGTGTTACACATAAGATTGTGTCATTTGTTTAAAATGAGTATTTGTGAAACTCTGACTAAACACTGTTGACTGATTCTGTAACTTTTATGGCGCACGGTGTAGCCGCGTGGTCCAGGGCGCCTTGTCACGGTCCGTCTTGCTCCTCCCTTCGGAGGTTCGCGCCCTCCCTCGGGCATGGGGGTGTGTGTTGTCCTTAGCGTAAGTTACATTAAGTATTTCGTAAGCTTAAGGACCGATGACCTCAGCAGTTTGGTCCCATAAGACCTTACCAGAAATTTTCAAAATACACTCTTGGAAATGGAAAAAAGAACACATTGACACTGGTGTGTCAGACCCACCATACTTGCTCCGGACACTGCGAGAGGGCTGTACAAGCAATGATCACACGCACGGCACAGCGGACACACCAGGAACCGCGGTGTTGGCCGTCGAATGGCGCTAGCTGCGCAGCATTTGTGCACCGCCGCCGTCAGTGTCAGCCAGTTTGCCGTGGCATACGGAGCTCCATCGCAGTCTTTAACACTGGTAGCATGCCGCGATAGCGTGGACGTGAACCGTATGTGCAGTTGACGGACTTTGAGCGAGGGCGTATAGTGGGCATGCGGGAGGCCGGGTGGACGTACCGCTAAATTGCTCAACACGTGGGGCGTGAGGTCTCCACAGTACATCGATGTTGTCGCCAGTGGTCGGCGGAAGGTGCACGTGCCCGTCGACCTGGGACCGGACCGCAGCGACGCACGGATGCACGCCAAGACCGTAGGATCTTACGCAGTGCCGCAGGGGACCGCACCGCCACTTCCCAGCAAATTAGGGACACTGTTGCACCTGGGGTAGCGGCGAGGACCATTCGCAACCGTCTCCATGAAGCTGGGCTACGGTCCCGCACACTGTTAGGCCGTCTTCCGCTCACGCCCCAACATCTTGCAGCCCGCCTCCAGTGGTGTCGCGACAGGCGTGAATGGAGGGACGAATGGAGACGTGTCGTCTTTCAGCGATGAGAGTCGCTTCTGCCTTGGTGCCAATGATGGTCGTATGCGTGTTTGGCGCCGTGCAGGTGAGCGCCACAATCAGGACTGCATACGACCGAGGCACACAGGGCCAACACCCGGCATCATGGTGTGGGGAGCGATCTCCTACACTGGCCGTACACTTCTGGTGATCGTCGAGGGGACACTGAATAGTGCACGGTACATCCAAACCGTCATCGAACCCATCGTTCTACCATTCCTAGACCAGCAAGGGAACTTGCTGTTCCAACAGGACAATGCACGTCCGCATGTATCCCGTGCCACCCAACGTGCTCTAGAAGGTGTAAGTCAACTACCCTGGCCAGCAAGATCTCCGGATCTAGTCCCCCATTGAGCATGTTTGGGACTGGATGAAGCGTCGTCTCACGCGGTCTGCACGTCCAGCACGAACGCTGGTGCAACTGAGGCGCCAGGTGGAAATGGCATGGCAAGCCGTTCCACAGGACTACATCCAGCATCTCTACGATCGTCTCCATGGGAGAATAGCAGCCTGCATTGCTGCGAAAGGTGGATATACACTGTACTAGTGCCGACATTGTGCATGCTCTGTTGCCTGTGTCTATGTGCCTGTGGTTCTGTCAGTGTGATCATGTGATGTATCTGACCACAGGAATGTGTCAAAAAAAGTATCCCCTTCCTGGGACAATGAATTCACGGTGTTCTTATTTCAATTTCCAGGAGTGTAAATGTAGCTTTTCTGTTTGCTCACATATGAAATATGTTGCAACATTTACCTCTGTGTAATTCTTTGATTGCACATATAATTAAGATTTGTGCTTGGGCACTTGCACTGTGATGGGACTAAGGAAAAAAACCTACGACTTCACGACAGTGAAAGCATAGCTCTCTTCAGCTGCACTGAAAAAAGAAACCACTTTTGTGGTTGTGGTTGTGAGAGATCTTTGGCTTTGAGTTGTGAACGAAGAATTTAACAAGCTGATACAGTTTCCTCGGAGTCTGCTCCTTGTCTACTCACACACGATCTAATCTGCTTGTGCTTCAGTTGTCGACGTCAGTGGAATGAAAACAATTTGTCTCTTACACCGAGTCTTCGACAACGATCACTTCAAAAAACGATTCTACAAGACTTTGGTTCTGTACTGTGTACAGTCATGATAGTGCCAAATTCTTTTGCAGATATTTTACCTCTGACAGTACTCTTTAGCCAAGACAGAGCAAAAACTAGTGGAGTGCAAATGTAACATATGTGAAGAAACGAATTTTTTAGCATGAAATTTTACAGACTGTGTACAGTGCGCTTTTCTTGCTGCAACTACTGTTTTGAAAACAAATTAATAAGAACTATATAACAAGAAGAGATAAAAGATTAACTTTGGCAATTCTTTTTATCATAAACATTTCCACATTTGTTAACTTGTGTATCATGGGCACTGATATTTACCACTATGTTTGTGTGCCTGTGCATAACGGTTTCTTTTCTAATCACTATTTTTATTGAATTGTTTTGAATTATGTACTTTTTCATCATCATTGTAGTAATTAGCCAAAAAATTTTAGCTTAGGTAACGAATTTGTAGATTAACCTTTGTCAATTACAAATCTCACTCTGCAAAATTCTGATCGGGGAGGCCGTGGGGTTGTGATAAGGGGCTGTAGATAATTTCATAGGCACATCTCTAGTATTTTGATGTCATGAACGCGTAACAAACTTTGTACCGCTTGAAATTATAAGCGTGCAGTGTCATCAGGGATACTGTGTCTCATGTAATCTTCCCAGGGTCATTTCTGCTGTGTAAGATGAGCGGGAGATGATGCGCACTGTAAATCGTGAGATGATGAAACACAGTGGTCGGAGTTGGAGTACGATATAGCCCAAGTGGTTCAGTTATGTCCCAAGGAGGTGGAACATGTTGATTTACTGATTAATTGTTTGTGACGAGGAAAGAGATTGAAGCATTTTGAAAAGAATATTTTATTATGATTATTTTGATGAGTAATAGAAGAGGATTCAGTTTAAGGTAATGGGTTTAAGATTTTGTAATTTACTGCGGTGCGGCAGCTTGTAGTTACGCATTCTTACTTCAGACATCTGGAGACTTGGATACAGAAAGAAAAAAACAAAAAAACAAAAAAAAAAAATAAAAACAACTGTAACACATCACATTCAATTTGAATTTGGGGGTAAGAATAACTCTTGAATATTTAATGTAATTTCTAAGAAGATCTGATTTGATGTTAAAGATTACTTACGTTTGTCCATTTAAGAAACCTAATTTTTTGTGTATTAATGTTTATGAAGCAAAGAAAGAGATAATTTCTCAATACAGAATTTTTTAAACAGAAAACTAACTGCATTTGATGTTATAATTTATCCCAAGTCATTGTCCACATCCAAAGTCCATGCCATAATATGAGTTATCATTTTTAATTATTCAGATTCGTTTTGATGCAAGTATGATTTGCTTTTGTAAAAAAAAGAGAGCTCATTGCACCAGGCTTAAATGAGTAGTTATTTGGAGCTCAGAAAATGCGACGCGCTTACAGGATAAGGGCAGTGTCATGGCGTTTCTATTGTGCAACATGTACACCAAAATAAAAAATAAAAAAATTAAAGAAAGGGAACACTTAGTTTTTCCAGGGCAAAGTTATCAGTTTAAACGTTTGATGACTCACAGCTCTGAATTCAAACAGTATGTTTGAAAAGACAGGGAACCAGATAGGCACTTTCAAGTTACTTTCTCGTAATCCGGTTTTGCGACACATTCTCGCAGTCCAGTTCTTATGTTCAGAGCTTACGGATTCCTATGTTGAAAGTTTAATTAACTTATACATACAGCGACAGCAATCAAAACTTTTAGTGAACAAGAATAACAATACTATTTTTATTAGGATAGCCTTCAGTGGAAAGCAAGAACAATGCATTTATCGAACCCACATCTTGTATTCACGGTCCCGATTGCCAGCGAGAGTTAGGACGTGCCGTGTGCACACCCAAACACCTGACCCAAGGAGAAACCCGGCTTCTCCGGTCAGCAGGCGTTGCGCGTAGCGGCGGATTAGGGGCTTACGCCTGATTGAATTTGTGAGAGCGTTTGTTGGTGAGGGGGGAGGGGAGTTCGGAAGCTGAGTAGGCAACGGTGGCGTGTGTTGGGGTAGGGGAGTGGGGGCGGGGAGAGTTAGTGAGCTAGGGGGCAGCGGTGGCCCGCCGCGGAGACGGCCGCTGCCTGCTGCTACCGAATTCTGGCCTCATACAAGAGTAGCCTCGGCAAACAGTTCCCAAGCAAGTGCCAGCTTCTTGGACAGCTTCTGCACTGATCAGGGTCATTAGTAGATTAGATTAGATGTGCTTTTGTTCCAATTGATCCATAGTGAGGAGATCCTCTGGGATGTGGAACATGTGACAAAACCTGGATACACAATAAATATTTACAAGAAAAGAAGAACAGGTATGCTTCCATAGATGTAAAATGAATTTGCCCATTTGGATGTAAAAAAATACATTTAAAAATATATAAAACTTGTCACAGAAAATTACATGCACTTTAGTTGCATATTATAGTTCTTAGGCTATTGCAGCCACTTGTCATGAATTTAAAAAAATAAAATGTAAATCATTTTACAGAACCGCATTACTGCACAATATTTGTACAGAAGTCCGGTTGTACGCAGCATTCAGATTAGATGATATTATTAATAACATATACACATCAATCGGTTTTGCTAAGAAATTCATCAATTGAGTAGAAGGATTTGCCCACCAATAAATCGTTTAGACTCTTCTCAAACTGAACTTTATTATTAGTTACACTTTTTATCGTTGCTAGCATGTTATTTAAAATGCGTGTTGAGCCAAAGTAAGTGACTTTCAATGTTTGTGAATGTTAACCTCATTTGTAGTATTGTTTCCATGAACTGAGCTATTGGTTTGAAAAAAAAAATTATCTCCAATGACAAATTTCATTAAGGAATAAATATATTGGCAGGCAGTAGTTAGTATCCCAGGCCTTTAAACAGCCCTAAGCAGGACGTTCTTGAGTTCACACCTCAAGTAATTCGTACAGCAAGCTTCTGGGCTTGGAATATTTTAAATGAGCTTAATGAATTACCCCAGAAGAAAATCCTGTATGACTTTACAGAATGAAAATTAGCATAGTACGCTACCTTTTCTAATCTTATGTCTGGTAAGATCTGTATAGCAGTTCTGTGGTGTGCTCCTACAACTTGAATTTATTATCAAGCTGTAATCCCACGAATTTAACACTGTCAACTTCTTCTATCTCTTTCTCGTCATAATTTAGGCATATATTCCTAGGAAACCTTGTAAAAGTTATGAACTGCATGTAATATCTTTTTTCAAGGTTAGTTACGAAGAATTTGCAAGGAACCATTTGTTAAGGTGCACGAAAATTTCATTCTAAGACCATACATCATACTCTACAGTGTTTATTTCATCTGAAACAAAACAAAATTGGCATCTGATAATGTTACTGATGAAAGGTCATTGATATACACAAGAAAAAGTAAGGGTCGTAACATGGAACCTGGGGAGCACCACATGTCATAGGTTCCCAGCTGGGTGATGCCTTATAGCTTCATACATCTCTCTTTCCCCCTGACAAACTTTCTTTTCTGTCAGGGATATACTATTTGAACCATTTTTCACAATGTCCTGTTACAATACAATATTCAAATTTACTTAAAAGGATGTTGTGACTTACACAGTCAAATGCCTTTGACAGATTATAAAATATACCAGTAGCCAGTAAATTATTATTTAATGAATTAAGTACATTATCATTGTGTGTGTAGATAGCCTTCTCAATGTCAGAACGCCTTAGAAATCCGAATTGTAGCTTGGATAACATTTTACTTGCGGTCAGATGATTAAGAAGACGACTGTATATTGACTTTTATAAAATTTTTGAGGATGCAGGCAAAAGTGAAATTGGATGGAAGTGTGAATGAATTTCCTTGTTTCCTTTCTTAGACAATGGCTTAACTTCAGGATATTTCAACCATTCAGAAACGTTCCACTGATAAAATATTGGTTACACTAATAACTTAAAATTTCACTAAACTCTGAAGCACGTTTTTAATATCATTATAGCCACTAGAAATTATGATTTTAAGGATGTTATAGTGAACGTTACTTCTACTGGTGTTGTGAGTTTCGTATTCATATTCTTCTAGTTATTTGCAGCGACTGGTCTGTGACACTCTGTGGCAGCGTGTAGTGACTCTGACAACCCTATCTTTGCTTTCTGGAAAGTTCTACAACACTGCACACGTTTGTTACTCTTCATCTATGGTTCTGTCTGTCTCTTCCTTCACTGTATCCCATACTGTTTTTATTTTGTTATCTGATGTGAGTATCCTGTTCTAACAATACATTTGCTTTGGTGTCCATATTACTGTGTTCAGTATTTGGTAGTTTGACATGTAATGATCTGCAGCATTTACATCACAGCTGTTTCTGACAGAAATTGAAATAAGTACACCGTGAATTCATTGTCCCAGGAAGGGTAAACTTTATTGACACATTCCTGAGGTCAGATACATCACATGATCACACTGACAGAACCACAGGCACATAGACACAGGCAACAGAGCATGCACAATGTCGGCACTAGTACAGTGTATATCCACCTTTCGCAGCAATGCAGGCTGCTATTCTCCCATGGAGACGATCGTAGAGATGCTGGATGTAGTCCTGTGGAACGGCTTGCCATGCCATTTCCACCTGGCGCCTCAGTTGGACCAGCGTTCGTGCTGGACGTGCAGACCGCGTGAGACGACGCTTCATCCAGTCCCAAACATGCTCAATGGGGGACAGATCCGGAGATCTTGCTGGCCAGGGTAGTTGACTTACACCTTCTAGAGCACGTTGGGTGGCACGGGATACATGCGGACGTGCATTGTCCTGTTGGAACAGCAATTTCCCTTGCCGGTCTAGGAATGGTAGAACGATGGGTTCGATGACGGTTTGGATGTACCGTGCACTATTCAGTGTCCCCTCGACGATCACCAGAGGTGTACGGCCAGTGTAGGAGATCGCTCCCCACACCATGATGCCGGGTGTTGGCCCTGTGTGCCTCGGTCGTATGCAGTCCTGATTGTGGCGCTCACCTGCACGGCGCCAAACACGCATACGACCATCATTGGCACCAAGGCAGAAGCGACTCTCATCGCTGAAGGCGACACGTCTTCATTCATCCCTCCATTCACGCCTGTCGCGACACCACTGGAGGCGGGCTGCACGATGTTGGGGCGTGAGCGGAAGACGGCCTAACGGTGTGCGGGACCGTAGCCCAGCTTCATGGAGACGGTTGCGAATGGTCCTCGCCGATATCCCAGGAGCAACAATGTCCCTAATTTGCTGGGAAGTGGCGGTGCGGTCCCCTATGGCACTGCGTAGGATCCTACGGTCTTGGCGTGCATCCGTGCGTCGCTGCGGTCCGGTCCCAGGTCGACGGGCACGTGCACCTTCCGCCGACCATTGCCGACAACATCGATGTACTGTGGAGACTCACGCCCCACGTGTTGAGCAATTCGGCGGTACGTCCACCCGGCCTCCCGCATGCCCACTATACGACCTCGCTCAAAGTCCGTCAACTGCACATACGGTTCACGTCCACGCTGTCGCGGCATGCTACCAGTGTTAAAGACTGCGATGGAGCTCCGTATGCCACGGCAAACTGGCTGACACTGACGGCGGCGGTGCACAAATGCTGCGCAGCTAGCGCCATTCGACGGCCAACACCGCGGTTCCTGGTGTGTCCGCTGTGCCGTGCGTGTGATCATTGCTTGTACAGCCCTCTCGCAGTGTCCGGAGCAAGTATGGTGGGTCTGACAAACCGGTGTCAATGTGTTCTTTTTTCCATTTCCTGGAGTATAGTTCCATTTTTGTCTTACAGGATATCCTTATTCCTTGAGCAAACCACAGCTTTTTTGCAGACTTCGGTCTAATCTGCGTTAGTTTAGGGGGAAAACATGTTTCAAGTAAGTTAAGGATACACCACTCCAACATGTCTTTGAGGAGTTTCCTAAAACAATCAATTTTAGCCTTACTGAGTACTCACTTGAAATCATATACAGCAGATTTTATATCCGGATCAGTAGTAACACTTAGCAAAAGGGACTGCATTTCATGGTGTGATAGGCTACTTATTATTTGTTTCATAATGTAACGTTGTTCGTTACGCATTTCCATGAAGATGGTATCTATAGCAAACTTTCAGCCCATACCTATTCTGTTTGGGATGTTAACAATATGAATTACGTTGAACAACAATGATTCTGACTGCAATAAGTTCATACCGGAAGAGTCTTCAAAAACATCTGTATTAAAATCATCAGCAACCAATAATTCCTTCTTTTCTGCTGTTAAATAGATCAAAAAAGTTTCAAAGTGAATTATGAACAAATAAAAATTTCTTGCTAGTACTCTGTGTACATTTCTTATTATAAATCATATTTTACGAATGTCATCTTCTGTTGCACTAGCTTCCATATGCTGCTCTAAGGAAAATTTCATGAATGTCTGTTATTAAATTTATGGCAACTCCTCCGTTCTCGATTTCTGTCTTACAAACATGAGACGCTAAACTAAATCCTGCAGTGCTTAACGTAACCAGTAGTCACATAATGTTCAGACACACCGATTGTTTCAACTTGTGGGATAATTCTAACTCATTACTACAGATAAGCGGTTCATTAATTTTACTTCATAGCCCTCGAATATTTTGATGTACTGTTGAGTGGTACTTAAGATAAGTAAATAAATTAGTGAAATCAAAGTGAAGTAGAAATTAGAAAATAAATGAAAAACTTGGTTTAGTTTAGAGAGTTACATACTGGCAAACAGCGGACAGAGAAGAAGAGACAAGGACCGTGAAGTCAGCAAGTTCAGGGGAAGCCACCGCCCTCCCCACATAAGCGGACGCTGTCGATTCAGCCGTCAGGGCATCGCCCGACCGGCTCACGTGTTTCACAGTTGTCACATGCGAGCGAAGGCCCTCGCCTACATTCCAAGAGCCAATGACAGACGTTAAGAAGATTCTTCGAGAAGCTTTTCAACATGACAGAAGAGGCAATGACCGTGAAGTCGTTCACCTCCAGTGAACTGAAGTGAATAAATACGCGAGACGCAGTGGGCCCGACAGAGAGAAGAAGAGTAGCAGAGTCAGTACCACAAGCGGTTTCTACTGAGGAAGCTATTCAGAGCTTAGTTAATCAAATAGCACAGCTTAAAAACGATAATAATACATCATTTAAACAGTTGAGTGAGGTTAGGCAAACCGGTTTAATCCTTCTCACCCTAGATTCCTCAGCAACAGCTTCGGTAACTCCTTTTTCAGGTAAACCTGGCGAAGACATAACAGCCCTTTTTGATGATTTAGTAGCAGCTGCAAAGTTAGGATCATGGTCAGATGAACAGCTCTTACAAATGACAAAGTTAAGACTGCTAGGAGAGGCTAAAGGACAACTATTATATCATGAAGAATTACGGAATGCTCCAACATTTGAGGAATTGAAGAAAGGATTACTTAAACGTTTCAAAAACAGAACACCTGTACATTTTATAGGGAACAATTAACCACTATCACTCAGAGGCAAAACGAGTCGTTGGAAAGCTTTGTAGATAAGATTAGAAAAGTTAATATTAACACCTATCAGTTGACAACTAGTGATGAAGCAAATAAAGTTATTTTACAAGAGGCAGAAGATAGAGCTCTAGATACATTTTTACGTGGGTTACCTCCTCAAACATCCCGTCGTGTCACGGCAGAGTTTCCTAAAAAATTTGCGGAAGCTGTATCTGTGGCGACGGCTTTCGAAGAAATAGACATTGCCACCAGATACAAGGAGACGCGAAATGTATTTTCAGCACGAGTACGATGTTTTAGGTGCGATCAGCAGGGACATATAGCAAAAAACTGCAGACAGCCTCAATGCACTAATTGTCAAAGAATAGGTCTAAGAAAGTGTTTGGAAACAAAAATCAGTTAAATTCAAACGTTAATGTCGGAGCCGCAGCAGGGCGTTCCCAATAAAATTTCATCCCCTTAAGGAGAATGTGAAGGCGGAATGCTGGTTATCTGCTACCATACAGGATAAAGAGGCAAGGATACTGGTGGATACAGGCGCAAACGTATAAATAGTGAGTAATGAATACATTGGAGAAAAGAAATATGATCCTCCAAGGTATAGATTGCGTGGGGTAGGAGGAGGTACAGTGAAGTCATTAGGATGTACAGAATTGATTTTCTATATTCACGGTGATACTGATACTGCCTACAGGAAAATTAGACCTTTGGAGTAAAGAGGACCACTTGTATGAATATTAAGAGCTCAGATGGAAACCCAGTTCTAAGCAAAGAAGGGAAAGCAGAAAGGTGGAAGGAGTATATAGAGGGTCTATACAAGGGCGATGTACTTGAGGACAATATTATGGAAATGGAAGAGGATGTAGATGAAGATGAAATGGGAGATACGATACTGCGTGAAGAGTTTGACAGAGCACTGAAAGACCTGAGTCGAAACAAGGCCCCCGGAGTAGACAACATTCCATTGGAACTACTGACGGCCTTGGGAGAGCCAGTCCTGGCAAAACTCTGCCATCTGGTGAGCAAGATGTATGAGACAGGCGAAATACCCGCAGACTTCAAGAAGAATATAATAATTCCAATCCCAAAGAAAGCAGGTGTTGACAGATGTGAAAATTACCGAACTATTAGTTTAATAAGTCACAGCTGCAAAACACTAACGCGAATTCTTTACAGACGAATGGAAAAACTAGTAGAAGCCGACCTAGGGGAAGATCAGTTTGGATTCCGTAGAAATGTTGGAACACGTGAGGCAATACTGACCCTACGACTTATCTTAGAAGCTAGATTAAGGAAGGGCAAACCTACGTTTCTAGCACTTATAGACTTAGAGAAAGCTTTTGACAATGTTGACTGGAATACTCTCTTTCAAATTCTAAAGGTGGCAGGGGTAAAATACAGGGAGCGAAAGGCTATTTACATTTTGTACAGAAACCAGATGGCAGTTATAAGAATCGAGGGACATGAAAGGGAAGCAGTGGTTGGGAAGGGAGTGAGACAGGGCTGTAGTCTCTCCCCGATGTTATTCAATCTGTATATTGAGCAAGCTGTGAAGGAAACAAAAGAAAAATTCGGAGTAGGTATTAAAGCCCATGGAGTAGAAATAAAAACGTAGAGGTTTGCCGATGACATCGTAATTCTGTGGTGACAGCAAAGGACTTAGAAGAGCAGTTGAACGGAATGGATAGTGTCTTGAAAGGAGGATATAACATGATCATCAACAAAAGCAAAACGAGGATAATGGAATGTAGCCGAATTAAGTTTGGTGATGCTGAAGGAATTAGATTAGGAAGTGAGACACTTAAAGTAGTAAAGGAGTTTTGCTATTTGGGGAGCAAAATAGCTGATGATGGTCGAAGTAGAGGGGATATAAAATGTAAACTGCCAATGGCAACGAAAGCGTTTCTGAAGAAGAGAAATTTGTTAACATAGATTTAAGTGTCAGGAAGTCGTTTCTGAAAGTATTTGTATGGAGTGTAGCCATGTATGGAAGTGAATCATGGACGATAAATAGTTTGGACAAGAAGACAGTAGAAGCTTCCGAAATTTGGTGCTACAGAAGAATGCTGCAGATTAGGTGGGTAGATCACATAACTAATGAGGAAGTATTGAATCGGATTGGGAGAAGAGAGGTTTGTGGCGCAACTCGTACCAGAAGGAGGGATCGGATGGTAGGACATGTTCTGAGTCATCAAGGGATCACCAATTTCGTACTGGAGGGCAGCGTGGAGGGTAAAAATCGTAGAGGGAGACCAAGAGATGACTACACTAAGCAGATTCATAAGGATGTAGGTTGCAGTAGGTACTGGGAGATGAAGAAGCTTGCACAGGATAGAGTAACATGGAGAGCTGCATCAAACCAGTCTTTGGCCTGAAGACCACAACAACAACAACAACATTCACGGTGTACAAAAATGGTTCAAATGGCTCTGAGCATTATGGGACTCAACTGCTGTGGATATAAGTCCCCTAGAACTTAGAACTACTTAAACCTAACTAACCTAAGGACATCACACACATCGATGCCCGAGGCAGGATTCGAACCTGCGATCGTAGCAGTCGCACGGTTCCGGACTGCTCGCCTAGAACCGCGAGACCACCGCGGCCGGCCACGGTGTACAATGTCAAGAAGATGTAGCAGTGGTAACAAAGGTAACTGATGGGTACGACGCTATCCTAGGACTGGATTTTCTGAATAAACATCACGCTAAAATCGACCTCAGACTGCAAACTGTAGAACTTTGCGGAATAGTGTTTCAGCTCGGTGACACTTCTACATCTACATCTACATGACTACTCTGCAATTCACATTTAAGTGCTTGGCAGAGGGTTCATCGAACCACAATCATACTATCTCTCTACTATTCCACTCCCGAACAGCGAGCGGGAAAAACGAACACCTAAACCTTTCTGTTCGAGCTCTGATTTCTCTTATTTTATTTTGATGATCATTCCTACCTATGTAGGTTGGGCTCAACAAAATATTTTCGCATTCGGAAGAGAAAGTTGGTGACTGAAATTTCGTAAAAAGGTCTCGCCGCGACGAAAAACGTCTATGCTGTAATGACTTCCATCCCAACTCGTGTATCATATCTGCCACACTCTCTCCCCTATAACGTGATTTGCACCCTTTCGATGTCCTCCGTCAATCCCACCTGGTAAGGATCCCACACCGCGCAGCAATATTCTAACAGAGGACGAACGAGTGTAGGGTAAGCTGTCTCTTTAGTGGACTTGTTGCATCTTCTAAGTGTCCTGCCAATGAAACGCAACCTTTGGCTCGCCTTCCCGACAATATTATCTATGTGGTCCTTCCAACTGAAGTTGTTCGTAATTTTAACACCCAGGTACTTAGTTGAATTGACAGCCTTGAGAATTGTACTATTTATCGAGTAATCGAATTCCAACGGAGTTCTTTTGGAACTCATGTGGACCATCTCACACTTTTCGTTATTTAGCGTCAACTGCCACTGATACACCATACAGCAATCTTTTCTAAATCGCTTTGCAACTGATACTGGTCTTCGGATGACCTTACTAGACGGTAAATTACAGCATCATCTGCGAACAGTCTAAGAGAACTGCTCAGATTGTCACCCAGGTCATTTATATAGATCAGGAACAGTAGAGGTCCCAGGACGCTTCCCTGGGGAACACCTGATATCACTTCCGTTTTACTCGACACCGCTGCAAAGGTCCCGCTGCCGCAACATTTCCCCAAGCGGAAGGCGAAATAAACTATACTTTGTGCAACATCCTTGAAGGTTGATTCGCGGGATAAGATACCATTTGGCTCAGGGAAACCTTTTCTGGATGACCGTTGACCCCTCAGGTACTTACAGATACAGTGTGTCTAATAGAACCATTAGAGGAAAATGAGGAATTAGATGTATCACATTGTTTTGTACGTAGAAGTGTTGTACGGGTTCAAGACGTTGAGGCAGAAAGAAAAGTACCGGTACATATTGACAATTTTGGAGTGGAGGACAAAGAGTTGCATAAGGGAATAGTAGTAGCTACTGTCAGTACTTTTGAAGAAGAAGTTTTCATTTGGTCAGATATTGATGATGGTCAGAAACCAGACGCCTATAAAACCGCACTACGCCAGAAGATTGAGCATTTGAAAGGAAATTATAGAGACACGATAGAAGCAGTTTTAGTTGAGTTCCAAGATTTATTTAATGCAGAAGGTCCACTGCCAGCAACAGATATCACAGGGCATAGGATCCCAACAGGAAATAGCCCCCCAGATTATAGGAAGCCTTATAGAGTTCCGCATCACTTACAGCCAGTAGTGGATGAATTTTTAGAACGGCATCTAAAAGATGGACTTATAGAGTATTCTGATTCGCCTTATAATTCAAATATTGTAATTATTCCAAAGAAGTCTCCCGACGGTACGAAACGATATAGATTTTGTTGTGACTACAGACACCTTAACAAACAAACTGTTTCAGATGTACTGGATGAATTTTTAGAACAGCATCTGAAAGATGGAATTATACAATATTCTGATTCGTCTTATAATTCAAATATTGTAATTATTCCAAAGAAGTCTCCCGACGGTACGAAACGATATAGATTTTGTTGTGACTACAGACACCTTAACAAACAAACTATCTCAGATGTTTATCCTCTTCCAAACATTACAGATATCATTGACAGTTTGGGTAACAGTAAATACTTTTCAACAATCGATTCACGTAGCGCATATAATCAATTTGAAGTTGCACCTGAAGATAGGTATAAAAGAGCATTTTCTACCCCTGGAGGCCACTGGCAATTTAAAAGAATGCCTTTCGGTTTGAAAAATGCACCAGCAACTTTTCAAAGACTACTCGATGGAGTATTGCGAGGACTCAAAACTCAGCAATGTTGTGTATATCTAGACGATATTATAGTATTCTCCAAAGACATCAATGAACATGCTGTGCATCTGCGTAACGTTTTTCAGAGACTTAGAAAATCTAAATTAACAGTAAATATGGAAAACTGTAGTTTAGCAGTGACAGAGGTTACGTACCTAGGGCATGTCATTAGTGAAAAAGGAATTAAAACAGATCCTCGATTAATTTCAGCAGTTGAGGACTTCCCAACACCACAACACGTTAAGGAAGTACGAAGTTTCATTGGTCTCGCATCGTGTTACCGAAAATATGTTCAAAATTTTGCTGAAATAGCCCGACCCTTAAACCAATTATTGAAAAAGGGTGCAAAATTTCATTTGTCTGAAGAGTGTGAATCAGCATTTCAAACCCTTAAAGATAAGTTAACACACAGTCCAGTATTAGCCTATCCAGATTATAATAAAGAATTTATTTTATCCTGTGACGCAAGTGATCATTCAGTAGGAGTTGTTTTGAGCCAGAATATTAATGGCGCGGAACATCCCATAGCCTACGCTTCCAGACAACTAACAACGACAGAAAGAAATTATTCCACAACGGAGAAAGAAGTGTTAAGTGTTATTTATCGCATGAAATACTTTAAATACTACCTGTATGGTAGGAAATTCAAGGTTATTACAGACCACGCAGCTTTAAAATGGTTGTTTGGGTTAAAGGAAGCATCTAGTCGTCTTACCCGTTGGGCCCTACGTCTTTCCGAAATGGATTTCGAAGTTATCCATAAGCCAGGCAAAAAACACACGAATGCAGATTGCCTAAGTCGGAAAATAGCACTTTTGGAAGCAACAAGCCGAGATACTGAGGACTGGAGAAAGGCACAAGATGAGGATACAGAATGCAAAAAATGCGCAACTCAAAAACAATTTTGTTTTGAAGATGATGTATTATGCCGTAAAACAAAACTTGGACCGCGAATTGTTGTTCCCCAACACCTTAGACAAGAAATAATGGCAGAGGCCCACGACCATAACCTTTCAGGACACGGTGGACAGCGGACAACCGAAAGACGCGTAGCAGAGCGATTTTGGTGGCGAAGCAGAAAGCAGGATGTTGCGCAGTACGTCCGTAAACGCATTGCGTGCGCACAACGAGCTGAACTTTCTCGTTTGAAAATACCCTTACAGAGGCTCCCCGAGGCTTCATGTCCATTTCAAATCTGTGGACTCGATCTCTACGGGCCGTTTCATAAAACACCCGCTGGTAATAAGTATGTTCTTACGATTATAAATCACTTTTCACGCTATCTAGCTATAGTGAGTCTCCCAGATCAGCAAGCAAATACAGTTGCCCAAGCTTTAGTTAACAACTGGATGCTTAAATTTGGCGTACCTAAAGCTATTATCACAGATCAAGAATCTAATTTTGTGTCTGAATAAATGAAACAGCTATGCCACTTACTAAAAATACGTAAATTACGCACAACTCCGTTACACCCTCAGTCCAACGGACGCACAGAAAGAGTTCATCGGACAATTGGCAAGAAGCTTAGTTCTTATAATAACGAACAACATTCTAATTGGGATACGTATTTATCAATAATCGTGTCGGTTTACAATGCCAAAACGCATGAAGCAACTGGTATGTCACCTTATGAAGTGGTCTGTGGGAGAAAAATGCCGTCCCCTTTTGATGTAATCAGGCAGAAAAACGGAAAAGTCAGAGAAACAGTAAAAGATTTCTGTAGAGCGATGAATGATGTATGGAAAAAGGTTCAAAAATCTAATACGAAAGCTTTTTAACGACAGGAAAGATTAGATAATGCCCAAGCTAAATATCCACATTACAAAATCGGTCAGTGGGTGATGCTGTCAACCCCATACATTGCGAAAGGAAAAACGAAGAAATTTGTAACAAACTACAGAGGTTCTTATCAAATTATTGAGATCCCGCCACCAGTCAGTTTCGGTGCTGAAATCCGTCATGCAAGAAGAGACTACATCATACACAGACGCACCAAGTCCACCGCTGTAATGGAATAGCAAGGAGCAGCCTCGGCGCCAGAAGAGAGAAGTTAAAACGTATTTGAAGACTGATTTTTTACGTACCCAGGTGACTCGTGAGGACGGGAAGCAGACGGCCTCACTTCAGCAGTCACCTGTGAGCTGGGATGAAGATCTGACAGCCGAAGACTGGCAAGCTGGAGTCCGTTGTTCGAGTCCGGGACACTGGCCTTCCCCCGCCGCGCCGTTCCGGTGGCCGACGCACAACACACGCGGCCGCTTAGAGAAGAGAAACACTGGGACGCCACATCCAAGGCATCACCATTCGATGCAAGACTTCGCTCTCAAAAATTAAACGGGCCACAGCACGATGCGCGTCTCCAGTCAACTGGGCGAGACGGCGACACGAGATACACACCGCCACGCGTAATCAGACGCCGCCGCTGCCGCAGCAGAAGGCTTCGCAAACGACACAGCCGCCGCTCTCCCAGCCAGAACATCCAGTAAGCAAACAGTTGCACAAAACTCTCAGTAAAACTTATCTTATGTAAAAATGTTGTTTCATTCTACCTCATACCTGAGCCAAGGAAGAACTCACCCTACCCACATGTTGTTAAGAGAGAAAAATTAATTTATTTAGTATTTTCACCCTGGCATGATGCTTTAGAATTAAATTACCATTGCAGTAATGCTCATCCTGACAATTGACTAGCATCACAAGAGAAAACCCAGTTACATTTAGTGACAGAACTGTTACAGTACTGAAGATAGCTGGAATTTAATTGTGACTGAAATAAAAGTGGGTGAAAATGTCATGTCTGCTGATTGATGAAAATTTTTTAACCAATAGTTGTGTTTGTTAATTCAATGTGGCGGAATTATGCTGTAAAATTTCTTTCTCTTAGAACTTGACTTCTTTCTGTCCTATCTATCTTGGAATACTGTCACCAATGATATTTAGCACACATGACATGCCTCGTCCCCCCCCCCCCCCCCCCTGAAATTTCATGCTATTAGAACAATGCTATTAGAACAGCCTGTTTACCTTTCCGTATCCTCTTGGCGTGCTATATCATGCGTATTATAGTCCCACCTACTGAGAGAAACGACAGGGATCACATTAATAGGTGATCCCGCAACTGATCCAAACAGCCGTTCCACCCGGAAATTAACCCTGACAGAAGAGTTCAAATGAGTTCATGAGGTCAGTCAGATGCAAACCCCACACCAGTATGTATCAATGTCGATACAGTCTATAACACACTATATTGCACCCAAGATGTCTGTCAATGCTATTGCCCAGCACGCCTACAATAACCACAGTGTCATCCTCGGTGAAGTTTTTAGAGAATGAACCTAAATACTCTGCCGCTTGACCCAGACCATTATGTTTAAGAAAATAGGTGACGTGGTATCCTGATTCTAATTCATCCTGCAGATGTTGGCCTACACCACTGTCATGAGACCCAGAAGCGAAACAAACGCTGTATCATTGTAGGAAGTGCAGAGGCGAGCGAATGTGCCGGCTCTTACCCCAGTTCAATAGTGCCAGTGCCAAGTCAGCATAAACGTGCCTGTGTTTAAAATACAAAGCATTACACCTTTATTTAACAGTGAAGTTAAAAATAAAAATAACTCTTCCAAACTTCGTCAGTGTATAATTCCATATATTAATGTTAACATTGTAAGGTCTCAGAAAAGATCAAATGAACATAAGAT
Source organism: Schistocerca gregaria (assembly GCF_023897955.1). Lineage (NCBI taxonomy): Eukaryota > Metazoa > Arthropoda > Insecta > Orthoptera > Acrididae > Schistocerca > Schistocerca gregaria. The sequence goes on from NC_064922.1 coordinate 892,044,708, forward strand.
AAAAATAAGAGGCGCTAAATAATAGAATTAGGAAGCTATATATTCGTCAGAATATGTCAAAATTAAAACTTAACAATCCTCAACTAGATTAGAGCAATATTTTGGCTACAGTCGGTGTTCTTATGAAAAATTGAAAGCGCTAAATGTTATACTTATGAAGATAAAAATTCGTATGTAACCTCAGATAGATGTAAAAAACTTATGCATGTGGCAGCAACAAGGTACCTCAATTAGTTTTCAGGTTACTTGTTAAAAAAAAAAGATTTTGAACTAAAAATTCGTTATTCGTGGTAGATTAAATATCATTTGTATTTCTAATAGAAAGTTCTAGTTACACCAGCCGATTCCATTCACGAAATAATACATCTGTACCAAGTTTCAAGACTGTATTTTACATAATTATAATTGCAAGTAATCTTAAAGTGGCACTTCAGAGATCATGTTCTACTGTCTGTTCAGTTCTAAAAATTCTAGCCAGCAAAGTTTAAATGAAGTCGAGTTAAGACTTTTTCAGTAACCAAGGCAAACTTATCCCCAGTTATAGAAAAATTAAGAAGACTGTAAATTGTTAAATGACAGAGAATTAATACATGACGAAGAGGGCCATTCAGATGGCATTACCTGTTCCTAGGGCCATTGACAGCAGATGTTCTGTTCTGCGCTTCGCTGCGCTCACACATTAAAACAGCCATAGAGGAAGGAGAGAAGACACTTCGCACCGAGATATCAACCCATACGCGTCAATGAAACGCCTGCGCACGCTCTGCCTTATGTGGCGTTAGAGCTGGGCACCCACCAAAATTGTTTTCGGTAAAAGCAGGAAGTGAACTTGCGAAGATAGTATACCATCCAGTATTACTTAGATTTCACGTAAGTAACTTTTTGTGTGTGGCCTGTAATGCTGACAAAACCGCGTGGCAAGCGGTGAGATTACTTTCCTCTTTTATGACGAGCAATTAGCTTTTTGTGATTAGAACTCAGGGCGATAGACCACTTTGATTGAAGCTTCCTGTAGAGGTCGCCTCAGAACTTTTAATAGCGCTGTTCCCGATAGGTATGTTAAATAGAATACTAACACATTTTGTGCATGTGAACTCTTACTAAATAGATCAATCAGTTAACACCCAAAACTTTTATTTATAGTCATGGTTCCTGATCCCGCGAGATAAAGAGCAAGTAGGATCATTTTCGTGCAGTGCAAACAAAGAGTAATGTGGACTTGCAGACTCTAAATTATGCTCAGTGTGTTCTGCATAGTTTCCTGGCCGATCGCAAAAATTGTTTTCTGGCTGTTGTAAACAGCGAAGGTAGGTATAAAGCACACACAGACAATTTAAGTGTCTTTTCATAACGTCATAACAAAAGTAACGACAATTCTGATAATTTACCCGCTGCCACACAATCTGCTAACTACAAAATTATCTTTCTCTTTGCTTACTTACCTACATTCTTACTCAGTTTTCTGTTGAAAGATTATTGGGCTGTGTCTTCACCTGACTTAATCTCGTTAGTTTCCAACTGAGGCACCAGGTTATGCCCTGGTGGCTTTCATTTTGGTAGGAATGCCACTCCACTGGCGCCAATAAATACTTGTACAGCCGATGTAGATCCTGGTCGTATGACAGAGCTACGGTCTTTGGTGGGGCAGTGTGTTGTTGGGTTTGACGG